>NC_087497.1:6730125-7030125 GCF_036417665.1 Passer domesticus | reverse complement strand
GCGCAAGGGGGGCCAACAGGAGGGGTGGGAATGCCCAGAAGACCCTTTGGTAAGAGACTGGGCTGACCTGGGGAAGGAGGGGGCTGTTCTGTTGGTGGCATTAGGGGGCTCCTGAGTCTCCCCCTTTCCATGCCCAGGGTGCAGGGGGTTCCTGTTGTCTCTGGGGGTGGGCATCACACACTCCCTGGGTGCAGCTGGGGGTCTGGGGGTCCCGCCAGGCCAGGGGGGTGCAGAGCTGTCCCTGGGGCAGGTGGAGGGGGGTGCATTTGTGTCGTGGGGGTGACTGGGTGGTGCAGGAGCCGTGCTGATGCCGGGGGTGCTGGGAGGGGACGGAGGGCTCCGTGCCCACACTGACTCTGTGCCCTGCTCCCGTGCTGCAGAGCGGGCGGCGGGGCTGTGCTGCCGCCTGGCTGTGCCGTGCCACAAGGGAACCCCCAAACTGGCCGACCTCTCAGTCAAAACCAAAGACGTGTGGGAGATCCCCCGCGAGTCCCTCCAGCTCCTCAAGAAGCTGGGAAATGGGCAGTTCGGGGAAGTCTGGATGGGTAGGGCCTGGTGGGCAAGCCAGGGCAAGAGGCAGGGGGGACGTGGGGGTACCCCCAGGCCTGGTGCCCCACTGGGAAAAGCTCGTGCCTGCCAGGACAGGCTGAGTGACACTGATTTGCTGGCATGAGGAATTATCCCATGTCCTCCTCTGGGCTCACAACGGGTCCCCCAGGATGCCCCATGTCACCTCTGCATGGGCAAGCAGACCCCACTGCAGATGGGACCACAGGACCAGGCCAGGGGGTCCCACCTTCATCATCCTCTTCCTCTGGCATTGCTTGCTTCCTCCACTCATGCATGCTGCCTTCATCCCATCACATCCCTCCCTCCTCTTCCCTGCCTGCCCCCCATGCCCCGCAGAGTACAACGATGGGTTGTGCCATCTGCTCACCCACCCGTGCCCTGCCGTGAAGCCCCAGACCCTGGGATTAGCTAAGGACGCCTGGGAGATAGCACGGGAATCCGTCACCCTGGACAAGAAACTTGGCATGGGATGTTTTGGAGACGTGTGGATGGGTAAGGCTGGCCCGGCCGGCCGGGGTGGGGGAGCACAGCGGGCAGGAGAAGCTCCCTTCTGTCCTGGCAGGAGCATCACAGGGTGCCAGGTGGCACCCGCTGGTGTGGGGGAGACTGAAACTTGGCACAGAATCCACGAAGGGTTTGGGAATGGGGTGAGGTTGGTGCTGGGGTGAGGGGAACTCCTTGTCCTGGGTGGGGTGCAGTGGGAGCACAATCCCCCCCAAGGGATCCCTTCCTTGCCCTGCCCTGATTCCTTACCCATCCATCCATCCATCCATCCATCCATCCATCCATCCATCCATCCATCATCCATCCATCCAGCCATCCATCATCCATCCACCATCCATCCAGCCATCCGCACAAGCAGCAAGCATGCACCCACACACTCCTCCCTCCACGCAGCCCTCTGTCCTGGGCTGGCTGTCCCCTGGGCTCGTGGTGACTCCGTGTCCCCACCCCAGGGACGTGGAATGGCACCACGAAGGTGGCAGTGAAGACGCTGAAGCCAGGGACCATGTCCCCTGAGGCCTTCCTGGAGGAGGCCCAGATCATGAAGCGGCTGCGGCACGACAAGCTGGTGCAGCTCTACGCCGTGGTGTCGGAGGAGCCCATCTACATCGTCACCGAGTTCATGAGCCAGGGTGAGCGGGGCACCTGCCCGGGCACGAGGGCACCCTCGGGTTTTGGGGGTCTCTGACGGCGACTCCTGCTGCCTGCAGGCAGCTTGCTGGATTTCCTGAAGGATGGGGACGGTCGCTACCTGAAGCTGCCCCAGCTGGTGGACATGGCTGCCCAGGTACGGGGGGCTGGTGCAGGGTGGGGGCGCACCCCGGGGGGCTCTGGGGGGTCCTCACCTCTCCGTGCCCCTCAGATTGCGGCGGGCATGGCGTACATCGAGAGGATGAACTACATCCACCGGGATCTCCGCGCCGCCAACATCCTGGTGGGAGACAACCTGGTGTGCAAGATCGCCGACTTCGGCCTCGCTCGCCTCATCGAGGATGACGAGTACACGGCACGGCAGGGTGGGAGCACCTGCGCCGTGTCCCCTGCTGTGTCCCCTAGCCTGGAGATGGCCACCCCCAGGCAGGGTGACCTGGGCAGTGGGTGCCCCGAGTGCGCCAGGGAAGGGGTATCCTGGGTGAGGGACACCCCAGATTTTGGGTGTTTTGGGTGATGGATACCTTGGATCACCCCGGGGAATGGGTGTCCCAGAGGTTGGGTGCCCCAGGGAATGGGTGCCCCAGGGAATGGGTGCCCAGGGAATGGGTGCCCCCAGCAGACAGGTGCCAGGGTGTGGGTATTTCGGTTGATGGATGTCCCAGGTGAGGGTACCCCAGGTGCAGAGTGTCCCCAGTGCAGGGTGCCTTGGGTGCTGGGTGTCCCATGTGTGGGCTGCCCCAGGCAGTGGTGTCATGGGTGCTGGGTGCCCCTAGGGCAGGGTGCCCCCCGTTCTGGGTGCCCCCATGCAGGACACCCTCAGCACGGGGCACTTCAGGTGATTTGCCTCGGATGAGGGGTGTCCCAGGGGTGGGCTGTCCCCAGAGGGGGGTGCACCAGGTGCAGGCCTCTCCGGGTGCAGGGGCAGCCCCTCACCTGTGTCCCACTGCAGGTGCCAAGTTCCCCATCAAGTGGACAGCTCCGGAGGCTGCGCTTTTTGGGAGGTTCACCATCAAGTCGGACGTCTGGTCCTTTGGCATCCTCCTGACGGAGCTGGTGACCAAAGGCCGCGTGCCCTACCCAGGTATGGCCTTCTGGGGCAGGGGCACCCCGGGGTGGGCTGGGCAGGGCGCAGACCGGGGCAGATTCTGTCCCGTGCCTCAGTTTCCCCATCAGAGGGACCAGTGCTGAACTGGGCTCCTACCCAGACCACAGGGCAATGCCCCTGTGTGCCTCAGTTTCCCCAGTGGCTGGTGGCAGGGGGTGCTGGCACTGAGCAGGAGGGCCCTTGTCACGCAGGGATGAACAACCGGGAGGTGCTGGAGCAGGTGGAGCGGGGGTACCGCATGCAGTGCCCGGGGAGCTGCCCCCCTTCCCTGCACGAGCTGATGGTGCAGTGCTGGAAGAGGGAGCCCGAGGAGCGCCCCACCTTCGAGTACCTCCAGTCCTTCCTCGAGGACTATTTCACTGCCACCGAGCCCCAGTACCAGCCCGGGGACAACCAGTGACCCGGGGCTGGCACTCCCCGCAAGCTCTGGGCTGCCTTTGGGGTGAATCTCTTTTTTCTTTAGAGGTGGTTGCTTCCTTTGTCTGTGCCCCCACAAAATGCCTTTTAGGGGTGCTCAGGGTGCCCAGGGCGGACACAGGGCTTTGCACAAGAATGCTGGACTCAGAGAGAAAACAAAACTGTGCACCCCAGCCCTCCCTTCCCCCACTCCCTTTATTGCCTTCACACCCAGCTTTGAACCTGAGAGGGGCTTTGGCTGCAGGGGGGACTGTGGGGACCCCCGTGAACCCCCCCAGACCCACAGAGTAGCAGAGGGCTCGGGGGGAGCTCCCCACGCCAGCCCAAATCTCTTCTGGGAGCACAGCTGCGTGGGGTCCCAAAGTCCTGGCACTGACCTGTGGGAGGTCATCCCAACCCTCCTTCCCTTTGTCTCTCCTTTAATTTATAAGATTTTATATGATGCCTCCCCCAAGCAGCCATCGACCCCACCAAGGGATCCCAGTACTCGGGGGACCCCCTTGTCCCCCTCTTGCTTTCGTAGAGCCAAGTGCTGAGAGCCAAACACCCAGCCCTGCTTGCCCTGGGGGTGCTGCGGGGGGTCCTGGGGGGTCTGGGCAGGCTGGGGCAGCTCTGCCCCAGGGGCTGCTCCCTCCTGGCAGGACGAGGGCACGGGGTGGGCTCAGCAGCCCCACTGCCCCCGGGGCTGCAGCCTGGCTCCATGACTGGGGGGACATGTCAGTGTGAATGCAGGGTGCCCCCCTGCCCCTCCAGCGCCCCCATTTTGAGTGGGGTCCCAGTCCCGTGCCCCGTGGCCAGTAACGCCCCCGCACCCCCAGGGCAGTGCCGTGGCGGGAGGGAAGGGCAGGGGAGGGATCTGTTGTTTATTTTTTTTTATGAAGTCTGTAAATACAGAGAAATAAAACCTTTCTAACAAGCTGGGGGCAGCCGGGTCCCTCTGCCCCTGCCCCACCCCAAGGGAGAGCAGCTGCCCCGGGTGGGCAAAAGCACTGGGGGTGCTTAGAGCTGGGGCGCAACACTGAGGGGGTTCCAAGTTCAGCCAAACCAGGACTGGGTGGTGCCCCCTCACCCCCTCCAGCCCCCGGGCACAGGTTTGGGGGTCTCCTCCAAGGGGGTGAGCAGAGAAATCCCCCCTGCCGCCAGGGCCACGAGGGGAGGGGAGGGGACACCCCAACTTCCCTTGTGAATAAAAGCCTGGAAAGGCCGGGTTGGGAAGCACCGGGGTTCACAGAGCTGCCCCCCGTGCAGAGCACCCTGCAGCCCCCCAGCTCTCCCCACCAGGGGACTGTCCCCCCCTGCCAGCTGTGGCAGGGAGGGGTCCTGTGCCGGCAGGCTGGGGAAGAAGAGGTTAATTTTCCTTGCAGCTTGGCCTCCCCAGCAGGGCCCAGCTGTGCCGGTAATGAATTCCTCAGCACTGATGGGAAGGAGGGACTGGCCCCCACCCCACTCAGGGGGACTCGGGCTATGGGGAAGATGCTGGGCTTGTGGGGAGGGGGGCAGGGGGCCAATGCCGCTGGGTTTGGGGACATTCCAGGGGCTGTGGGGACACGCTGAGGTGTTTGGGGACATTCCAGGGGCTGTGGGGACATGCCACCATCCCTGGGTACCACCAGGCATCCTCACAGCTCCTGCTTCACCCCAGCTCCTGCAAGGGCAGGGCTGGGTGTGCCCCCGCTCCCCATCCCAGGAGAAATCCCTGGGGAAGGGCCAGGCCCCAGCCAGGCAGGGTGGCGGGGTGCCCGGGGCTGGGGGACAGAGCAGCTTGGGTGCCAGGGACAGGAGAGGCCGTGGCTGCCAGCAGGCAGTCCCAGGCACAGCCCTGGTGTCTCACCGTGCCCATCCCTGGTGCCTGGCTGTGCCCACCAGCTCTGGCCTCCCCACGCCTGGGGCTGGGGCCTGGGGGTGTGGGGCCGAGATTGCAGGGGCCTGTGTGAAAGGGGGGACCCCCGTCCCAGTCCCCCCCTGCCGTGCTCCCCTCTCCCAGCACCCCCGGGAGGGGTGAGGGGCTGAAAGGATTTTGCTGCGGGGTGACCACAGGCTGGGCAGGGGAGGGGCATCGATTTTCTGCTGATGCCGAGCGCTATTGATCAGGGGTGGAGGGCGGCTGTGGGTGGGCACAGATCGCCCTTCACAGAGCTCCCAGCGGGGCCGGGAGGTGGGCAGGGAGGTGAGGACCCCCCAAAGGCGCTGCAGGCTTGTGTTTGCTTCAGAGCCTGCGCTGGGGGCTCGGAGGGGAGAGCGAAGCTCAGAGCTGGGGGGGCTGCTCTGGCCCCTTCCCCCAGGGCTGGCTGGTCCCTGCAGCTCTCCCGAGGGGGGAGAGCAGCCCTGCAGCCCTGCAGCCCTGCAGCCCTGCAGCCCTGCAGCCCTTCCCTGCCCTGCCCGAGGTCAGCCCAGCGCCCCGGCTCCCCCGGTGCCCCGGTTCCCCGTGCCCGCGGTGCCCGCACGCCGTGCCCAGCCCGGGTGGCTCTGCCGGCTGCTCGGGGCCGCGCACGGGGGTCCGGAGCCAGCGAGCCCCCGGTGCCGGGGCACAGGTGCGAGGATGCCGCAGATGGCCGGCGCTGCCGAGCCTGGCACTCGCGCTGCCGCCCCCGGCCCCTCGCCCCCCGGCGCTGCCGGGACCCCCGGGATGGGCAAGGAGCCGTCCCCACCCGCGGCAGGCGGGGTTGGTCCCTGTGCCCCCCGCCCCGCTCCCCAGGGCTGGCAGAACCCGCGGAGCCCCGGGGCGTGGAGCGGAGCCGTCTCCGCGGCAGCGGTGGCCAGACAACAGTGGAAAATGGCCAAAAATGTGGGCTTGGGCTTGACCAGGCTTGAGCCTGCCGGTCCAGGCCTGCAGGCACCGTCCCCTCAGGGGGGAAACTGAGGCACAGATGGGTTTATCTGCAGTCACCCAGCAGCTCACCACCAGTCACTGTGAGGGGACACCTTTTTCCACGGAAAAACAACGGATAATTGGGAAGAGCTGTGCACTGACAGCAGCAGCATCCGTGGCAGCAGGCTGTGGGGGAGCAGCAGGGCTGGGGACGGAGGTTTTCTGGGCGTGGGAATGGTCTGGTGGCAGGGCAAACACGGGGAGGGGGCTCAGGGGAGCCTTGCTCTGCTGGCCACGGGGCTGCTCAGAAATGGTTTTACTGGGAGAAATCGGGAACGGTTTTGCTGCTGCTCCAGGGCAGCCCGGTGCTGGAATTCGGGGATGAATTGGGCTTTTCTGCCGCAGTTACCTTTATGGAGACAAAACCTGGCTGGCCACAGCTCTCCACAGACACTGGAGGGGCAGGGAGCGCCCCGACCCCCCCAAACCCCATCTCTGGACTGTGCTCCCCACAACAGCAGCTCCTGCATCCCAGCAAAGCACCAAACACCTTCCTCTGCCCCTCGCCCCCCATCCCCGTGCCCCCAGCTCTCCCCACAGCGTCCCACTGCCTCCTGTCCCCCCGCCCCGGGGCGCTGGTGGCTTTAGGGGTGCCAGCTGCCATCCCCCCGAGCCCAGCCTTGCGGGGCCGAGCCCGGGCAGCTCCTGGCCCCGGGGGTGGGCAGGGGTGGCTCGGGGGACACGGCCGGAGCGGGGACAGCGGCGGCGGAGCAGCCGCTAGATGGTAGCGTAAGCCCACGCTGCTGACACAGCACCGGCGGGGACAGCGCCCGGGTGACCCGGGTGGCCCCGGAGCCGCCGGCCCCGCCCCGGCTCAGCTGAAATCCCCGCACGGCTGAGCGCTCGCCGCTGCGACACGAGTGGCGTGGGCACAGCTCGCTCGCCCCCGTGCCCACGGCCACGGCTGGAGCCACCCGTGCCCGCGGGGACAAGGGGGGACCCCGCTCCCAAAGCCCCTGTGCCCCAAACTCAGACTCAAACACCCCCCGAACCAGCACAGGGCACGAGGCTGACGTGAGAGGGGTCAGACCCCGGCCTGGGGACAAGCAGGGTGACCCACAAGGCACCCAGCTCAGTGTGGGGGTGCTGGGCACCCACGGGAGTCTGGCGGGGCCGGGTGGGGGGGTCCATCCTGCTGCAAACACCTCGTTTAACTCCTCATCCTCCTCCAGCCCTGCCCGGGGCTCCGTGCCAGACTGGTATATATATTTTATGATAACTATAGAGATGCACTTCAAACCTGACAAAGGACTTTGACAGTTTTAAGCATCTCTTTGATTAATACATGACCTTTTAATGCTTTGGATTAAATTAACAAATCTTTTACATTCTAACCCGTTCTGCTTGCAATGTCATGGGTTTTGCACGACCTCTCTCTCTTCCCTGCCCTGTCCCTCTCTCCCCATCCCTGCACAGGTCCAGCAATCCACAGCCCTGCAATATTCATGGGGCACAGAGCCCTGCAAAGAGAGAAGGGAGGGGATACTCCTCGGTGGCTTTTTTTTTTTTTTTTGAACCATCCCTAAAAATAGCAAGAAAATTCAAAGCTGACATTCAGGGCGAGGGGACGAGGAAGCCTGCAAAGTTGCTCACTCAGCCACCAGCAATTGCAGCGATCCTGTCTGCGTGTGCAGATTCCTCTGCTGACCGGGCTGGAGCCCAGGCCTGCACTCTGCTCGGCTCCAGGAGCAGTGCAGCCTGCTCCCCATCCTGCACAGAGCCCAGCCAGCCCCAAACCAGCCCCCCGGCCCTGCTGGGGGCACGAGGGCACGGAGCTGACACCTCTGGGTCCCAGCTGGAAGGCAGCGTGACCCCAGCTCCCCAGTTCATCCCAGTTTGGCAGTGCAGCCGGGGTGAGCAGCGTGTGTCCGGGGTTCAGGTGCCTTCCTCGCTGCCTGTTGATCCAAAAGCAGTGCCCCGCACGGGCGAGGCAGAGGGCTGCTGCACAGCCAGGTGCCGTGTCTCTCCCTGCACCCATGTGTTATTCCATCGATGACTCACGTGTTATTAGCAGCCAAGCAATATTCCCAATTCCCTGGAGTTAACCCTTCACTCGTCACTCACAAAACCACGATGTCATAACAAACATCACCGGTATTATCTGCTTTAATTATATTGTATCTACCCAGCTCCGGGAGCATTAACAGCGACGGCGACTTGGAGCTGGGGAGATGCTCCACGGAGCGGTGGGGAGCGGGGTTATGAGGTGCTCGGGAAGTTGGGAGGCAGCTCCCTGCCCTGCCACCACTGTCCCGAGGGGCCTTGCTCACCCCCTTTCCTCCTGGCATTCCCTTTATGGCATGGCCAGGAGGGGACACCGAAAAATTGGAGGAGCAGGGTGCTAGCAAACAGCAGGGATATTGGCAGGACTCAGATAAAAAAAAAGAAAAAGAAAAAAAAAATTAAAAAAAAAAAAAAAAAAAAAGAAGAAGAAGAAAAAAAATTAGTTAAAAGTTGGGGGGCGGGGGGGAAGGAAAAAAGGATGTGGTTGGCTCCATGGGCACCCTGGGCTCCAGGGGGGTGCTGACCTGGACACAGCGATGAACCTGTGCCCTCCAGCCGGTGGGGAGGGGGTCTGCAGAGAGGGGCTGCGTGCCCAAACCCTGCCCCGCCGGGGAGGGGGCGCGCAGTGCGGGTGCCACCCGGGAGAGGGCAGCAATGCCCCGCGCATCCCGCCGGCACCTCGGGGAGCGGGGCCAGCCCGGGGGGACCCTCCCCAGGGGTGTCCCCCCCGGAGTGTCCCCTCTCCGCGAGTGTCCCCCGCTCCCGGAGCGGCGCTCGGCGGCCGCGCTCCCGCTGTCGCCCCTCCCTGCGCGCTTCGCAGCGACTGGGAGGAGAAAGCGGGGGGGGAAGGAAGGAGGGGAAAAAAAAGAGGGGGGGGGAAAGGAAGGACTACAAGGCCCGGCATGCCCCGGCGGTGCTGCACGGCTCCCCGGGGTGCCGGATGCTGGCCGTGCCGCTGACAGCGGAGCGGAGCGGAGCCGCGGTGCCCGCCGCGCACGGAGCGAGGAGCGAGGGGCTGGGCGCGCCTGGCCGCCGGCTCTGCTCCCCCCCTTTTATCCCAGCCCCCACAAAGCCGGGAGCGGCAGAAGGCAAGAGAGAGGGAGGAGGTGGTGGTGGAGGAGGAGGAGGAGGAGGAGGAGGGAGGAGGAGGAGGAGGAGGAGGAGGAGGAAGGGGGGAGGCAGCGGCAAGCCAGGGCTCTGCTGCGCTGTGTCTTTCTTTGCTTTCCGCAGGCGGCGGGCGGCGGAGGCGCAGAGGGGAGGTCGGTTCCCCTCCGCCTCCCGCTCCGCTGCCTTTTGTGTGTGTGTGAGAGGCGAAGGGGGGGGGGAGAAAAAAAGAGGAGGAAAAAAAGGGGGAAAAAAAGGTGAAAAAAAAGGGGGAGCGAAAAAAAAAGGAAAAAAAGGGGAAAAAAATAAGCTAAGCGGTAGAGGGGAGAGAAAATCCCGGAAAAAATAAAATAGAGGGGTGGAGGGGGGGAGAGGGAAGGAGGAAAGAGCAGGCAGGGGACGGAGGAGGGGGCGGGCTGGCAGGAGCGGAGTTGCCTGGGGAGAATGTGAGCAGGAGGCGCTGGAAATGCTCTCGTTGAAGGTGGCGAGCGGTGCCGAGGGCTCCGGGACCCCCGCGGCCGGTCAGGACGCAGCCCCGGCGGGCGGCAGGAGCCTCCCCAAGCGGGCGGGCTCCGAGGGGCGCGGAGCGCAGGAGCCGGCGGGTGAGTACCGGGGTCCCCCGCCTTTGTGTGGGGCCGGGAGGGGGGAAGGACACGCGGGACACCCCCTTTGGGCAGAGCGGGGGGGGCAGGAGGCGGCGTGTCGCGTGCATGTGTGTCCCCCCCCCCGCGCCGTCCCCTCCGCCGAAGTTGCGCGGCGAGTTGGTGCCAAATTGCCGGAGTTTAATGGCACTTGTGGTGGGGAGGGGCGTGCGGGCGCGGGGGGCCCGGGGCGAGCCCCCCAGGGCGCGGGGGCTGCCGCCGCCGCCGGTTCGGCCGCTCCCCCCGGACACCCCCGGCTGTGCCCCCCCGGTGCGAGCGGTGAGTGACAGCTGTCAGAGCCGGCTCCGGCCGCTAGAAGGCAGAGCCTGTCAGCGGCGCGGGGGGCTAGGGGGGCTCCCCGGAGAGCACGGGGACCCCCGGGGCACAGCCTGCCCCCCCTTCCCCCGGCGGGCCGGCTCGGGGGAGCGGCGCGCAGCCCCCGGGAGGCTGCGGGGCCAGGGGCGTGCGGGAGGCTCCCCCAGCCCCGGCGGTGAAGTTGCGTGGTCCGCGGCGCGGGGCTCGGCGAGCGGTTGTTACTCCCGTGCCTGTCATCCCCCCTCTGATTTGTTTTTATCGATCAGCTGATTTACCCCCCCCTCCCACCCCCCCCGCGCGGCCCCTCGGTGCTGGCGACAGGGACCACGGGGGACCGCGGTGGCTCCGGCGGGGGCTGGAGTCACCCCACGGGGTCACGCTGACGCCAGCCCCTCTGTGTTTGATGTCCCCGAGGCCGACGCAGGTGGAGACACCTGAGTCCCCGCTCGTTGGTGTGCTGGGGGCCGGGGGGCCTGGTGCCCCCAGCCCGGGGCTGCCGGCAGAGCCCCCCAAAAGCAGCGGGGTGAGCTCATTGTGTGCCACGGCGCGCCGTGGAGTCACTCCAGATTTCTCCTGGCGTGCCAGAGAGCAGAGGCGAACCCCCGGGGCGCCGGGCACGGATCCTGCCCCGCTCTCCTTCCCACCCTGCTCCGAGTCGGGGGCGCGTGGTCTGGATCGAGGCCCCCCTCCCCAGCCTCTCCCCCTTTCCTCGCCCCCCCAGGTGTCCCCTTACACTGGCTTCTCCTGCTGGGCTGTGGAATTTGCAGGGGAGGGTGGTGGTGGTGGTGGGGAGCGGGGGGTGGAAGAGGAGGGCGGAGGGGGGGGCTGGAGAAGGGATGGCGCGGCGCCAAATTCCGCTCTGCCATGTCTCTGTAACCTGAATAGGCCAACTCCATCCCCGGTGCGAGTCCCCCGGGGCTCTGCCGCGCTCCGATGCAGGCGGGCGGGAGGTGGCTTTGGCCCGGCTGGTGGCGTGTGCCCCTGCAGCCCGCGGGCCCAGCCCGGTTCCCTCCCGGGCACCGGGCACCGGGCAGGAGGCGGATTTGGGCTGGGGGAGAGGGGCTGGCACCGCGGGTAGCCAAGGACATCCCCGGAGCGGGGCGGCCGGCGAGGAGAGGCCATGGAAGCCCGTGGAAGGTTACGGGAAGCCTGGGGGGGCTGGCGCTGCCCTGGCCTCCTTAGAGGAGGCAGCAGGGACCCGGGGCAGGCTATTTCTGCTGAGATCCCGAGGAAAGCTCTGGGAGAATTGTGGGCTTCTATAAATAGTGTGTGTCAGCCGAGTGGAAACAGGGCCTTGAAATGCTCCTGCTATTCTCCCGAGTGCTTGGAACCAGCTCTTGGTAAACAGGGCAGCGGTGGGGAGGGCTGTTTCCTTCTTCCGGGCTCGGTAACAGGAGCGGGAGGGATGTGGGGGGGATTTTTGCCTGGCGATATGGCAGCGTTCCCCCCCTGGGGCCGGCCGGCGGGATGCTGGGCTGTGGCCGGGCTGCCCGGATGCGGGATGGCCCCTGAGTGCGCCGCAGATGTGTGTCCTCCCCCCCCGCCGTCCCCTCCCCGCCCCACCGCCCGCCGAACTTCGGGGCTGGGATGCGCCGTGCGCTCCTCGGGGAGCCGGGGATGCCGGGGCAGGATTTTGGGATGCGAGGGCTCAGCTGGCCGGGAGATGCTCGGCACAGCCCCTCCTCTGGCCGGCACGGGGGTGCCGGGGGTCACAGCCCGCTTCCCTCTCTCCCCACCGCGTGTCTGTCTGTCCGTCCGTCCGTCCGTCCATCCCGGCTGGAGCTGTTCCCGCTCTGCCTCGGGGCACACGCTGAGCCATGCCTTGGCCCCGTGCTGCTGGAGGGCAGGGATTTGATGCCGTGGGACCTTCCCAGGCATGCCTGGGCACCCAGGCTGCTGGGGACCTTGTTCCTCAGGGGGTGCTGGTGCAGTGGGGACACGGTGACGTGTTCCCAGGGGGTTTGCTTGGCTCTGGGGCACATCCTGGCAGCCCCAGTGCTGTGGGGAGCGTTCAGCTTCCCACGAGGACCTGGCATCGTGCTCATTTGTCACCACCCCTCGCACCCACACCCCAACATTCACCTTGTGCTGCAGACAGCGGCTCGAAACCTGCCTTGTTATTATTTTCCTTAAAAATAACACAAAAGGGAAATAACCGGGTTGTGCTTAGCTCCCCACTGGGAGTTTTTAGGGTGATGTACAGTGGGCTGAGCAGTGGGAGGGATCCAGCGCACTTCTGGTGGGATTTGGTGCTGGATTCGGAGTTCACCAGGGTGCCACAGGGCTGGGGGCCCACCCCGTGCCATGCTGCTGCCCGGTGCTCAGTGCTGGCACAGCAGAGCCCTCCCGGCGTGGGTGGGAAGGGGCGAGCGCCAGTCCGGTGGGGCTTTTTTTTCCCTTCTCCATCTTTCTTTTTTTTTTCCTCCTTTTTTCTTTTTCTTTTTTTTTTTTTCCCTCCCTCTCTGTGGGTTGAGCGTTGGGGCGACAGACAGGGAAAGTCTGAGCAATGGTCTCCGTGCTGGTGCTGTCTTCAATCACCGCGTCCCAGAATCCCTCGCTCTGGGCCTTCTAGGCACAAGGGCTTACAGCGAAAATCGGCAGCTGCAGCTGCGAGTGAAAGCACAAGAGCCCGGCTGGGTCTTTGGCATCGGCAGGAGAGCAAAAAAAAGCTGGGGGAGGCGAGGAGGGAAGGGAAAAGGCGGGGGGAAATGTGCCCTGTGGTTTTTTTCCAGGCTTGCCACCGAGGGTTGTGTTTCAGAGCATCGGTTCCCGGGCGCGGGAAGAGGCGGGAGGACGGGGGGTGCGCAGCGATGCCTCCGGGGAGCTCATTAAAATCTGCCGGCTCCCCCCTTTCGCCGGCCGAGAGAGGCTGCATGTGCAGGAAGGAGGGAGGGACGTGCTGGGAAGGAACACGCCGGCGAAGCGGCTGCCCGGTGGGGACAGTTGCCGGCCCGGGCAGGAACGCTGCCCCGGGGCTCACCTGTCGGAGCACGCCGGCCGCGCCGTGCCAGCGAGGCCGCGACAGGGGCGGGTGTGTGCGGGAGCCCCCGGCCCCCAGCCGGGCTCAGGGGGTGATGCTCTGCCCTGCTGGGCAGGGGAAGCGTGTTTGGGGCGATGCCGGGGGTCAGGGGGTGCAGCAGGAAGGGGAGGGAGGGTGGGAGGTGTCAGCACGTGCATGGGCAGCGTCGGAGTGCTGGCTGTGCAGCAGGGTTTGGGGTGTGCAGCAGGGTTTGGGGTGTGCAGGAAGGGTTTGGGGTGTGCAGGAAGGGTTTGGTGTGTGCAGGAAGGGTTTGGTGTGCAGGCAGGGTGTGTGGACAGGGTTTGGTACATGCAGGAAGGGTTTGGGGTGCAAGTGGGGTGTGTGCAGCAGGGTTTGGTGTGTGCAGGGTTTGGTGTGTGGACAGGGTTTGGTGTGTGCAGGAAGGGTTTGGTGTGCAGGTAGAGCTCGGTGTGCTGGCAGGGTTTGCTGTGCAGGTAATTCGGTGTACAAGGCAGGGATTGGTGTGCATGGGCAGAGTTTAGTTTGCAGGCAGGGTTTGGTACAGAGGCAGGTATTGATGTGCACTGGGAGGGTTTGGTGTGCAGGCAAAGACTGATGTACAGGGATGAGGCTGACTGGGTGCTAAGGTGGGTCTGGGCAGGTGCTTGCAGAGGACACACCACCCTGGCAAAAATACCTCCTTCCCCTCCCCAGTGAAGGGCACTGGCAGTGCTGGGCATCCCCCTTCCCATTCCAAACCCCATGACCTGCTGGAGGGAGAGCGTTGGTGCAGCCTGGCCTGGCACAGTGCAGGGAGACAGAGGAGAGGCAGAATGTGGTACTGATCCTCTCAGGGGGAGAGGGGAGCACTTCTGGCATCCTCCAGCTCCAATCCTCTGCCCTTCCCACCACTGAACCAGCTCCAGGCAGAGGGAGCACCATGCCATCCCATGCCATGCCATGCCATGCCATGCCATGCCATCCCATCCTATCCCATCCTATCCCATCCCATCCCTCAGCTGCTGCTGCCGCCTCCAGGGCCTCAAGCCCCACGCACTCTCCCTTCTTCTCTCTTCCCTCTTTCCTCTTCCCTCTTCGCCTCCTGCTGACTTCAGCGCATCGGCTTGGGCTCAGCGCCTGAACATTCCTTGCAAAACCTGGGCCTAAAATATCTGGAGGAGGATGGAGCGCCTTGGGCGAGGGAGATGAGCTCCTCAGCTGCAGGAAAGAGGGAGGCTGCTGGGCTGGAGGCAGCAGGGACGCTCTGCTCCCTGCCAGCTGCCAGCCCCGCTGGCCCCCCGGGAAAACGCCAGGAATAAATCTTGCCTGGTGAGGTCGGAGGTTTGGTTTGGTTTGGTTTGGTTTGGTTTGGTTTGGTTTGGTTTGGTTTGGTTTGGTTCGGTTTGGTTTGGTTTGGTTTGGTTTGGTTTGGTTTGGTTTGGTTTGGTTCGGTTTGGTTTGGTTTGGTTTGGATGTGCCCAGCAGAAGCAGGGGCACGAGCACCCTGTGGAGCACCAGGAGTGGCACAGGGAGCGGGGGTGGCGTTGGGAGTGGGGTGACAGAAGGGCAGGGTGGCATGGAGCGTGGTGACAACAAATCAGGGGGACAGGGTGTGGAGGGTCACAGGGGAACAGGACAGCAGGGTGACAGTGGATCAGAGGGGCAGGGAATGGGATGGACGGGGAGCAGGAGAACTGGGTGCCATGGGAGAGAGGTGGCACAGAGCAGGGTGGCAGGGAACTAGGATGGCAGTGGAGCAGGGTGACAGAGGAGCAGGGTGGCAGCGAAACAGGATGGGAGGGTGACAAGAGAGCAGGGTGGCAGGAGAGTGAGCTGGGTTGGGGTGGCTGAGGAGGGACAATAACTGCTGGGAGGGAGGTGCTACGCGGGAGCTGTGTGAGAACCAGTTTGCGAGGTCCAGATTGGCAGCAGATCCTGAACCAGGAGGAGCTGAGCATCCATACGGCCCCTGCCGAGATCAGACGCGACGACAGCGACTCGGTTTGGGGGAAGAAATTGGAGGCGGGGGAAGCTTTTTTGCTGAAATGAAATTTGAACCCCAAAGTGGGAGGGAAGTGGAGGTGGGGGGCACGGCTCTCTCCACATGGTTATTACTGCTGTTTTCCACCCAGCTGAAAGGAGAATGTAGCTTAATATGGACCCGCGGGGAGGAGAAGCACTCGGGAGCGGGGATTTGGCAGGAGGGAGCTGGGAAACAGCGAGAGGAACGTAGAGGTGAGAGTGGCCAGGGCTTTGCCCAGGGAGGAGAGGACGGAGCCGGGCTGGAACAAGGCGCTATTGTTCTTGGCGAGCAGGGGGCCAGCCGCGGCCCCCCCAGACCCGCAGAGCTGGCGCGGATGTGGGGAAGGTTTTTTGGGACCGGTTTTTCCCGGCGGATTGCTGGCTGGGGAGTGAGAAGAGCTCAGTGTGCTGGGGTGCACCAAAGGGAGCTCAGGAAACACCCGGAGAGGCAAAGGGAGGCTCTGGCGTTTGGTGGGGAGCTGATGGCAGGTGAGAGGACAGGGCTGAGGAGGGGGAATTTCAGATCAGCAAGCGGGAGTGGGGGTGGTGGAGCACGGGTTTGTTGGCTGCAGGACGATGTGGGAATGGGGCAAAACCCAGCGTCCCTCATTCTGCCAGCACAGCAGCTGCTCCTTGGTGCATGTGTGGGGTGGGGGAGATCAAAACGGAGAGCCTGGGGACCTCGCTGGCCTGGGGACCTCTGTCACCCCATGATTCATGTCCTGCCATGATCCCCTCTTGGCTGCTGGCACCTCTCCAGTGGTCCCCATCACGCCCTGCTATCCCACATGTCCCCTTGGTCCCTTGCCCCAGCACCTGACATCGCCGCCCTCAGCATTTCACTGCTGCTGTAGATGTCACTGCCACGTTGCCAGAGCCACCAGCTGTCCCCCGGGCCATGACAGTGCTTGGGGACACCCAAGGGTGCCAGTGAGCAGGAATGTGGGGAACCAGCGAGGCTGGAGGAAGAGGAGGAGGGGAATGGAGGGATGTGCAGTCCCATGGGCTCTGGGAGCTGTGGCCAGGGATGGGGTAACGAGGCAGGGGCCAGGCTCAGGGCAAAGTTGAGCTTACCCCAGCCTTTCCTGGGCTGCCGTGCCTTGGCCCTCCCAGCACAGCTGGAAAAGAAAGACCCCCCTGCAGCACATCCCTGGCATTTGCTCCCCATCCCCCAGTTCCCACCTCTCTGATGCTTCCAACGCAGCGATGCCCTAAAGGCAGCAGAAGCACCTTTGCAAGTGCACACTAAATATTTGAACACGCTTGGGTGGCTCTGGCACCACTGCTGCTCTCCTCCTTCCCCATCCTCTTCCCTGGCCTCTCTGCACTCCCCAAATCCAGCGGGTACCCCTCCTTTCCTTTATTGGGTGCTCCTCCTTTCCTTCCAGAGAGGGGTGTGATGTTTGCTCAGCAGCTCTTGCTCAGAATTATCCGCTCCAGCCGAGGCAGTGCTTGGCATCACTGTGTCACCCCGGGTGTGTGTCACCGCGTGTGCCCCCCTCCCCAGCCCACCCGCTGCCAGCCCCGGCTGCACGTGGTGGTTCCGCGCGACGCCCGCCTCCCCATCCTTCATCCCTCCTCTTCCTCCCAGCCTCAGCACCCTGCAGCCGGGCTGGGCGCCCAGCGGGGCGGGAAGGCGGGGAGCAGCGCTCCCCTCCCCTCCCCGGCATTCCTTGGGAGTGAAACACAAGAGCTGGCAGGGCACTCCTGCTTTCTCTGGCCTCCGCTCCTCCGGTGCCTGAACAAAGCCCTCCTGCCTCTCCCAGGAACCTGGGGTTTGAAACAGGAGAGAAGGCTGGTGCTGCGTGGCAATGCCCTCCTCAGGCGTGTTTTGGGTTCTGTGGTGGGTGGGGGACAGAGGTGGGCACAGTCCCCGTGGGGGGCAGCTCTGGACAGGGTACCCCAGGCTACCCACAAGCACTCAGCCTGCCTCAGGAACTGTTGGCATCCTCCCCAACCTGGGTTTTGCTTCCCCACCATCTCTCTGCCATCGCATTGCCATGGAAACTGAGCCCTGAAGAGTACCAGTTCAATTCCAGTTTGCCCCCAGTTTGATCGTAGTTTGGCCCCGGCTCTCTCGTGACAACACAGGTTGGTGTATCCTTCATCCCATGGTCCAGGATGATGCATCCCACAGGGAATGTGCGCTCTGTGCCCCTTCCCAATGTCCAACACCCCCCTCCTCACCAAACAAAGCCCCCCCACCCTCCCCACCACCCCCGGTGAAGCAGGCCCCTGTCGGAGCGCAGTCCCCGACAGCGAAGGTTATTTTAATGGATGCATTACTTTAAACGAACCCTCCGCCATCTGTTCCACCCCCTAATTACGCATGCAAAAAAAAGCCCATCTCACAGCCAGCGCAGGAGAAAGTAAAGATATAAGTGATTTAAATGCATGTATCCGCAGCTCCGCCAGCAGCTGGGCTGGGCTGCGCTCCTCAGCTGCCTGGTGAGCTGGGCAACTTGGAGGCAAGGAGGCAAAAGGGGTGGTTCTGCTGGGTCCAGCTGTGCCAGCAGCTCGGGAGGGCGGCCGGGCTGCTGGGTGGACGCTGGGTGCAGCAGGCTTTGGAGCACGGTGGCCGTATCCATCCGTCCCTCCATCCGTCCCTCCATCCGTGCTGCCATGCCCGTCCCCATCACGCCCTGAAGGTTAGCTGTGCCCGCCGGCTGCCAGCCTCGGCGCGGCGGCGGCTGAGCCTTCAACGCGCGGGGACACGCCACCGTCCCCAGGCTGCCGCGGTGCATGGCGGGGGCGTGGGGGGAGAGCCCCCAGCCTGGCCGGGCTCCTGGTCCTGACGCTGTCCCGAGGTGGCTGAACGGGCAGGGCGTCCCTCGGGGGTGAGGATGAGTGTGGGAGGCCGCCGGGGGACACTGGGTGCTCGTCCTCTGGCTGAGGAGGGGAGGCTTTTCCCTCACACTGCTTTTCCCAAGCAGTAGCTCTGTTTCTAACGAGCCATGCCCAGATCCAGGGAATCTTGAGCCCTGAATGCTCCCAGGGGATGTTCGACCCTGGGAGTCTGTCCTTTGGGACAGCGGAAGGTGAGAGTGGGCTGGGGGGGACTGAGTGAGACCTGCTTGGAGAGGCAGAGCTCACAGGTGATGAAAAAAACCCCATTTTTACATCAATCTGCTGCTCTGGGGAGTCCCAGCAGGGACAGGGAGGTGACAGCAGTTCAGGGGGCTCTGTCTATCCCCTGTCTAGGGGGAAACAGGGGGAACCCTTCACCCAGGGCTGCCCCACTCTGACTCAGTTTCCCCCATCCCCAGTACAAACCACCCACAGGGATGGGATGGGTGACTGGCATGGCTTAGGGTGACCCCACAGGACCACGACCACCGCAGCAGGGCCAGCGCCTGGCGCCGGAGCCGCCGGCGGTGCTGGGTGCCCGTCGTCCCCCCCTCTCCCTCCGTCTCCTTCTCTCCGTGCCTGACTGCAGCAGATGCGCCAGCTCTGCAGGAAGAGGGAATTAAGTTGGGCTGGAGGAATTTTAAAGATTGCTGCAGGCCTGAGGGTCTTAGATCCCCCCGCGGAGATGGGCAGTCATGCAGAATTAATCCTATCGGCAGCCTGGCTCGGCTTCAGCCGGTGCAGAGCTCCGGGAGAGCGCGGGGGGCGATGCTGGGGGCGGCTCAGAGAGCCCCGGTGCCTCTCGGCGTCGATGGGAAATTAATAATGAAAAATTAAAAGCCCCAATTCAGCCCTTCGCCCCCCTCCTTCCTTCTCCCCATCAGCCTGGAGGTGGGACTCGTGGGGGGGAGGAGGTGGGTGGATTCTGCAAAGCTTAAGGAAAACCTGTTTGCCGTAGCCAAGAGAGCCCACGGTGGGAGAGAATGCTGGGGCCACATCCTCCTGCCAGTGCTCGCCCGTGTGCCACGGGGGGCTGGCACGGGGACACCCCTGTGCTGCCACCACCCTGCTCCAGCTGCAGGGAGCTCATGAGAGGCACGAGCAGGCTGGGGGGACAGCGGGCGGGTTGGGGTGACAGGAAGGAGGCTGGGGTGGCAGTAGGAAGGCTGGGGTGGCAGTAGGAAGGCTTGGGTGGCAGGAGGCAAGTTGGGGTGGCAGGAGGAAGGCTGAGGTGGGAGGAGGCAGGTTGGGGTGGCAGGAGGCAGGTTGGGGTGGCAGGAGGAAGGCTGTGGTGGCAAGAGGCAGGCTGGGGTGGTTAAGAGCAGGTTGAAGTGGCAGGAGGCAGGTTGGGATGCTGTGCCAGCGCAGGGGACACAGGGACACACCAGGCATCCCCACGTGCTGCCCCAGCCGCCCGCCACGTCCGAGGGGACGCCAGGGTGACATCTGGGCTCTGCCAGCCCCACAGGCAGCCTTGTCCCTGCCGTCCCTCCCGGCTCCGGGGCTGCGGTGCCACCATGCCCGTGGGCTCGGTGGCTGCGTGACGCCGGGCAGGGTGGCCCGCAAGGGCTCTGCAGCTGCTGCCGAGCCCTCTGCTCCTCCGGTTTATAAATAATGCAGCACCCAGGCGTGCTGGCAGTGCCCGCACACGCCCGCAGCCCCGGCGTGGCGGCGGCGCTCTGGGGGCGAGGGCGGGTGCCACCACCCCGGCAGGGTGACACCGAGCCGCGTCCCCCGCCGGGGAGCTGGCGACCCCCGGTGTGTCCCCGCTCCCCACCCTGTCCCCCAGCCCCACATGCCCGGCGCGGGGGGTGGCAGTGCTGGATGCCCGCGGTGACCCCACGCGTGGGGACGTCCCCAAGCCTCACGACAGTGGCGCGGATGGCGACGCGCAGCTTGCAGCGTTGCCATGGCGATGTGCTGGCGCTAACGAACCCGAGTAAACATTAACGAGGGAGAGCCCCACGCGGGTGGCTGCGAGCGCGGGGACCCGCGCGTCCTGCGGGACGGGGGACACAGCGTGCGGGGGGCCCCGGGAGATGCCCCAGGGTCCCGCTGGGTGCTGGGTCAGGCTCTGGTTTGATGCTCGGGCTGGCTCCTCTGGGTGCTGGGTCAGGCTCTGGTTTGATGCTCGGGCTGGCACCTCTGGGTGCTGGGTCAGGCTCTGGTTTGATGCTCAGACTGGCACCTCTGGGTGCTGGGTCAGGCTCTGGTTTGATGCTCGGGCTGGCACCTCTGGGTGCTGGGTCAGGTTCTGGTTTGATGCTCGGGCTGGCACCTATGGGTGCTGGGTCAGGCTCTGGGGTGCAGGATGTCAGTTCCCTTCTCAGTTTAGGGGCACCCAGAGTGGGGAGGTCCCACCTTGAGGTTCCAGAGGTCCTGTTGTGCCCTGGCACTGCCATCCCGCTCTGGCACAGCCCCCCTCTCTGTGGGTGCTGGCTTGGAGGGGGTTGAGTCCCCAGGGTGCCCCCGGTGCTGGCGGGGAGCTCGGGGTCTCCCTGTGACTCAACTCCCCACGTTGCTCCTTGGCCACGCCGGCACAGGGACCCCCACCCTGCTTTGGGTGGCGGTCGGGGTGAGGGCAGCCCCCGCACCGCGCCCGAGGTCCCCTCCGCCATTTAATGGTGCTGCAGCTCATTAAACGGAGGTGCAGGTGCCCCCGGTACCTTCATCCTCCCGGAGGGCTCCTAATGAGCGGCTGCTAACGAGCGCGCGGCTCCTCGCGGCCCCGCAAGGGGCTGATTGGCAAGCGGCACCCGGAGCCACGCACGGGCTCCTTCCAGAGCCTTCCAGGGGTCCAGAGACCCCCTTGCCAGGCTGTGGATGTGGCCTTTGCCCCATGCACGTCACCGAAACTGCCCCAGTGTCACAGCAGTCACCAGTGCCACTGAGGCTGTCTCCAGCTTCAGCGTGTGCGTGCTGGGCGCCTGCTGCCCTGTGCCTCAGTTTCCCCCGCTCGGGGACGCAGGCCTTGGCGATGGGCACCAGTGCTCACAGACACTCAGAGGTGCGGGTTGAGGCTCCTGCTGGTCTTCCCAGCCCCATTGCTGTCCCCAGAGTCACACTCTGCAAAGCCACCTGAGCCCTGCAAGGGTGACCTGCTTGGGTCTGTCTGCACGGGGCACTGCAGGGGTTTGGCAGAGGGGCTGTGGGGGTCCCGAGCACCCCAAAAACCCAGCGGCACTGATGCTGTGCAGGGTTCAGGGCAGCAGGTGCCCAGAGGAGTTCAGCTGGGGCATGCCTGGCTCGGAGGGGCTCTTAAGCTCGTCCCCTCTTTTGGGGGCTGTAGTGGGGAGACCCCACCCTGCAAAGAGCCATGAGCCCACAGCAGGGCTGGGACCCCAGCTCCCCACCAAAGGGAGCTCTAATCCTCGGTGACACCGTGCCCAGCCCCGTGGTGGCTAATTGCAGTGTCCCCAGCTGAGGATTACAGTTTAAAGCAGGAAAGGAGCAGCAGGAGCAGATGAGCTCCTGAGCAACAAAGCTCCCGTTCCCCTGCAAAACGACTTTTATTAGGGGTATAATTAAAAGCTGACAGGAGGCAAAAATCATGGGGATGGTCAGGGTGAGGGATGAAGGCACCTGAAGGGTCCCTGTGTCCCCCCAGGTGTCCCACCCGCCCGCTTCCCACTCTGACCACAGCACTGCTGGCAGGGCAGGAGGGAGCGAGGTGCTGGGCTGGCAGAGGAAATCCAAACTCAGCCCCTATGAAAGGGGCTTTGTGTGCCCAAGAAGGAGCAGCCCTCCTCCTTCTCCTCCTCCTTCTCCTCCTCCTCCTCTGCCTCCTCCTCCTCCTCCTCCTCCTCCTCCTCTTCTGCTGGCCGCGGGGCCACCTTCCTGCCTGGGGGTGGCCTCAGCGTGGGTGCCAGAGGGAAACGAGGCACAGAGCAGCATGGCAACCCTGTGGCCTCCTGCCCTGCCCAGACTCCTGAGATTTCCCCATGATTTGTACCATGGCTGTGGATGAGGCAGTCCCTGGGGATGTGCTGGGGTCCCCATGGGTGCCCCAGCTGGTGCCAGCCCTGCAGAGTCCCTGGGATGGGTCCTCTGTACCCTGGCCAAGGCACTTGCAGTGGAGAAGGAGCAGCAGGGACAGAAAGACACAAGGACAGAGGGACATCTTCCCCTGTCCCCTTCATGCCACCTGGATTGCCCTTTCCCAAAACCGCCGCCTGCCTCAGTTTCCCCTTCCCCCCTCATGAGTGCTGTGCCTGCCCTCCAGCACGACAGGACCCCGGATCACCCTGGGGGAGCTCAACCCTCCTTGGTGACCCCAGCTGCCCCCGCAGACGTGGCTGATGTCCCCTGGGAAGGGGACACTTTGCAGCACCCAGTGTGTGGCACCTTTCTGGGTCTGCGCTCACAGAACATCGCTCCGGTGCCAGTCTGGC
The DNA here is from genome assembly GCF_036417665.1 of Passer domesticus. Taxonomy (NCBI): domain Eukaryota; kingdom Metazoa; phylum Chordata; class Aves; order Passeriformes; family Passeridae; genus Passer; species Passer domesticus. The sequence goes on along the minus strand of NC_087497.1, from coordinate 7,007,702 downwards.
CCCGTGGCAGGGAGGAGGGTGGGCGCAGAGGGACCCCCACTGGGAGCTGGGCACTGGCCACCTTGGCCTGGCCCAGCCCCAGCCCCAGCGGGCAGTGGAGGGCTTGTTCTTTGCCTGGACAGGAAGACGAATGAATTCCATTATGGGATCGCGATTTTATTCCACGTGTCAGGGAGCCTGAGATTAACTTGCTCACCGGGCTGTGACAAACCCAGACACCCGCGTGCACGCGCGCCAGCGCGGGGGCTTCGCACGGGCACGGAGCTGCCGGGCCCCTGCCGTGCCCACCCGGGGCAAGCAGAGCTGTGCTCCCCCTGATTCCAGCAGGAGCCCTCCAGCACCTGGGGAAGGGGCAAAGACCAAGGCCAGGGTCTGGCGCTGCCACTGTGCCGTCCCACGTCCTAAAGGTCCTTTGGCCACCCAAGGACTCGTGTCTTGCAGAGAGGCGAGGGGTGAAGCATGATCCCAGCAGAGCTCTGGGAGGCCCTGTGCTGCCAAGCGACAGGCTGGGAGGAAGGGAGGAAGTGGAACATGGGGGCTTGGGGACCTTGACGATAGCTGGTGACACTGGGGACTTGACAAGACCAATGGGCTGCTCTTATCTCACCTCAGCCAGGTGGTTGCCCGCTTTGGGAGGGCATCGGGGCTGTGCAGCTGTGTCAGGGCCGTGCCGTGCCGTGCCGGGGCCGGCTGCTCTCCCCTCAGCACCCCCCCTGCGCGGGCGCAGGCAGCTGGCTCTGTTTGCTGGAGGCTTTGCGCATTCCAGTTCGTGGGTCACTCGCCTTCGAAACCTCTCCGGGGACAGAGGCAGTTGGGAGCCGTAACAAACAACCCAAGGGCTCCAGTGACGCCCGCGCCCGGCGCTGCCTGCCAGCTCTGGGGTGGGGGGGCTTGGGAGAGGGCCCCCCGCGCCCCTGGGCTGCTGGAAGGCAGCTCTGGGGTGGTGCTGGGAGGTCCCAGTAGTGTAACCAGGGAGGAGGGACATGCTGAGCAGGTTTCCGTGCAGGAGGCGGGAGTGATTGCCTTTTGGGGAGCAGTGAAGAGTGCAGGAGCAATGCTGTGGCCACTTGTGCACTGGGGACAGGGCACAGAGAGGGGCACTGGCAGGGGGGCCTCATCCATGATCCACACAGGAAGGGGTGGTGGAGTTGGCCAGGCACGGTACAGGCAAGAGGACAACGTGGGCAGCAAGTATGAGGTGGCTGAGTGTCCTGGTGTCCTGGAATGTGGCTCGGAGCCATCCCCAGGAGTTCCTGGGTCCGGTGGGGTGGTGGGAGAGTGGTGGGAGCGCAGCGCGGCTTGGGGAGGCTGGGCGGTGCAGGGAAGGTCAGCCTTGGCCAGATGCAGCCACTCCACCCTCCTCCAGTGCTTTGCACATTAATGCAAATGCACTGGCCTGAGTGGTTCATTAGCAGCATGTGGAATGGAATAATGCATCCGCATCCCATTAGCCTAATGAAAAAAAGGGAGCCGGCACCTGGAACAAAGCTGCCGACTCTTGGCTAGTGCTCTGGCTCGGCCATGCTGGGCCGTGGGGCCCCCCCTCGCTTCTCCTCCCTTCCCCTCCCCTCCCTTCCCCTCCCTCCCCTCCCTCCCCTCTGCCGCCCCAGCCCTCTGAGCATCCCAGCGCTGCGGAAGGGGATCCCATCCCCAGGGTGTCACCACAGATCCCATTCCCAGGACGTCGCCACGGCAGGGTGCAGCCCCAGGAGGACTCCAGGGTGGTCCCAGCATCACCCCTCAGCATCCCATGGGAGAGGGATCCAAGGCAGCAGTGGCACAGAGGCATGGGCTGGGTGTTGAGAAGGCTCCGTGTCCCTGGGGCTGGGAGCGCAGCCTCGGAGGATCCCGCTGGGAGTGCAGAGCCTTGGGGCACCCCGGGGTGGGCAGAGCCGGTGGCTGCATCATCCTTCTGCATCCGCGAGCGGGAGGGGGTCCAAGCTGGGAGTGCCGCAGTGGCGCTGGCCGGGTGTCGAGATGTCCCCACGTCCCTGGGGCCGGGAACGCGGAGCCTGAAGGATTAGAGGAAACATTGCCAAACAAACCAGGCTGTGCCGGAACCAATTAGCCTCCAGCAGGCAGAGTTTCAGATGCTGTTATTTCTGCCTCTTCTCTTTTCTCTCCCTCCTTCTGTCTCCCCCTTTCCCCCTCCCCGGCCCTCCCCAGCCCCTCCTGCCCGCCCCCAGCATCCCTGCTCTCGCCATTCCTCTCCGTGTCGGAGCTTGTTTTGGGCACTGGCTCTGGAGTGAGTCATGCCGCGCGTAGGGGATTTTAAAAGCTTTCTGCTGTCGCTGGGAAGCCGGTTTGGGCTGCTCCGACACTGGGGGTGGAGCGCCGTGCCTCGCAGACAACCCTCGTCTGGGGAACCCAAAAAAATCCCCCACCCCGATGCCCCGAACCCCTGGGATCCCAGGGCCCCCCCTTTGCGGGGTCGGCTCCGGCACCCCAGCCAGCGGTTGAGTCACAGGCGAAACTTTCGAGCCGTTGGAGCTTCCTCGGCGGGCCCCTCTCGAGGAAGTGGTCTGCCGGGGCGCCGGGCCCGCCGGGGCGGTTGCCCCGTCCCGGTGGGTGCAGCACGCAGGCGCGGGCGGCCAGCGCTGGAGCTCGAAGCGTGGGAGAGTTTTTCTTTTTTTTATTTTTCCACCCCCCCTTTCCCTCCCTCCTTCCCTCCACTGCCGCCTCCGCCGGCCCTGCTGCCAAACCCGGGGTGGGGGCCCTCCGGCACGACCCTCCCGCCGGTCCGCAGCTGGCCGCGGTCCCCCCCTTCATCCTCCTCCTCCTCCTCCTCCTCCTCGCCTTGAGCTGTGCTGCTGAGGGACTGCAGCTCCTGTGGATCAGGAGGAGATTTAGGTCAAGCGCTCGACTGAGTCGAAACAGCCATCTGTGTGCGGAGGAAACCGGCCACCCAGAGCCCCCGGCGCGGCTGGCCCGGCATCGCCACGGGGTCCCGGCACCCCCCGGACCCTGCGCCCGGGCACACAGCCTGCCTTTGTCTCCAGCAAGGGAAAAAACCCACCCAGCGAATAAACAAACGGGGGAAAAAAAATCCCCCTTCCTGCCGATCCGTCAGCCCCGGCTGTGCCGTGGGCATCGCCGCGGATTTTGGCACGGAGCGGCCGCGGCAGCACTCCAAGGTCGCCCTGACACGCGGGGGGAAGGTGTGTGCGGCGTGAACCGGGCACGGCTGCGGGAGCCGGGCCGGGCGGGCAGCAGGGAGGCCCTGGCCGCCTGCCCGGAGCCCGGACTCCTGGGTTCCTGCAGGAACAGGGTGGAGCGGGAGGAGGATGGGGAGCTGGTGTCATCCCGGCCGCGGCGGGGGGGAGCCGCTCCCTCCCCGGGAGAGCGAGGGGCTCCGCTCCAAGCTGCGGCCGCCGTGCCTCAGTTTCCCCGGCTGATGGAGTAGAGCGGCCCAGTGGCGGCAGCGAGGTGCGGACCTCCAGACGCCCCCTGGCACCCCGCGGCGGGGCAGAGGTGACCGCGGCCCCTGCTGCTCTCCACCTGCCAGCTTAGTCTTGCTTTCTCCATTTCCTTCCGGAGCCTTTTCTCGCCCGCCGGGGTCTGCGCGCACGCTGGGCGCAGGGAGAGGAAACGCCGCCTTGGCCGTGGGAGGGCTGGCGCCGGATGGGCCCCGCAGCCCCGGGCGGTTTGGCACAGCCCAGCCGTGTGCCGAGCGGTGCCCGGGCCCGGCCGGAGCCCGGCGGGCACGGCGATGCTGGCCTGCCGCTGGCCCCGTGTGCCACCCTGCCCGCGCCCCGCCGGGCCCCTCGGGAGCCCATCGCAGAGCCCGGTAAGGAGCTTTGTTTGCAGCCAGTTTGCGCAGTAATCCCGCCTTGGCCGCGGGATTATGCGTGGGGAGAGCTGTGGGGGGCACAGCCGGAGCAGACGGGGTTCGGAGGTCAAGGTTTCCCTCGGTGCAGTGGGCTCTGGCCAGGAGAGTGACGGGGACATCCTTGTGCTTGAGGGGGTCACACAGGGAGCACAGCGTGTGCCCCCAGCCACTGGGCAAAGGTGGCAGAGCCCTGTGCCAAGCCAAGCCAGGGCTGGGCCGGTGCTTCCCGCTGGGATGTGTGCAGCATCCCTGCATCCTTCTCCATCCTTCCGTCCCGGTGTGGCAGCAGCAGGCGTGTGCAGGCAGCTGCGAGGCAGGAGCTGCCAGGAGGTGCTGGTCCCGTCCTGGTCCCTTCCCAAGGCCCGTTCCAGGGTCCCATCCCAGCCTCCCCGCAGCCCTGCGTCCCCGGGCGGGCTCGGAGGGGGCTGTGGATGCTGGGAGCTCAGCGGTGCTTTATGGTCTCAGAGGGCTCCATTAATTCTTTAAATATCCAGCCTTTCCAGGTGGGTTTTGTTGAAAATTAATTTCCGGAGCTATTTTAATTTTGCTGTATTTAATTTGCTGTTTATTTTAATTAATTAACGTCGGGAAAATCTCTTCTCCCCAGCATCCTGCAGCCGTCTGGGGTGGCTGCACCCGGGAGGTGAGAGCATGGGGGTGCCATGGGTGTGAGGGGCACTGCCAGGGAGGGTGCCCAGCCCCCACGGTGCCCACCTGGCTCCATCCCACCTGCCCCAGGTGACAGGGTTGGCACGGGAAGCAGCGAGCTGGGTCTCTTCCCACCCTCCCTACTCCAGGGCTCCTCACAGGGTTTGCTGCTGGCTCCATGGGACGTTTGTCACAGCTCCTGGAGGGAGATGGCTCAGGCAGTGCTCGCAGCCTCCTTCCTCCTCCTCCTCCTCCCCGCATGGCTGGCGGCCTGAGGGTGTGCATCCATGAGGAGCCGTGCCGTGCCGTGCCGTGCCGTGCCGTGTGCCAAGCAGGAGAGCCCTGCTTTAGCAGCCCAGCACGGAGCTCTTTGGGGCCACACCCACGCAGAGGGATGCTCAGCCCAGCCTCCCGCTCCCGTCCCCGCATCCCTCCCGGTGCTCCCTCCTCGATGCTGGCCGGACCGGCGAGGGGGTCCCTGCGGGGCAAGGGCTGGGGGAAGGGATGGAGCCGCCTTCCTCCAGATCAAGGCCTCTGGTCTCTCACATGTCTAGACGCTGCCACACACACCTAATGTGGTTCTTGGCAGGAGCCGCGGCTGCTCTCTTGAGGTTAATTGCTGTGCACGGAGCTCTGCAGACAGATAACCCGGCTCCAGGCCGCCCGGACCCCGCCTCGCCCAGCCCTGCCCCGCTGCAGCCCCCGAGGGATGCTCGTCCCCCCGAGGAGCAGCCCGGGGTGCAGATGTGCCCAGTGCGTGGTTTGGGGGGGGTCTCCCGGTTTTGGGGACAGGCAGGGATGGAGGAGAGGTGCTGGCGGTGCTTAGCAGGGGGTGGCGTGGCCGCAGGGCCTTTGGGGCAGGAGGAGGAGGAGGAGGGAAGGGCCCCAGCGGCCCGGGGCTGCCGCCACCCTGTGCCGGCTCTTGGCAAGGCGGCCGCGGCTGATAAGGGCGGCGGGGGGAGCCGGACAAAGGCTCAGCCTCGCTCAGCCTGCCTGGCTGGATCCAGGAACGGGAGCTGGACAGAGCTGCGGCGGGGACTGGGCTGGGAAGAGCTGTTTCATCCTCCAGCCCCAACATCTGGTGGGAAGAGGGGATGGGAGGAGAGAATGCTGGGCTGGCTGCAGGGGTGAGCCCCGGGGCTTGGCCACATCCGGACTCCCTGGGATGGGCTGCATGAGGCTATTCCCAGCAGCTGCTCTCGCAGAGCACCTTCCTGGGAGCAAACACTGCTCTAATGATAGGTTTGGAGCCACTGGCACCCCAATCCTGCTCCCTGCTTGGCCTCATCCATAGGGACCAGTTTCCCTTTGGACAAATCTGTGCTTTGTCAGGCCTGGTGCTGGCTGCCAGGTGCCATCACCAAGGCAGGGTGGTGTAGACCAGGGCTGGGAAGTGGTACATTCCAAGGCTGGAATTACAGCGTGTCCCTGGAGGGATCCCCAAAGCACAACACCCCCTCACCTCCCACAGGGCTGGGGCTGGCAGTGGGGTCTGGGCTCGGTCCCAGGGCTGTGTGGGGGTGATCCTAGCCCTGGGACCAGCCCCACATGGGATCCACGGGGAATCGGGTGAAGGTTTCAGTCCAAGCTGTGTTTTGGTTTGGGGTTTCGTCATGATTTCATGGCAGGGAATTTCCGTTCGTAACCAAAGACAAGAACAAAAAAAAAAAAAAAAGGAAAAAGCCGAAACCAAAGAAAAAAACCCCAACCCTGCCTTGAATTTTTGCCAACAAAATGGGATGTTTCCATTCTTGTTTTGGCTTTTGGCAGCCCCAAACTGCAGCCAGTGGAAGAAAATATCCATGTGGAAACGCTGCCGGCCTCCTCCAGCAGTGCGATGGCCGGGCTGGAGCTCCTGCCCCGCAGCCGTGCTGTGCTGGGGGCAGAAGGAGCACGGCCCCTCCAGAGCGTGTCACCGTGCTCCCTTCCCTGTGCTCTTTGGAGAGGACATTGCCATGAGAACGGGCTTGTTGTTCTGTGGGGAGCATCGAGACAGAGCAGGCGAGCTCTGCAAGGACACCGGTGGCACGCCGAGCTCGCGCTTCCCACTTGTCCTTGCAGCGGGTCGCTCTCTCCTCCCCGGCTGGCAGCAGAGCCCCGTTCAGCTCCGGCGTGTGCTGTGCCACGCCATCCTCCCTCTGGGCATTGCCTTCCCTCCTGGCGCCGCCCAGCCTCTCCCCGCCTCGCCTCTGGGGTTTTGGGGGACCCTCTGTGGGGCTGCGGCGCTGTGGGTGCCGGGGAAAGGAGGAGCAGGCACTGCAATGCTTAAATGAGGTTGGGTTTTTTTCCACACATCCCCCCCTCCATCCATGCTAGGAAGAATTACAGTCGCCCAGGCATCTGTTCTGGCAGAGTCGAGCTAAAGAGCTTGTCCTGGGCTTGGCAAACCAGCCGGCGCAGCCGACAGCTTTTCCAAGGGCAGCCTTGGATGTGGAGCAGCAGGTTGACATTGCAGGGAGAGGAGCCTTGTGCTGCAGGCACCGGTGCTGTGCCCCTCAGCTCCTGACTGGCAGGGAGTTCTGCAGGCAAGATGCTGCAAACCCCCTTCCCAAAAAGCAGCATCCTCTAGTAGGTCTTTGTTTGGAGCCAGGAGGAGGGCAAATGGTGCCAGCACATCCCAGGGTCCTTGTCCTTGCACAGAGAGGACAGCAAGAGTCACCCTGCAAGGGACCAGTGCCAAAAAACCCCTGCTAAATTCTCCTTGAAGCTGGAGAGGCTCCTCTGTGCTCCCGGGCTGTGCAGCATCCCTGTCACTGCCACATCTCTGCACTGCCCACCCCACGGTTGTCACCCCCAGTCCTCCAGAACAGCGCGGATGGGTACAGTGGTGGCACCAGGAGATGCCAGGAGCACGGCTGCCCCCTGTGCCAGCAGCAGCGTGCACGGGCCCTGTGCTGTCAGCAGTCGAGGCAGGGGGAGGCGAGTTGGAGCGGCTTGGCAGGGAGGTGTGGGAGCCCTGCCGGAATGCTGGGCTCGGAGCTGGAGCGTGTCAGGCACAGATGGGATCGTTAGTGGTGGTAAAAATTATCCAGCCCCTCTTAAAAACCCAGGCGCAGCAACCTGACCCCGCAGCTCCAGTGGTGGCAATTCCCACCGGAGCGGGGCTGGTGTTTGCTTCCCCTGCCGTTACCATCCATCCCTGGGGTCTGGGGCCACAGCTGCCCATCGCATGCCACGTGTTCCCGGTGCCCAGTCCCCTCTGCAGTGCCAAGCTGAGGAGCCTCTCCTGCCTGCCCCCGGGACGAGCACCCTGACCCAACACCCACCCCAGTGCCACTGGGCAAACCCCATCCCTGCGGGTGCTCCCAGCCTTTGTGCCGCTTCCTATTTCTTTTTTAATGCACCCAAGTCTCCTGTTTGCTTTTTTAACTGCAGTAACCACAAGAGGGAAGTTTCAGAGCGGTAGGAGCCCGTCTCCACGAGGAAGGGAGAGGCAGCAGCACTCTGTGCCCATCACCGCAGCACCGCGCCCGGGGGCTTCGCCGCCATGGTCCAGCGCCTGGTGGCTGTTGTGCTTTCCATCCCCCTCTTCCTGCCGCTCATCCCCAGCTCCTTTTCTCTTGGAAGTGAGGAATTTGAGGCTGGTCTGGCGTTGCCAAAGGGCCTCAGGCCCCCCCAGCGCCGATCGATCGCTCTGCGCGCTCCTGCTCCCTGTTTTTTCTGTTTGTTTGCAGCCGCTTGAGGGCTCTTGTGATGAATCCAGCCTGGACAGAATTCAACAACAGCTGAAACGCAGCCCGGGGTGGGGGTGGGAGTGAGAGGGCAGCGGGGCCGGCCCACACTGGAATGCGAAATGGGGCAGCGGGCAGTGCTGGGACGGCAGGAGGGGATTGGGCCAGATCCCACCCCGGGGTGTGGGGGGACAGGAGCACCCCCGGCACCGCCCCAGAACTGCGGGTGCTGCAGGGTGGCAGCCTGGGGACCTGCTCGGCTGAGCGGGGTGAGCATTTGGGGCGTCTCCGTGTCTCCCTGCTGCCCTTGGCTGCTGCTGAGAGCCGGGCAGCAGGGAGAAGGGCTGGCTCCACTGCTGGGCTGCAGGGTCACAGCTGCGAGGGGACAGGGGTCTGTGCCAGCTCCGCCGTGCCAGGTGCCGTGCACCCCTGAGCATCCACAGGGCCTGGCTGCCCAGCCTACCTGCCATCACTGCAAAATGGCGGATTTCAGCTAAAAAGGAAACATTCCCCAAAACCCCAGTGCGAGGAGGGGGGTGAGCACCGCCCTGTGCCCCCAGCCTGCTGCTGCCAGCTTTGCCAGGGGGGCCGTGGCAGCAAAGCGGGGGGCACAGGCACACGGGGGGCACAGGAGGGGTGGCGGGGTGCCAGAGGGGATCCTCCCCAGCCAGGGCAGCGCTGTTGGCGTGGCTGCCTGGTGCTGGGAGCCGGGGCTGGCTGCGATTTTGCAGCTGTGGCTCCGGGAGGGAGCAGGACGCGGCTGCGCCGGCGTGCGAGGGTGCGCGCAGGCGGGAGGGATAATTAGTTCCTACTATAGCACTTCTCAGTCAAAGTGCTTTTTAAAAGCCTCCATTCATTAGTCTTCACGGCTCCCCCGAGGTGTCGTGTCCTGGTTCTCTTCCCCCTTCCAACTCCCCACCTTCCCTGGCGCAATTGGGGATCCTGAGCTGGGGAAGGGGAGGATGATGTTTCTGTTGAGGCTGGCTCCTTGTGAAACCCACAAACGGGGCGCCACTATTGGGGACAGTCTCAGTGTCCCCTGCCCCAGTGGGGCTGCTGGGGTGCCATGGCCACATGAGCATTGTTGGGAAGTTTCCATGGAGGCTGAGCTGTGCCATGTTTGGAGCACCAGGGGAGAGAGTGGGAGGGCAGGGAAGGGCTGTGGGGCCAGCGGGTGCCACCGCCAACCCGCCACCCTCACCAGCATGCCAGGGAGCAGCATGGGGCTCCCAAATTACCCGGTGTGTGCCCGGCTCCAGGGGTCACCAGGATGGAGGGTGCTGGAAGATGCCAGGGGGTGCCAGAGTGGCTCAGCCCCCAGACCTGAGCATCGTGTGGGTACAGGCATGGGGGTCCCTGGGCATGTGCCCGGTGAGGCAGCAGGGCCGGAGGGGCGCAGAGGCAGGCAGGCTGGCACTGGGCCTCCACTGCAAACCCTAACCTTATTTTCCCAGGTCCGACGCCAGTTTCCATGGAAACAGCCGGGAGCAGAAACGGGAACCAGAATCCAGAAATGTGAAGCTTTGAGCTCCAGTTCGCCTTCCTGGATTCCTGCTCCCCATGACCCCAGCTGGGTGCTGGCACCCACACTGCTCCCGCTGTGTGTCGGGGGGCAGGGCTGCCCCTCCTGGGCTTGGGGTGCTCCTGTGCCCGTGCAGGCTGCAGCACGCTGGGCACGGTGTGTGGGGGTGGGCATGGTGTCCCAGCTGGGATTGCAGGGGCTGCTGTGGGAAAGGGACACTGCAGGCAGGGACATTGCTGCCTGGGGACATTGCTGGCAGCCCCACGTTCAAACAACACCTGCACACATCTGTGTGCCAAGGTGTGCACAGGGCTGGGTGGGATGTTCGTGCCCGTGTGCTCTTGTGTGCACATCTGCTCTGTAGGTGTAACAGGGGTGGGGGCACCGTATGGATCAATGTGTGGTCTCTGTATTACTGGTTGGCACTGGGAAGACCCCGGTCCCAGGTTGTTTACCTGCCTTGGTGTCTCCATCCCCAGGATGCAGAGGGGCAGCACCAGCTGTCAGTGCATGCAGGGCCTGGGTGCTGCCCCAGTTCTGGCTGTGTGTGCATGACCAGGGGGAGCCCTGCTCAGCCTCCTGGGGCTGGGAGCCCCCTGGACCCTTCTGGGCATCTCCTGCCGAGGTGGAGCCTCTTGGGACACATCTGTGTCCTGCAAGGTCAGGCTCTGAGCTCGTTGCTGTGTCCATCCATCCAACCCATGCCATGCCCATCCAACCCGTGCCATGTCCATCCAACCCATGCCATGCCCATCCAACCCGTGCCATGTCCATCCAACCCGTGCCATGCCCATCCAACCCGTGCCATGTCCATCCAACCCGTGCCATGCCCATCCAACCCGTGCCATGCCCATCCAACCCGTGCCATGTCCGTCCATCCCATGCCATGCGATGCTGATCTACCCTGCACCTTCCCTGCTGCCCGCTGCCTCCTGCAGTCCCTCGGGCGTGCAGTGACCTGTGCCATTCCTTTGTGAGCAGCCAGCGCCAGTGCCCACAGCGTGGGACACCGGTGTCCCCCGGCACCTCCTGGCCGGTGCCAGGGATCTCTCAGTGCCACCCCGGTGCCAGCTGGCCCCGTCCTGCCCGCAGCACCCCGCTGCTCCCCACATGCCCGTTTCAGCGAGCTGCCAGCAGGCTGGGGCACGCCGCCGTGGCTACCAGGTCCCACCCCACCCCTGTGTGCTGTCCCCCTCCCCGTGGCACACCTCAGGGGTGACGGTGGCACCGCCACCACGCCGGTCCCCCCGCGGCGGCGCGCGGAGCCCGGGCGCTCCGCGATACATCATTTACCCACGGACAGGTATTAAGATACATTATGGATAACTCACGGAGAGAGACGCTATTAATAATACAGACACATACAGAGGGAAGAAAGTGCACACTTGATTTCCATGTTGCTACCAGGAGTTGTGAGGCTGGCTCTGGCTGCCTCTTCCCACACGTGACTGCAACACAGTGGGTAGCTGACAGCCCAGAGAGCCTGGCTTGGGGCCAGGAAAAAGCAGAAAACACAATGTCTGTGCATATCCTCTCTCTTAAAATAACACTCCAACACCGTCTGAGACGAATTAAAATAAGATCAGGAGCGGTCTCGCGAAGAGAGGAAGACGAAGAGGGAAAAGCCAGGCAGGGGAATGGCCGGAGCCGGGCGGCCTCAGCCCCTGGCGCAGATGGAGAGGGGGTGTTCTGCAGGGTTAGAGCTGGGAATAATTGAAGGGGAAAAAAACCCAAAGGAGAAGGAGAAGGCGAAGAGCGAGCAGCAGATGCCGTTTTTGGGAGGGGAGCGATGGCGGCGGCGCTGGCTGTCCGGCACATGGCTGTCCTTTGGAGGGGAGCCGGGCAGGGCGGGGGATGCGAGCAGCCTGCATGATGGAGAGCATCAGGAATTTCCTGCAGCTGAGGAACACACCAAATACCAGAATGCAAGAGCGAGCGGAGGAGAGCAGGGTGCCGGGAGGGAATGGGGAGGAGGAGGAGGGGGGATGCAAGGGCTGGAAATAACCGGCGGGGAGAGCAGCGAGGGCAGGGGGCAGCGTGTGGGGGTGACCTGGGGCTCTGGGGCTTTTTCCAGCTGTTTCCATGGATTTTTTTTTTTTTTTCTGCTTTTCTACACCCCATGGTGCCTCATGTGCCTGAATGGGGGTTTGGGATATTTTGTGAGTTTTATGTCTTTCCTCCCTTCTTTCCTCCCTCTTCCCCCTGGTTATGTGTGATCAGTGATAGCCAGGCACAGGGGTCCCACAGACCCCTGGCTGCCCCTAGGGCAGGATCCGGGCTTGGGGAGCCCAGAGCAGCCTGGGGAGTGAGCACATCCCTGCAGAACGGTGTCCCAAGGAGAGCGGGGGCCCTTTTGGGGGGACCCTCCGTGTAGGCAACGAGGTCAAAGGCTGCCCCCGGAGCCGCGGCAGCGCCTCCCACACGTGCAACGGGTTTGCCAGGCTCTCCCTGACCATGCTCCTGCTTTTCCCCGGGCCAGGCTGGATGAAACACAGCAACCCAAGCCTCCTGAGGCTGGTCTTGCATCCAGGTGCAGCCCGACCTCTCCCTCCTCCTCCCTCTCCTCCTCCTCCTCCCCGGCCACCCCTAGCTTCCCCCTGCATCCCGCTCCTGGCTGCATCCAGCCCTGGCTCCCCCGGGGATGCTGGGGGGCCGGAGGGGAGGGGGGATCAGAGAGGGCATCTTGCACTGCCGGATCCAGGTAGCCAGAAGGTCGCACTGAAAATCTGGAAGTGGAGTTTGGAGCTCAGCAGAGCGGTGAAATCCGTCTGGCTTTAGGGCAGAGAGGAGCAGGAGGAAGGTGGGAGATGCAGTGAAGGGAGCAGGAGGGGAGGGGCTGTGTCCCCTCACCTTGGGGTGCGGGGTGTGCCCAGGTCGGTGCCGTGCCCCAGCTGGGGCTGTGCCAAGCATCACTGCGGAGCAGGCTGGGGATATCTGGGAGACAGAGGGTGATGAAGGGGAGACAGCAGAGCCCGAGCGAGGGCTGGAGCCCATCCCGGTGCCGGAGGCTTCGCAGCCCCTCAGCAGGCGCCTCCCGATCCCAGCGGTCCAGGCCGGGGGTCCCCGGGCGCTGACCCTCACCTGCCGGGCCGGGCTCATTAGCACTTCCAACCTCCCCGAGCAGGGGGTCAGGGAGCAGCCGCCGGGGGCGCGGGGAGAGGCTGGAGGGGCTTTGTGTGGGCTGGCAACCCCCATCGCCCTGCTCAAGGGAGCCCGGAGCCGTCCCAGCTCCCGGGGCTCGGGGGGGCCAGAAGGGATCTGACAGGACAGTGCTGGGGGGTGCCCACACCCACTGCTGCTCCCGCTGTGTTTGCTCCTTCCCCTCCCCGCCAAATCACCCCATTGCTGTCACTGCAGGCCCTGTTCTGGGTGCGGGGGGTGCCCGTGCCACTGCCCTGTCCCTCCCTGCCCTGCATGCCAGCAATCCCTCCAGCACGCCTTTGCTCTCCAGCCTGGAGGGGTAAGAGGGGTCCTGCCGAGGTGCAGAGGGACAGGACTGCAGCTGGGGGGGGTCTGGCAGCCTGGGACCCCTGCCTGGGCAGTGAACCTGGGCACGAGGGGCTGCCATGCCCGGTGCCAGCCTGCCTGGCTGGGAGGGGCGAAGCCTCTGCTCCCCCCAGAGCTGGGCCATTTCTTCTTAGGCATCAGCTGATTGCCCTCTCTGCAGTCGGGGTGCTGGGGGGCGATCCTGTCCCCCAAATCTCCCAGCTGTGCCTGCCTGGCACGGGGCAGGGCTCCCATTGTTTGGGGTGGGTGCTCTCGTGGCACCTTCGCTCGCACCACGGGGCCCAGGGGCTGCCCTGGCGAGGGACACTCGGGGTGCTGTGCCCTCAGCGGGGGACAAGGTGGCGTTTCCCCCCCGCAGACCGCAGGGTGCCCCACTCCCCAGCTGCCCCCCCGCAGATGCCTTTGCGTGGGGGCTGGCGGCAGGCGGGGAGGGGGTGGGAATACTGGCTGGAGCGAGTCTGAACCTGGCATCTGTCGAATGTCACCTTACCCAGACAGTCTGTGCTTCCCTGTCTCCATATCAACCGTTCTGCTCCAGCCACCTGCGGGGGGGTGGCAGGAGCGTCTTTGGGAGGAGGGGATTCGCCGCTCCCCTTCCCTCCCCTGCTGCCCCCCGGATGCCAGACCCTGGCTGTAAATCATGGGAGCTGGGGGTGACCCCGGTGCTCGCGGCTTGGTGACCCCCCCATGACACTGTCTGGCTCCACCGTGCCTCAGTTTCCCTCGCCGGGTGCAGCTGTGGCGCAGGGGGGATGCTGGGGCTTGCTCCACCCCAGCCGGGCCGCGAGGGCCTCTTGCAGGAGCTCGGCATTTTTCCCTGGGCTTGTCCCTCTTCCCTGCGAGCAGATGTTCTCACCCTCCTCCCGGGACAGCGCCTGCCCCGCACCTGGACAGCCTGGGGCAGGGACCGGGGACATTCCCAGCGCCCTCCCGTGGCTGTGCCACCCGCCAGGGCCCGGCTGCAGGGAGGGCCACCCTTCCCACCCGGGTGAGCTGTGGAGCCCCAAAGGCAGCGGGAGCTGAGCCCAGTGTGGGGCAGGGGGTGGTGGCACCAGGGCGTGGGGTTGTGGGGGTGCTGGAGCCTTTTAGGGGTGCTGGAGCCTTTTTGGGGGTGCTGGAATGTTTGGGGAGATGCTGGAACCTTTTGGGGGTGCTGGAATGTTTGGGGAGGTGCTGGAGTATTCGGGGAGGTTCTGGAGCTTTGGGGGTGAGCGTGCTGGTCTGTTTGTGCAGATGCTGGAGCATCTCCAGAGGCACTGGAGCATTTGCCATGGGGGAGATGGGGTATAGGGGGGGATGCTGGAACATTTGGCATGTTGGAGTACTTGGGGTGGGGACACTGAAGTGTTGGATGGATGCTGGAGGACTTGGAGAAGTGCTGGAGCATTCGGGAGGCTCCGTGTGGAGCATGGGGGCAGTGCTGGAGACTTTGGGGGGTGCTGGAGCATTTGGGGAGATGCTGGAGCATTTGGGGAGGTGCTGGAGCATTTGGGGAGGTGCTGGAGGACACAGGGAGATGCTGGAGCGCTGAGGCCAGGGCTGGGCACCTGTGGGCACAGCATGGGCTGCTGGCAGGCATGGGTGGCACCCCCTGGGGCCCATGGGTGCTGCTCCTGGGCCATGTGAAGGCTGCTCGGGTGCCCTGGGGAGGCTCAGGGCGGGGAGGACACACGGACAGGAGGACAGACACAGCAGCGCTCCCTCCTCCCCAGCCATGCTCCTGCAAGTGTGTAATTTCACCACAGTGCCTAAACGAGGGACAGAAGTAAATTGACCTTTTCACCCGTTTTCCTACCAGGGGGATTATAGCCTGTTTCCTGTTAAATCTCTCCAAGAACTGGCTCCATCCTGCTCGGGGAGTGGGGCGGGGAGGGGGGACAGACACCCACCCAAAGTGGGGGCTTTAATTTCCCTCCTCATCCCCCTGCACCGAGCCTTTTCCACCCCATCCCATCGCTCCACCACCTCTCATCTCATTAAAGTCTTCGGGGTGATTTCACCAACCCCGGGCAAAACCAACGTGGAAAAAATTGCTGGGAGGAAGGAACCGAAGGCGGAGAGTGATAAATATTGAAAGGGTGGGATTTCGATGTAGGCTGCAACAGCTGTGCCGGTTACAGTGTCACACTATCTCTCCACAGGTTTACTGACCCATTTCCATTCACACGGCTGCCAGTATCTTAGCAACTGCAACAGTCCCCCAAGAACAGGCATATTGCCTGCTATTAGTGACTGCTGCAACTGTGTCAAGGTTAGCTCTCTCCCTCCAAGCCCTGCCGGGTTTGTTTTTCGCCCAAAGCCAGCACAGTCTGTTCGGTGACATTCCCCCGGCAGCCATCCGGGGTGCTGGGTGTTCATCTCGGCCGTGGAGAGCTGGAGGGGGTGTGGGATGGGCTTGTGGGGCTGGGGGGATGAGGGTTTGGGTGCCGGGAGGGCTCAGGGTGTGGGTTTGGGCACTGGGATGGAGCAGGATGCGGGGTGGGGTGCCCCGGGAGGTGCTGCAGGGTGTTGGTGACGGGGTGGGGTGCAAAGTGTGCCCCCAAAAATGGGACCATTGCCACCTAGTTGGGTGTCACTGTCACCCCTGTGCGACCCTGAGAGCCTGGGGAGGGCTGGGGGCTGCGCTGCTCCCACTTGGGTGCTGGGAGTCCATCCTTTCCATGAGGAACGCCAGCAGGGCTGGAGTGGCTGGTGGGGTGGGTGGGATGTGGAGCTGTGTGGTGGGATGGGGCAGGAGGCAGGATGAGGTGGTGGGATGGGGCAGGATGAGGTGGTGGGATGGTACAGGATGCAGGATGGGGTGGTGGGATGGGGCAGGATGAGGTGGTGGGATGGTTCAGGATGGACGTGGAGCTGTGCAGTGGGATGGTGATGGATGGGGCAGGAGGTAGGATGGGATGTGGAGCTGTGTGGTGGGATGGTGGGATGGTACAGGATGCAGGATGGGGTGGTGGGATGGGGCAGGATGAGGTGGTGGGATGGGGCAGGATGGACGTGGAGCTGTGCAGCGGCATGGTGCAGGATGCAGCTCTGGGTGGTGCAGTGGCTGGGATGCACCTTGGCTGGTAGGATGGATGAGGATGCGCTGCTGGATGGTGGATGGAGCAGGAGGTGGGGCTGGGTGTGCTGGGAGGTGCTGCAGGGTGCTCAGGAGGTGTGGGGTGTGTAATGTGACCCCAAAGAGGAGTGTTGTCACCCAGCTGGGTGTCAGCATCATCCCAGCCTCGGCAATCACCTGGACTGGGGCCTGCACTGGTCCCAAGGGGTGTCACAAGCTGGATTCGCCTCCTCCTGTGCCCTCAGGGGCTCAGCACTCCGCTGGGCATGGGCAGGGGGTGGCACGTGTCCCTGGTGGCACCAGGGGCTTGGAGGACAAGGCCCCTCTGTCCAGGCACCTCCACACACCGGGCTGGGACAGCAGTGCCACGTGGGTGACATCCACTGTCACCGTCTCTGTTCCCACAGCCCTGGCCCTGAGGGGGGCAGCGAGTGAGAGAAGGGACCTGTGGTCCCTCATTGTCCCCAAAATCTCTGCGAAATTGAGGTGACTGAACCCCCACGGCAGGGAGAAGCCGAGCAGCCGGTGCCTCCCCAAAACAGCCCACGCAGGGAGGGAAACTGAGGCACGGGGCCCCTCTCCCGGCAGGCAGAGCCCCCCTGGGAGCTGAGGAGCAGCGGGGCGGCTGCTGGGGGGCCAGGGGGGTCCCACTGCCCCACCCCAGCCCCATCCCCGGCAGCCCTGCAGACAGCAGGCTCCACACCGGCACGGCCACGGGGACGGCTGCGAGGGAAGCCACAAAAATGATTTAAGGGGCTGGCGGGATTGATTTATTAAGAACAATTAAAAGCGCTAAATACGCTTAGCTCAGCCAGACACCGAGCAGGGAGCCTGGGGGGAGAGACCTGTCTGCAGGATGCGGCAGCAGGGCCCTGGTGGCAGCGCTGGGGGACAGAGCCACGCGGGGCTGGGGCCGCGGGGCGAGGACAGGGCTGCTGCTGGAGTGGGGTGCAGCACCCGCGGCTGGATCTGCCTCCAGGGTGGATTTGGGCCCAGGGATGAGTTTGCATCCAGGGATAAATTACCGCTCCGGGATGGATTTTCGCCCAGGTGTGCGTCTGCACCCTGCAGTGGGATGGATTTTCACCCAGGGATGTGTTTGCATCCAGGGATGAACAGGCACCCGGGGATGGGTTTGTGTCTAGGAGCGGGTTTGTATCTGGAGGTGGGTTTGTATCCAGGGGAGGGGTTCAGCCAGCCATGGGTTTGCACCCTGCAGTGGGATGGATTTGCATCCAGGGGAGTGTTTGCACTCCAGCTGGAAGCCATGGAAGGAATGCCAGGGACCAGGAGGCCCCCAGGCAGTGCTGACTGAGGAGCTGTTTGCAGGCAGTGCCAGCTGCAGGATGCCCTCAGTGAGCTGTACTGGGCAGGGTGTGGCTGTCCCAGTCTGACAGTGCCATCCTGGCAGCCCTGGCACAAGGGTTCCCCACCAATGGGCACCCACGAGGCTGACACGAGCGTGGGTCCAAGGAGCTCCTGGAGCAGAAATTCCGGAGTGTTGTGACATCTGCAAACCTGCATCCCGCACAGGAAACCCCAGCCGAAAGTCCTTGGAGGCTGGGAGAGTCCTTGGACGTGTCCAGACCTGCCCAGCCCGGCTCCTCCCAGGCACCAGCGGCGGCTGGGGGGGCACGGGGGGAGCTGGGCTCTCTCTGGGCTCCCCAGGCAGGATGGGCTCCAGCCAGCAGTTCTGTGTCCCTGCCGGGGTGTTGGGATGCCAGGAAGGGGGGCAGAGGGCTGTGCCCTGCGTTTTTCCAGTCCCAGTGGCTGCCTGCAGTGGGAGCACTGGTTTTGTACACATTTCCTACCGCCGGGCAGGATCCCTCCCCTTCACTGAGCTCACCAGGCTGGCTGCACTTTGCACGGGCTCCAGGGGATGCCCCGGCACCCTGGGATGCCGAGCCATGTTCCCTTCCTCCCCTTCACCCCCCCAGGGCTGTCAGGGAGGTGGCGTCAGGTTTTTAGGTTTGGGTTCAGGTGCCCCAAACCTCCTTCAGTCACCTCCCCTTGGGGCCGGATGTGCCCACGTCCCCTTCGTTTGTGTCCCTGTGCCATGAGCCACGCTGGGCACCTCCTGCTCACCAAAACCCACAGTGTCGGAGGGGGCCCCTGCCCTGGCCCCCCGGACAGGAGCCCCGGGAGTCAGGAGGGGCTGGGAAAGGTGGGAATGGGAACAAAAGGCCCGCGGAACGGCTGCAGGGGCGAGCAGAGCCGGAGGCATTCTGCTGACCCCGCTGTGCCGGCCCCGCCGCCCCCACCCGCTCCTGCCCACGTCAGCGCTTCCCGGCAGCGCTCCCAGGTCCACCTGGAGCTGCCTGGGAGCTGGGAAAGCCATTTCTGCCCCTGCCCCGGTGCCTAGGCCTGTGCCAGCCCTGCCAGAGCCTCCCGGGGCGGGTGGGTGCTCATGCCCTGTGCCCAGCCCTGGGGTCGTGTGTCCTTTGCCGTGAGGATGGAGCCGCGGTGAGGTGTGCCGTGTTGGGGTGCCGGGTACCCCCGTGCACCCCGCTGTGCCTGTGGGGACAGTGGCTGGGCACAGAGCTGGGCAGAGCTGGCCAGGGATGGCGGTGGAGGAGGTGACCAGGGATGGAAGTGGCCGGGGGTGAGGCGACCCTGCCCAGCGGCCCTGGCACAGCATCTGCCTCTGTGCTCTGCACAGCGACGGGGACAAAGCCAGAGCCCGTGGGACGCGTGGGCTGCCCACGGTCACCAGCTGGGACATGCAGCGCCTCCCAGAGCCGTGCCAGCGGGGCAGTGGCAGCGCTGGGGACACTCGGGACAGTGTCCCCATCCCAGCGGTGGGGCGGCCCCAGGACACTCGGCCCTGCGTGCCCGGCTGCGCTCCCGCCGCCGGCTGCCCAAGGGTTAACGAGAGTTTGCTGCTCCTGCAGACAATTAGTGACATCTTTGCTGACAACGCCACACTGAGCCTCCGCCGCCTCCCCGGCAGCACCGGCCCGGCCGCCCCCGCGCCCCCCGCGCCCCTCTCGGCCGCCTGCCCTCGCCCCCGGCCCCGGCCCCGGCCCCGCGCCCGGCGGCGCTCGGCAGCGGCGGCACCGCAATCCCGAGCGGAGCAGCCGGCTCCCCTCGCTGCCCTCTGACCCGCTGTTGCTGTGGAAACTGCATCCCACGTAGGATTATGGAGCCGGAATCTGCAGGCTCCAAACCCCTCCAAATCCAGGCGGTCACCGGGGCCCCCCCGCCCGCGGCGCCTGCGGGTGCCCGCAGGGTGCCTGGTGTCCCCAGTGGGTGGCACCTGGGCACCGGAGGAGGTGGCAGCAGCGCTCCTGCGTCCCCTGGTTTGCACCCGCTGGCTGGAGATGTCACGGTGTCACCACGAGGCCGGCAGTGACCCTGGCCCATGTGCTCCCTTGTGCCATCGCCTGAGTGCCATCTCCCTGAGTGCCATCCCTGCGTCTCAGGGGGACAGGGTGGCCAGCTAGCAGGACCCTCACCCTCAAACAGCGCCCTGGGAATGGGGGTCCACACCAAGGACCCATCCCCAGCACCTCTGAGGCAGCAGCAGGAGCTGGGCACCCACCAGGGACCCCCAGACCCGCAGGGACAGGCAGCGTGGGTCCCCCACGGGGGAAGGGGTGGGCACAGGGGAGAGCAGAGCCTGTTTGGGGAGCTCTGTGGGCTGCGCTTGTGTCTCAGCATCTCTCCTGCCACCCGAGGAGGTAGGAGCTGAATTAATCGCGATCAATTAGTGCTGCTTGCAGTCCCTGGCTCCCTCCCTGCACCGGCTTTGTGCCGTCGCACCCAGCCAGGGGGGCCCGGTGTCCCCCCAGCACCCGTGTGCCACCGGGACCGCAGCCCCTGCGCACCTCCAGGTGGGGACAGGGAACACGCAGGGCGTCCCCCAGCCCATGCGCCCACCAGGAACGTTCCTGCCCTAGAATTTGGTGGAGGGGATGAGGAGGGGGCTGCACGAGCCCCTCGAGGCAGCTGTGCCAGGCTGCAGAGGGGTGCCGGGGTGTCCGGATCCTGCAGGATACTGCAGCAAATGCCCTGCAATCTGCAGCCGGATGAATCCCACCTTCCTTCCCCCGCAACGTGCTGCCCTGGGCTACAGCTAATCTATTGTGCGCTGGGCTGCAGCCAGCACAAGCTGCAATACAGTAAATCCTTCTGCAGTATCCTGCAAGGGGACCGAGCCCAGCCGCAGCCGCCCGCCGCCGCCAGACAAAGACGGGGGGCCCCCGCGGGGATGGGGCGCAGGGGAAGAGGGCACCAGGGGTGCCAGGACCCCTGGCGTCGTGCCGGCGAAGACGGGAGAATGAAGCCCTTGAGCAGGGTGGGAAGTTCTCCGGGGAGTTTTGGGTGGTGCTGAGCATTCTCCTGGCCCCCCAAATCTGCGGGTAGGGAGACGCTCAGTCCCCTGAGTTTGGGTTTTCCCGAAATGTTGTCACCACCATCTTCCCCTAGGGGTCCCGATGGGATGCAGGGGTTTCCACGCCCGCCCTTCCCATGTGCATGGTGCATCCTTCCCTGTGCCTCAGTTTCCCCACCAGTACAGGGCCACCAACCCCTCAGCCCCCTCCCTCAAGCAGGCTCCATCACATGTGAGTCCCACTGCCCTTTTCCGGGGGATTTTGCCTGGATACTGTCATTATGGCTGTTATTACTATTATTATTATTATTGGGATGTTGGTGGGGCTCTGCGGCTCTGCCGGACCCGTCTTTGGCGAGCGAGGCATCCTTCAAAGGGAAGGCGCTCCGTCACCGCCCCACAGCAGCTGCGTTCTCCTCAATTAGAAGAGGTAATGAAGCAATTTATGGGCATCTACAAAGTGATGTGTGAGTGACAGGCTGTGTACGATCCGCGCCGGGGCTCTGCCGGCAAGTTGTGTTCTTCCAATTTTAATGGAGAGCTCCCCGGCGAGGGGGGAGAGCAAACATTGGTGTGTCTGGAGGTGTGTGTGCTCCCCGGGGCTGCCTCGGTGTGCCGGGGCGGCGTGGGTGGCTGCAGAGAGACCTGGGTGCCCCAGTCCCCCTCCCTGGGGAGCCTGAGCCGCGGTGTAACCGGAGATGGGGGCAGCTGGGCGGGGGCCGAGCCCGGGGCTGGGCACCACAGGACGCCTGGCTCCTCTGGAATAGTTGGCTGCAGCTCCCTGCTCCCATCAGCACCCCTGGCACTGCCCACCCTGCTCCTGCCTCAGTTTCCCTGTCGCTATCCATGTCCTCACTGCACGGGGGACACCCTGAGCACTGGAGGAGTGCCCACCCTGCTCCTGCCTCAGTTTCCCTGTCGCTATCCATGTCCCCGCTGCATGGCACTGGCAGACCCCTTCTTCACACCCCCAGATTTTGGGGGACCACCGTGGCCTCTCAAGGGGGGAGGGTGAGTTGTGTTTTGGGGTCAAGCCCCAGCGGCTCCCACTGGCACCCCCAGGGTGTGGGATAGGGGTGTGCAGTGCTGTGCTGGTGTTTTGGGTGCCTGGGGGGTCCCTGCAGCTGCCATGTGCTGCCGTGGGGTGTTGTACCTCAGGCAGGTGTGACCCCGAGTCCAGAGGTGGGTGCTGCACCTCCAGGTGCTGGCCCACCCGTCTGTGTACCTGCAACACAGGTGTGCACCCATCAGCGCGCTCACTAGGGCCTGCGCGTGTTCCTGTGCCTGTCTGTGTGTACCTGTACACGCCTGGCACATGTGTGACCCACCCGTGTGCAGCTGGTGCCCACAGGTGTTCCTGTGCCTGTGTGTACGTGTGCATGCCTGGCACATGTGTGACCCACCCGTGTGCAGCTGGTGCCCACAGGTGTTCCTGTGCCTGTGTGTACCTGTACACGCCTGGCACATGTGTGACCCACCCGTGTGCAGCTGGTGCCCACAGGTGTTCCTGTACCTGTGTGTGCCCACAGTGCTGTGTGGCCTGTCTGCACACGTGTGTGCAAACCCTCCCCCTGCGTGTACCTGTGCCACACCTGCCCGTGCACACCCCCTTGTGTGCATTCAGGGTTGTCAGCGGGTGCACCGCCTCCATTCCCGCATGTTTTGGGGTGCCAGGCCGCCGGCGCTGTGGGGCAGGGGCTGCCCCCGCCTCCCCACAGCCCTGCCCCATCACGCCGCTGTTGGCATCGCCCCCAGCCCAGCTCGGCCCCAGCCGGCCGCATCTCCCAGGAAACAGGATCCACAGCCAGGAGTTTCCGCTCAACTCGTGTGTGCCTCCCACAAAAAAAAAAAAAAAAAAAAAAAAAAAGGAAAAAAAAAAGAAAAAGAAAAAAACCCACCCTGACACCAGCACGGCCGTTAATCCTGCCCGGCTCATTCTGCTTTTCTTGTCTAGCCAGTTTCTAAAATTGGCCAAGGGAGGCAACTGGCTGCTCTCCCCCCACCCAGACCCCCCCTCGGTCCCCACCTGGTGCCCCCGGCGCGGTGTCAGCACCTGGGCCCGTCACCCCATGGGCTGGGGTCGGCGGCCCTGGTGCCCGGCGCGGGTGCGGGTGGGCACCAGCGGACCCAGGCCCCGGTGGGCGCATTGTCCGCACCCTCCCTCCCGGCGGGCGCCCCCGTGCCGCCCCGGGCAGCCCCCCAGCCCCAGCGCCGGGGGAGCACGGCTGTGCCGAGCGAGCTCTCGGCACGGGCACGCGTCCATCTGGCGCCTTCCAAATGTTCCTGGCCTCGCAGGATCCCGGCTCCGCTTGGCGTTAACCCGCGGCGCCCCGGCGGGGAGCGGGGGGCGCCGGCCATCGCCGCTGCCACCCCCGGCCGCCGCCAGCGGGGTCTCGGGGGGCTGCGCGGCTGCCCGGGGTGCCGCTGCTGGGCTGGGGGCTGGCGAGGGCGGGCAGCGGAGCCCCCTCCCCGCGGGTGTTACTTGACCCGGCGTGGCCGGCGCTGGGCAGGGACGCACCGGGGCTGTGAGTCATGCTGTGGCTATAACGGGGAGCCCGGGAGGGGGGCCGCCACCATCTGCGCGGCCTCGGGGCTGCCAGCACCCCGCGGGGGCCCTGGGGTGCGCTGCCCGCGCCGGGCACAGCGCCCCGTGGCACCGCCGGGAGCGCCGGGGAGCGCCCGGTGCCCCGAGCTGGCACCCCAGCGAGGCGAGCCGGGGTGTCCCGCATCCCCCCGCAGGCAGGGACAGGGCAGAGGAGGGGGCCCGGGGGCTGCTCGCCTCCCGCGCCGCTCGACGGGGCGGGGGAACAAAGCTGGCACCGAGGGAAGAGCTAAATTTAGCCGCTCTCCCTGCTAGCTCCGAGCTGCGGCGCTGGGCTCCAGCCGGCCGAGGTGCCACCGTCGCTGCGGTCCATCTGCCGAGCCGCTCCTGGAGCCCCCCAGGCCAGCAGGGGGTCAGAGCCCTGCACGGCCGAGGGAGCCGGGCGATGCCGCGGGGGTCCCCTGAGCCCCCCGCACCCAGGGCAGCGGGGTGCCCACGCTCGTGGGGTGGGGGAGAGGGTCCTTGCAGAGGGAAGGGGCTCCCGACTGCCGGGATGGGCGATGGCTGGGTGGGATGGCCGCTGGAGGGGGACTGGTTGTTGTGGGGAGATGGTTTCTTGCGGGGGAGATGGGCGTTACAGGGAGATGGTCTTTGAGGGGTAGTCATTGAGGGGGAGATGGTCATTAGGGGGAGATGGTCATTAGGGGGAGATGGTCCTTGCAGGGGAGACAGCTTCTTGTGGGGGAGAGGATCACGGCAGGCAAGATGGTCATGGCAGGAGAGGTGGTCCTTGTGGGGAAGGTGGTGCTTGAAGGCAACGTGGCCCTTGCAGGGGAGAGTCCTTGCAGGGCAGATGGCTTGTGGGGGAAATGGCCCTTGCAAGAGAGATGGTCCTGGCAGGGGAGATGGTCAGTGGCCATTGCAGGTGAGGTGGCTGTTTAGGGGAGATGGTTTCGTGCAGGGAAGATGGTCCTTGCAGGGAAGGTGGTCGTTTCAGGATAGATCATTTCTCCTGAGGGAGATGGTCCTTGCAGGGGAGATGGTTTCTCCAAGGGAATTGGTCCTTGCAGGGGAGATGGTTTCTCCAAGGGAATTGGTCCTTGCAGGGGAGATGGTTTCTCCAAGGGAGATGGTGCTTGCAGGGGAGATGGTTTCTTGCAGGAATAGGAGCCTGACCAGGCCTCCCCAGCCCTGCCCACCTCAAGGGCACCGTGCCACGTTCTGGGGCTGGGGGCTGAGCCCATCACGGGTGCCACAGGACCCCAGGCCTGGAGGAAGCCCCCAGCTCCAGGAGAGCCCAGTGGCACACCCAGGGCCAGCCCAGGAGAAGGGCCGTGTCCCCTGAGCCAGCACTGTCCCAGCAGCAGGGGGGTGTCCCGGGGGTCCCTGCTGCCAGGAGCAGGGGGATTGCAGGGAAGTGAACTCCCACCAGGAATGAACACCCTCCTGCAGCTCTGGTTATGAGGAGATGTCAGGACCTTTGGCACCCCTCGATTATAGCCCAGTGGCCTTGGACCCCCCTCCCAGTGCCAGGGCAGTCTGAGCCTGCCCTGGGGATGTGACACCCGGGCATGGCGTGAGAGGGCAGAACCCAGGTGGGTTTGCCCCGCTTGCCAGCCAATCCCTTCTGGCACTGCAGTCCCTGAGCATCCCCGCAGTGCAGGGCAGGGACAGGGCCCCTCACCAGCGCCCTGCTCGGGGGGCACCCCAAAACAACCTCCCACAGCCCCACAAAGGGAGCTGGCGGCCAAGCAGCTCGCCTGGACCCGTTACCTAAGATGAAACCCAGGCGCCATCTGCTCCATCTCCTAATTAAGAGCATGGCAGAGGAGTCAGGGCAGCGGGAGGACGTGGTGATGGCAGGGGGGATGTGACAGCGGGGTTCCAGCCATGGGGTGACAGCTGAAGGAGGGGTCAGGGCTGCCTGCAGGCGCTGTGTGCCCCAGCACCCATCTGTGCCCACCCTTCTGGACCCCCGGCTCTTGCCCTGCTCCCAGCCCCGGGGTGGGGGGTCCCCAGGGTGGGTGGGGGCTCTGGGAGCTGCCGGGGGTTCCCAGAGAGGACCCCAAACACCCCTGGCGCTGGTGGGTGCCCCTCCTCGGAGGAGGGCAGGCTGCTGGCAGGGGACGAGGTGCGGGAGGAGGAGGAGGGAGCAGGACCCGGTGCTTTGGGGTCCGCGGTGCTGAATTAGAGGGGATGTGGCGGCCGGCCCGGAGGGGGTGAGCGCGGAGGGACCCCCCGCGCGGCTCAGGGAGGAGGTGGCCGCTGGGGGCTGGCTGGGGAACACGGAAACCCTCGGCGAGCGCCTGCCAGGAAGCTGTCACTGGAGGGGATTTTCCATTGGTGTCAGCAGGCGCAGGACGGGCTGGGGGGAACTCGTGGGGCGGGGGTTGGGGGCGCCTGGGAGGGGGCCAGGGGGGTGCGAGGGACGGGGCGCGGAGGGCACAAGCTCCCCGGTGCCCCAGGGCTGGGGGGTCGGTGGGCAGGGGAGCTGCGCCCCCGTGATGAGCGGGAACGGGGGAGGAAAACCACCACGGTGCGAGGGAGAGGCACCGCCACGGCGTCCCCGTGTGCGACACCAGTGGGACACCCCCGTGCCACTCGGGGGGGCAGGCAAGGCACCCCTGGCAGGCCAGCTGTGCCCAAGGACACGGCTGACAGCAGGAACCGGGGGGAGGGGGTGCGCTCAGGGCCACCCCGACCCTGGCAGCGCCCCGCGGTGCCCGGGGACCCCCGAGGCGTGGGGGCAATGGGGGGGCGCGGCCGGGCACGGGGCCCGGCGGGGCGGGAGGCGTGGGGCCAGCGTGTCCCCATCTGTGTGGCGGCTGTGTCCCTGCCGCCTGCCTGTCTCCCGGTGGCATCTCCGGCCCCACCCTGACGTCTGGGTGGCCTCGGAGCCGGGCACCAAACCACGTCCGTGTCCTGCGGGGCCATCCCTCCATCCCCCCGCCGCCACGCCGGTGCCAAGCCGCCCCTCCGTGCCCGCCCTGTGCCAGCGCCGCGGGCCGGGGCTGCGGGCCAGCAGCCTCGGGGGGGCTGGGGGCGCCTGCAGCCCCCTGCACACTCATGCTGCCACCCCACAGCACCCTTCCCACCCTGTCTGGGGGGACTGGGGAGGTGGGGGACATGCTGCCCGCTTGGACGGGGCTGGGAGCAGCCTGGTGCTGGGAAGGGGTCCCCGGCCGTGGCAGGGGGCTGGAAGGAGATGGGCTTTAAGGTCCCTTCCAGCCCAAACCATTCCATGATTCTGATTCCTCTCGCCGCCAACCTCCGTCAAGCCTGAAACCGTTAAACTAATTAAAGCTTTGCAGCAGCAGGATTAAGCCCGGGCAGGGGAGGTGGGAGCCCAGGTAGTCGATTAGTTCACCAGGCGAGGATATTGGATTTCTGCGAGGCGAGTCAGCAGTCTTCGGGGGCTGTTATCTTTGCAGGGCTGCGGGGTCAGGAGGTGGGAAGCGGAGGTGACTGCAATCTCGCCCGCTTCATCCCCCCGCTCTTCATCCTCACCCCCCCGGCCCCGCCGCAGCACCCGGCCTGGCCGGCTCTCCCCCGCCCGCGGCGCCCATCTCTATCTCTGCTTCTCCCTCCGTCCCTCCTCGCTTGTGTGGTCTCGGCTGGTGTTTTGTAACCAGGGAGGAGAAAAAAAAATTAAAAGAAATTTTTAAAAAAAGGGAAAAATAAAAAAAAAAAAAAGGGAAAAGGCCCTACCCCTGGCGAGGAAGCCAGGAATGGCGAGGTCCGGAGAGCCTAATGGGAAACATGTGGCGGCTGCCTGGGGCTGAGCGGGGAGGTGAAAGTGAGCGCGGCGGCGCGGCGAACATCCCGGTGCGCCCCGCTGCCCCCGCAGCCCCTCCCCGCACAGCCCCCTCCCAGCGCAGCCCCCTCCCCGCACAGCCCCCTCCCCGCACAGCCCCCTCCCCAGCGCCGTGCGGGTCCCACCTGCGCTGCGCCCCGCGCTGGGTGGGTGGGTGGGTGTTCGGGGGTGCAGGTGGTCCCCTGGTGCTCTGCAGGGTGGTTGGCACGGGGCGAGGGCGGAGTCGCGGCGCACGGAGTGTCCCCCGCGTGTCACGGACGCGTGGGCCCCGTGGGACCGGGAGCAGGAGCGGGACACGGGCGGTGCGGGGCGAGAGCCGCGACCTGTGCCCAGCGCCGGCGGCACCCGGCCCCGCACACCGGGGCTGAACGTGGGTGGTGGCGTGGCCAGCGACCCCCGCGCCCCGCTGGGGACCCCGCAGTGTTTGCACAGCTCCGTGCGCCACGGACACACCGGGGGACGGCGGCGCAGAGCTGGGGGGATGCATCCCGACACCCCCGACAGCCCCCGAGACCCCGAACTCCCCGAGCAGCGGGGACCAGCTCTCGGCGGCTGTTCTGGAAAAGCTCCCGTTTGTTTCCTTCCTGCCTGCCTCCCCTCCGACAGCTCCCTGGGCACACCAGCAGCCTCAGCAGAGACGAGACCGGTCTTTCTAGCACATATTTTCCTGCTCCACATAGCCCTTGGTGTAACTTTACACCGAGGTGCCCGCAGCTCCGCGGTGCCAGCGCTGCGCCCAAAGGCTGGCGGGGAGACGGGGAAAGGGGGGGATGCGGATGGACTGACAGGTTTGAATTCTCTTTCCCTGCCTTGTTGATAAGTTGTCACGCTAATCCAGACACCGGGAAGAGCCTGGATCACGCCGAGCGGCTGCGTGTGTGTGTCTGCGGGTGTGTGCTGGGGGAGGGAGCCGAGCGCCGGGGATTCACACGCGGCGCTGGGGAGGGAAACAGGCGGGGGGGGGACTGCCAGGGGCCGAGGGGCTCCACCGTGCACCCTGTGCCACACGGGCAGCGCCTGGGGGTGCTCCTGCAGGAGAGTGGGGGGCCAGAGCTTCCTGCACACGCGTGTGCAATGTGCACACCCATGTGGAGGAGCACATGTGTGCCTAGAGGTGGTGGGGAGATGCTCCCCCTCACATGGGCAGGTCAAGGCATGGACACGGCGGGGAGGATGCCCCAAAACGCCACCCCGGGCATCCGAGATGGGGCTAGGGGCACAACGTGGGTGTCCCCGTGGGCTGTGGCTTCGAGGGAGAGGCGTCAACGGGAGGCACACGGTGTGCCCGGCCCTGCAGGCACCCGAGGCAGCCGGGGCAAGTGGCACCCCAGGGGAGGGGGCCGCTGGGCTGATGTGCGGGGGTCTCTCTCTCGCAGATGGGAGCTCGGTCGCCTGCCAGCCCCTCGCACTGGAGAACGGTGCCAGCCCGCCAGCCGAGTGGTTCCCGCGTGCCCAGGGCTCCGGCCCCCGCCAGCCCGGCAGCGACGGCGACAGCAGGAGCTTCCGAGTGAACCTGCACTGCAAGCACCCCCGGAACAGGTAGCTGGGGGCCTCGCCCCAAAGTTGGGGTGCGGCGCCGAGGGGGGTTGGCGGCACGTCTTCTGTCCCTCCCTGTCCGGGAGACACAGGGCGAGGGGGGATCCCCGGCTCTGCTCAGCCCCCCGGATTGGGATTTTGGGGTGAGCAGAGGGGCTGCAGCCCCTGTGCAGTGGGCACGTGGTGCCTGGCACCCATCCTGAGTGCCCGAGCCGCCCCACCACGACCCTCGCTATACCCCCTTCCCAAGAGGGGAAACTGAGGCAGGCGCCACAGAGGGGCGTCCCGGCGAGGGGAGGGGTGGCCCGGGCGGTGTCCCCGCGGGTGGGGGGTGCAGCCGCGCGCGGGGTGCCCGCGGGTGGGTGGGGGCCGGGGGGATGTGGGGTGGGATGTGCCGAGCACCTCCTCGGGCCAAGCCCCCCCGCGTGTCCGAGCGCGGCTCGCCGGGGACACCTAGTGGCAGCGCCACCAAAGGACCCCCGCGCCCCCCGCCCCGCCGAGGGGTGCTGGTGCTGCTGGGGGTGGGAGGGGGGCGTCAACCTGTCCCCTCTGTCCCCCAGATGAGAGGCAGCCTCCCCCTCTTTGCCCACCCCCCGTGACGCCACGGTGGTGGGCGGCCGTGGGAGCACGGGAGGCTCAGCCCCCGGTGTGCCCCATGGAGGGACTGGCACGGGGGTGGTGGGCACTTCAGCGAGCCCCCCCTGCGTGGGGCTGACCCCGCACACCCTTTCCTTTGCAGAGAGCTCAAGTGCAGTAGCAGGAGCAGCAGCAAAGCCGAGGGTAAGTTCCAGCCCTCCCTGCAGACACCCAAACTCTGCCCTAGGGCGGGGTGGGGAAACCCAGACCCTCACCCCTCTAGACCTGGGAGGGGGAGTGTGCCGGAGTCTGGCACGAGCGGTCCTGGTGTGGGGAGGACATCCAGCCCCCCCTGGAGCTGGGGAAGGCATCCCATTCCCCCAAGGCCCCGTTTTCCCAGCTGTGAGCAGGGCTGTCACATTCCTGCAGTGCCAGTCGGGTCCTTGCTGCTGACAGGGCAGAGGGAGCCGGGGGATGGATACGGGGACCTCATCCCTGAGAACAGCGGGTTGGAGTGAGGCTCTGCTGGCTGTTCTTGGCTGGCAGTGCCTGCGGAGCCTCACCGTGCCCCTCTCTGCCGCCCACAGGTCCTGGTGTCACCTTCCCTGACCCCCATGTCAGCAACTGCTCGGCCAAGCGGCACGCGGGGGAGGAGGAGGCCAGGATGCGCGTGAAGCCCCCGGGCCCAGTGGTAACGACCAGCGTTGTGCGCGGCTCGCCCGACTACGTCCGAGAGCCCAAATTCTACCCGCCGGGACACCCGGTGCAGCGGCCCCCCGCCTGCCCGGCCGAGAAGGCGTTGTCCTGCAGCGTGCTCAGCTTCCCTGAGGGCTCGTGCCCCGCGCTCGGCCGGGAGCACCAGGCAGGCTCGCTGCTGCACGGCGACCCGGCCGACCGCTGCCAGAGCGTCCACGGGGGCACCAAGGCGGCCGAGGAGCTGCTGGGCTGTGCCGGGGAGCCCCGGATCCTGGGGGGCAGCGCGGAGGAGGCATCTGCCCGCGATCGGGCGCCCAAAACCTTCCCCAACGCGACGCTGGCCTCGGGCCGCTGCAACGTAGACGGCATCCTCGCCTTGCTGCGGAGCAAGTGCGGCAACGGGCACATCAACCTCCACCCCGTGGTGCAGCTCATCGACATCATGAAGGACCTCAACCGCCTCTCGGAGGACCTCAAGAACAGCGGGGTGCACCTGGACTGTGGCAGCCTCCACGGCGGCGGCGGGGCTCACGAGGACAGCCGCCTCCTGCCCGCTGACCGTGACCTCCAGTACAGCTTCTTCTCCTCACCCTCCCTGGCCAACAGCATCCGCAGCCCCGAGGAGCGGGGGGTGCTCCTCAAATCCGACCCGTCGCGGCATCCCCGGCCCCCAGCGCGTGACGGAGAAGCTGACGGAGGCGCGGGGAGCACCCCGCAGCCCCCAGGACATGGCGTGGGTGTGGGGGATGTCTCCAAAGCCCCGGCGGATGAAGCTGGCTGCTCCCAGCCCGATGCCAGCGATTACTCGGAACTGGCTGAGGCGGACATCCTGAACGAGCTGGCCTCCCTGGCTTGCCCGGGGACGCAGCTGCTGGAGTCGCAGGCGATGGAGCCGCAGCCCCAGTTGCTGCCAGCCCAAGAGCTGGACTCCCAATCCCGGCTGTTGGATTCCCAGTCCCTGGAGTCACAGCCCCAGCTGCTTGATTCGCAGAGCCTGGAGCCGCTGCCAGAGTCGCTGGAGCTGCAAAACCTGGAGCCGTTGGGGCTGCAGTCGCTGGAGCCGCTCTCTGAGTCTCTGGAGCTGCAGTCACTGGAGCCTCTGTCCGAGTCGCTGGAGCTGCAGTCACTGGAGCCACTGGCGGAGCCTCTGGGGCTGCAGACCCTGGAGCCACTGCCCGGAGCGCTGGAGCCCCCGCTGCTGCCCACCGAGCCCTCGCTGCTGGAGCCACAGCCCCTGGGAACGGTCTCGGAGCTGCTGGAGGCACAGCCGGGCACCGGGGACCCTCTGCGGCCCCACGGGCTGCAGCCCCGGCTCGGGGGGTGTCCCCTGAGCACCATGGTGAAGCGGGCCCCCTGTGGGGGCCGGGGGGCCGGGCGGTGTGGCGAAGACCACCGCAAGTACGCCCTGCGCCGGACAGATAAGCCAAAGATGCTGTGCCGCCGGAGGAGGGCGGGGCGAGGCCGCCGGGTGGACATCACCCCCGAGAGCCACGTCCTGTCCCCCCTCACCCTGCCCGCTGAGATGCCCCCCGGGCCTGAGGAGCCTGACACGCCAGTGCTGAGCCCCCCACCGCCACCGCCGCCCACCACGCTGGACCCCAACGAGATGCCCAAAGCCCCCGCGGCAGGGAAGAAGAGCAAGTGCCGGGGGGTGAGGAAGATGGTGGTGAAGATGGCCAAGATCCCCGTGTCCCTGGGGAGGAGGAACAAGACCACCTACAAGGTGTCATCGCTCAGCAGCAACTTGAACCTGGAGGGGAAGGAGCTGGCGGCCAGCAGCTCCATGGAGCCCACGCCGCTGCTCAAGATGAAGAACAACGGGCGCAACGTGGTCGTGGTGTTCCCCCCTGGCGAGATGCCCATCATCCTGAAGCGCAAGCGGGGCCGGCCTCCCAAAAACCTGCTGCTGGGCCAAGCCAAGCCCAAGGAGCCCACCCCGGAAGTGAAGAAGAGGAGGAGGAGGAAGCAGAAGCTGGCCTCGCCCCAGCCCTCCTACATCGCCGACACCAATGACAGCAAAGCCGACTACTCGGACGTGTTGGCCAAGTTGGCCTTCCTCAACCGGCAGAGCCAGTGCTCGGGGCGCTGCTCGCCGCCCCGCTGCTGGACCCCCAGCGAGCCCGAGTCCATCCACCAAGCCCCCGACACCCAGAGCATCTCCCACTTCCTGCACCGTGTCCAGGGCTTCCGCCGGCGCGGCGGCAAGGCGGGGGGCTTCGGGCGCGGGGGGAGCCACGCTGCCCGTGCCACACGCTGCTCCTTCAGCGACTTCTTTGAGGGCATCGGGAAGAAGAAGAAAGCCCCCACTGCCCTCCACGCTGACCCCGTGCACCCCCGCAAGCGCGGCCGGCTGGAGCCCGACCCCGTGGGCAAGCCCAAGAGGAAGCGACGGGCGCGCAAGAACGGGGCCCTGTTCCCCGAACCCAACTCGGGGCAGAGCTTCGGGGACGGCCCCGCCGCAGAGTGGGGCGCGGGGGAGAAGGGCAGCCCCTGGGCCCCCCACCACGGCCACCCCGGCGGCCAGGCTGGACGCAACGGTGGCTACCAAGGGGCCGAGGCGAGACCCTTCCATGCTGCGGGGCTGGAGTCGGGCTCCTCCGGCCGTGCTGGTTTCTACGCCAGCAGCGCGCCGTCCTCGCAGACAGAGGCCGGGCCGGAGCGGCACAGCCTCTTCACCGGCTACTTCCGCTCCTTGCTGGACTCGGATGACTCCTCCGACCTGCTGGACTTCGCCCTCTCCGCGTCCCGCTCTGAGTCCCGCAAGTCGGCGGCCGCCTACACGGCCCCGCCGGCCGCGCTGCCCGGCCAGCGGGGCATGGCTGCCTACACCGCCCGCGGCGGCAAAGTGGCGGCGGCCAACCCCGGCGCCGAGGCCGCCTTCCACGCAGCCATGCAGGGCCGGCCGGCCTTCCCGCCCGGCCGCGCCTCCAGCGGCTACGGGGTGACCCAAGGCTCGTCGGAGTGCCGGGGCACCGAGTCCTTCCCCAAGCTGGCCCCGCCGTCGGCCGTGTCCCGGTCACCCACGGCTCACCCGGCGGCCAGCGGCACCCCCGGCTACTCCCCGTACGGCAGCTACGGCAGCGCCGGGCAGAGCGTGGCCCCCGCCAGCGTGTTCCCACCAGGAAAGCAGTACCCGTCAGCACAGGACTGCCCCAACAGCAAGGACTGCAGCTTCGCCTACGGCAGCGGCAGCAGCCTCCCGTCCTCGCCCAGCAGCGCCCACAGTGCCGGCTACGCGCCACCCACAGCTGGTCCCAGTTTGCCGCTGGGAAAAGCCGCCTTCTTCAACAGTGCCGAGCAGGGGGGGCAGTTCTCCAGCGCCGCGCACACCCCCCTGCGCTGCGACAGCCGGGCCAGCACCGTCTCGCCCGGCGGCTACATGGTGCCCAAGGGGTCAGCATCCTTCCAGCCCTCGCCTGAAAATTGCCGGCAGTTCCCCAGCGCCGCGCCGTGGGCCTTCCGGCAAGGCTACGGTGGGTTGGATTGGAGCTCAGAAGCCTTCAGCCAGCTCTACAACCCGGGCTTCGAGTGCCACCTCAATGAACCCAATGTCATCCTGGACATCTCCAACTACACCCCGCAGAAAGCCAAGCAGCAGACGGTCTCTGAGACCTTCTCGGAGTCCTCCTCCGACAGCACCCAGTTCAACCAGCCGGCTGGTTACCGGCGCGCCAACAGCGAGGCGTCCTCCAGCGAGGGCCAGTCCAGCCTCTCCAGCCTGGAGAAGCTGATGATGGACTGGAATGAGGCATCCTCTGCCCCTGGCTACAACTGGAACCAGAGCGTCCTCTTCCAGAGTAACTCTAAGCCCGGCCGAGGCCGGCGGAAGAAGGTGGATATGTTCGACACCTCCCACCTGAGTTTCTCCTCCTCTTCCTCTTCTTCCTCCGTGTACCCCTCCAAGAGGAACACGGGACCCCGGCAGCCCCGGGGTTCCCGAGGGGCTTGTGCCTCCAAGAAGGAGAGGGGGACGGGCAAAACCAAGTTCCCCACCAAGTCGCAGGCGGTGAACCCGCTCTTCCAGGACAGCACGGACCTGGGCTTGGACTACTACAGCGGGGACAGCAGCATGTCCCCCCTGCCCTCCCAGTCCCGGGGCTTCGGGGTGGG
This sequence comes from Passer domesticus, assembly GCF_036417665.1. Lineage (NCBI taxonomy): Eukaryota > Metazoa > Chordata > Aves > Passeriformes > Passeridae > Passer > Passer domesticus. Next base: position 6,973,860 of record NC_087497.1, on the reverse strand, counting down.
GGAGCGGGACCCCTGTGACTACACCGGCCCCTACTCCATGAACCCCTCCACCCCCTCGGATGGGACCTTTGTCCAGGGGTTCCAGAGCGACTCCCCCGGTTTGGGGCAGCCGGATTTGGAGAGCAAGCACTTCCCTGCCCTCCCACACCAGCTGGCGGCCCCCGGCCAGCAGACTGTGTTCGAGGCCGGCTTGCAGAAAGCCTTCTCGCCCAACTGCTCCCCGACCTTGGCCTTCAAGGAGGACCTCCGGGCAGGCAGCATCCGAAAGCTGCCCGCCTGCGACTCGCTCAAACACAGCATGCAGGGGGGGGCCCTGCCGCACGCCCCGCACCTGGCCTGCCGCGACCTCCCCATGCCTCAAGCGCACTATGACTCCCCCAGTTGCAAAAATCCCCCGTACTGGTATTCCCCCAACGCCAGCACCCGCAGCCCCTCGTACGACGGCAAGGCGGGGGCTGGGATGCTGGTAGACTTCATGGGCAGGACGGACCCCCCGTGTCTGAACCCCCACTTGAGCAGCCCAAGCAGCACCCACCCCTCCAAGGGCGAGAAGGAGCCCTTGGAGATGTCCCGGGCTCACCACCGAGGCCCCTACGCTTGTCCCTTGATCAATGACTTGAACATCTCCCCCGTACCGAGAGACTCAATGTTGCAGCTGCAGGACAACTACAGGTACCCCAGTTTTGCACCCCAAGGGCACCCCGTCATGGCCCCCACCCAGAAGAGCGGGTTTTTGGGACCCATGGTAGAGCAACAACACCCCGAGGACACTTTTACGGTCACCTCATTGTAGTGTCTGCTGACGTGCCAACGGGACAACGAGGTTTTGTTACAGGGTAGGTGGGGGAGAACCTGGGAGCGAGGGTGGCAGAGGGGGACACAGGCGACCCTCAGGGCCCTTCTCATCGTGTCCCCCTCTCTCTCCATGTTGTGTTTCTCTTTCAGAGGTAATTTAGCCAGCACTTTTTTCTGGAACACTTTTCAAGTTCTGTATTTAACTGGGATTGGAACCGTTTGTTTGTTTTCTTAAAAAAAAAAAAAAAAGAAAGAAAAAAAAAGAAAGAAAAAAGGAGAAAAAAAGAAAAAAAGGAGAAAAAAAGATAAAAAAAGATAAAAAATAAGTGAAACAAAAGGAAAAAATTAATAATAATGGATGAAGAGAGAAACCCCCCGTTTTTCCCCCTCCGCACTCAAACCCGCTCCGCCTGCCAACCTCCGGCTCTGCTTCCCGGACTGCCGCCCCCCCGCCCCGCAGCAGGACAATCGGATGGACGGACAGACGGACGGACGGACGGACACAGCGCAGGGGCGCGGGCAGGAGGGGGTCTGGGGGTCAGCGCTGGGTGCCCCCTGCCCGCAGCCCGGCCGGGGGAGGCTGTCTGGGGATTTTTCTTTGGCTCGTCCCTCCGCGCCCGCCCGCGCCGCGGGGCTGCTCCTGCCGGACGGACAGGATGGTGCTGCCGAGGCGCTGACCCCTGCCAGGCCCTGGCAGCGTCGCCAGCGGGGCTCGGAGACGCCTCCGTCACCAGGTGAGTGCCAGCTGTGTCCCCACCCGGGGCGTGCTGGGTGCTCTGACCCACCTGCGCCCACCTCGGGGTGCCCCCGGTCTGGGTCAAGCATCAAACTGGGGACCCTGCGGGCTCCGGTGCCAGGGGCGGCTGGAGCTGGGCTGTGCCAGGGCTGAGGGTGTGGGGTGCCCCAGGCCCCTGTTCGGGTGCCAGCTGGGGCGAGCAGGACCCGAGAGCCCCGGGTACGTGGGTGCCAGACAGGAGCGAGCAGCACTGCAGGGTGGGAGGGGAAGGAGCCCAGATCCCCTGGGACAGGGGTGCCAGACTGGGGGGAGCAGGACCCCAGACCCCTGAGTGCTGGGTGCCAGACTGGGGGGAGCAGGACCCCAGACCCCTGAGTGTTGGGTGCCAGACTGGGGGGAACAGGACCCCAATCCTTGGGTATGTGGGTGCCAGATTGGGGGACCCCTGTGGGTGCCAGATTGGGGGAGCAGGACCCCAGAGCCCTGAGTGTTGGGTGCCAGATTTGGGGGATCAGGACCCCAGCCCCTGAGTGTTGGGTGCCAGACAAGGATGAGCAGGACCCCAGACACCTGGGTGCCAGATCTGTGGGTATGTGGGTGCTGAATGGGAGGTGGGCAAGTCCCCAATCTCTGGGTCTGTGGGTGCCAGACCGGGAACAGGACCCCAGAGCCCTGAGTGTTGGGTGCCAGATGAAGAAGGTGGGCAGGACCCCAGGCCCTGGGTATGTGGGTGCCACACTGGGGAGGAACAGCACCCCAACCCGTGGGTATGTGGGTGCCACACTGGGGGGATCAGGACCCCAGCCCTGGGTCTGTGGGTGCCAGATTTGGGGGATCAGGACCCCAGCCCCGGGTGTGTGGGTGCCAGATTTGGGGGATCAGGACCCCAGCCCCGGTCTGTGGGTGCCAGATTTGGGGGATCAGGACCCCAGCCCCGGGTGTGTGGGTGCCAGATTTGGGGGGATCAGGACCCCAGCCCCGGTCTGTGGGTGCCAGATTTGGGGGATCAGGACCCCAGCCCCGGGTGTGTGGGTGCCAGATTTGGGGGATCAGGACCCCAGCCCCGGTCTGTGGGTGCCAGACTGGGGGGATCAGGACCCCAGCCCCGGTCTGTGGGTGCCAGACTGGGGGGATCAGGACCCCAGCCCCGGGTGTGTGGGTGCCAGATTTGGGGGATCAGGACCCCAGCCCCGGGTGTGTGGGTGCCAGATTTGGGGGATCAGGACCCCAGCCCCGGGTGTGTGGGTGCCAGATTTGGGGGATCAGGACCCCAGCCCCGGGTGTGTGGGTGCCAGATTTGGGGGATCAGGACCCCAGCCCCGGGTGTGTGGGTGCAAGATTTGGGGGGATCAGGACCCCAGCCCTGGGTGTGTGGGTGCCAGATTTGGGGGATCAGGACCCCAGCCCCGGTCTGTGGGTGCCAGATTTGGGGATCAGGACCCCAGCCCCGGGTGTGTGGGTGCCAGATTTGGGGATCAGGACCCCAGCCCTGGTCTGTGGGTGCCAGACCCCAGCTCCGTGGGTGCTGGCTGGCTGGGGCTGGGCAGGCACCCCAGGGTGAGACCCTCACTCCTCTCTCCGTCTCCCCCCAGCCCTGCGCCCCCCGCCCATCCCGGAGCAGAGAGCAGAGCAGAGGAGAGGAGGGGGCTGCCTCCGGAGGGACCCCGGCCCCGCCGCCCCCGCTTCGCCCCCGGCCCCGCCTCGGCCGTGGCGCCGGCGCCGCGTTCTCTCTCTCCTCCCAGCCAGAAGCAGAGGGACTCTTTAAGTTCTATTTTTTATTTGATTAATTTTCATTTTCTGCACAAAACCAGCAATTGTAAATACTTTTGAAGAAAAGAAGTTAAAAAAAATGTTTAAGGATAAAAAAAAAAAATTCAAAAAGCTGAAAAATCACCAAAAAAAAAAAAAAGAGAGAGAATCATGCACCGGAGGGAGAATCCAAAAATGATGGAGAACAGGCCTAAAGCATCCAAGAGGTGAATATGCAGCAGAAAAGAGCAAAACCCCCCCCAGTATGCACTGAGAAAAATTTATTTACAGATCGAGCAACAAAAAAAAAAAAAAAGAAAAAAAAAGAAAAAAGTGACAATAACCTATTTATTGTATATAATGTTTTATTATAAATCGTGTCTTGTATATTGCATTCTGTACATCTGCTGTGGTTTTGTGGTGTGCAACTTCCGCATGGGTTCCTTGGGTTTCCGTTGCCTTTTTTTTAATGATTCAATGATGATTTGAGTTTTATTTTTATTATTATTCTGAAGAACGAAGGCGGGTTTTTGATTTTTTTGTTGGGTTTTTTGGCTTTTTTTGGTTTTTTTTTTTTTTTTGGCAGTACACACCCAAAGATCCAAATTTGTATAAAAACAAAAAGGAGTTAAAAAAAAAAAAAAAAAAAAGAAGAAAAACTTTTAAAAAAAGGAAAAAATAAGGAATAAATCAATCACAGACCCTCTTGGTGGGGAGGGGGAGCGGGGGGGCTGGGGTAAAGGGGGGTCCCTTTCCCGGGGTCCCCGAGGCGGTGGCGGTGACGAGCTCAGGGTGTGGGTGCGTGTGTGGGTGCCAGGTGGGCTTTGGGGTCCTCTCCTCCCACAAACTCCCTGTGTGTCCCCCCCTCCTCAAGAGTTTGGCAATCTCTGTGCAGCTTTGTGGGTTGTGCAAAAAAAAAGAGAAAACACACACACACACACACAAAGAGAGGAAAAACACCCTGAAATGGATAAAAAAGGCAAAATTCACAAAAAAAAAAAAGAGGAAAAAATGGGAAAAGTACCCAAATTTGGTCAAAACACCCCCTCCTTCCCCACCCCCCCAGCTGCCCTGTGCAGTGCTTGTGCTGCCCTGGCCAGAGGGGCCCCCCCGTGAGCCCCCCCGGCCCCCGCTTTGCCCCTCAAACGGTCTTTTTGTGTTATTTAGGAAGGAATTTTTAATAGGCACTTTTTTTATATTAAAAAGAAACCTATATATTGAGCGATGCCCGCTGCTTTCTTGCTTCTCTTTTTGGGGGGCGCGGCCTGGCCGTGCCGGGGGCGCTGCCCCTCCCGGGATTTCGGGGGGTCTGGCGGAATTGCACCAAGAAAGCTGAATTTTGGCACCCGGGGGGCAGTGCCAGCGGGCCCGGCGGCACTCTGGGGACCCCCGGGGGCTCTGCAGGCAGGAGGGGTGCCCACCCCTCCCTGGCACCGCCGGGGAAGGGGCACGGGAGCACGGGCGGCCTCCCGGTGATGGATGGGAGGAGCGTCAGCGCCAGAAAGGAGCAAAAAAAAAAGCAGGAAAATAAGGACAAAACAAATAAAATTGAGACATGCAGCAACTTCCAGCCTGGGAAGGTGAAGGCAGCAGGAGAGGGGGGCCGGGGGTGTGGGCACCTGTGGGTGGGAGAGGGGAGCGGTGCCAGAGGGGTCGGGGGTGTGGGGGGAGGTTGGGCAGGGGGATTTGGGCAGGGGGTTTGGGGAGGTTGGGGCAGAGAGGTTTGGGCAGAGAGGTTTGGGCAGGGGGGATTTGGCAGGGGGTTTGGGGGGCCAGAGGAGCAGGGGGGTTTGGGCAGGGGGGTTTGAGTGGGGAGGTTTGAGAAAGGGGGTTTGGGGAGCAGGGAGGTTTGGGCAGGGGGGTTTTGGCAGGGGGATTCAGGCAGGGGGGTTTGGGCAGGGGGATTTGGCAGGGGAGTTTGAGCAGAGAGGTTTGGGCAGGGGGATTTGGGGGGCCAGAGGAGCAGGGGGTTTGGGCAGGGGGATTCAGGAAGGGGGGTTTGGGCAGGGGGGTTTGGGCAGGGGGATTCAGGCAGGGGGTTTGGGCAGGGGGGTTTTGGCAGGGGAGTTTGAGCAGAGAGGTTTGGGCAGGGGGATTTGGGGGGCCCGAGGAGCAGGGGTTTTGGGCAGGGGGATTCAGGCAGGGGGTTTGGGCAGGGGGGTTTTGGCAGGGGAGTTTGAGCAGAGAGGTTTGGGCAGGGGGATTTGGGGGGCCAGAGGAGCAGGGGGTTTGGGCAGGGGGGTTTGGGCAGGGGGGTTCAGGCAGGGGGTTTGGGCAGGGGGAGCAGGGGTTGCTGTAGAGAGGAGCACACAGCTCATGCTGATGGGGGGAGCGGGGGGGTCGGGCTTGCCAGCACCACCCCAGCCCGTGGAGATGCTGAAGGGCTGGGGGGATGCTGGGGGACCCCCTTTGCTGGGGGGCTGCTGGCGAGGGTGGGACGAGGGCTGTAGCCCCTCCTTCCTCACACAGGGTGATGGGCTGGGGGGAAACGGCGCCCATCGGGGGCACCCCGGGGTTGTGCTTCCGCCCTGCTGGGCACCAAATGTCCCCTGGCTGTGACAAAACCAGGGAAACTGAGGCACGGGAGCAGGGTGGGGGGTGCAGCCATCCGTGCCTGCAGCCAGCACCCATCCCAACGTGCTGAACCCCCCCTCTGGCTCCTCCATCCCCTCCTGAAGGTCCATGGTCCTTCATTCCCAGCTTGGCTCCATTATGATGCTTCCCACCAGCATCAAATTTACTCTTTCCCTCCCATTTTTCCTCTCTCCCATTTCAGGTCACAACGAGCAGCACTGAAAGATGATGAAATCCCCCCCAGTAGGTAAATCCCACCAGGAAGCATCACCTGGCACACCAGGGCCTCGCTGGGTATGCCTGGCTGCTTGGACCACAGCTGGATTTCACTTATTTTATTATTTTTTGTCTTTTTTTAAAGCCTCAATTATATCTCTCAAGCAGCATGAGCCACTCTGGAGCCTGAAAAACCTCGTGATGGGGCTGATTGTTGGGGATTGATCAGCCCAGCCCAGCACCGCCTGTGTTTGCTGGGGAAAGGAGGAAAAAGCTCAAAATTTGGGGGGGGGGAATGATTGTTTTGCTGGTTTTTTTTGTTTGTTTAGCATGGATTTTGGAAGGTTTCTGGGAGCTGTGTTAGGGTGAGTCCGGCATGGCCACGTGCTGTGCAGGGACGTGGGGTGAGCCGGGTCCTGGTGCCTGGCTGTGCCTCGGGATGGAAATGATGGTTTTAATTAAGCAGCTCTGCCGGGAGGAGGGCTCTGGCCTCGCAGGATCTGCAGCTGGGAGAGCAGGCGTGCTGCAGGCCCCGGGGCTGAGGGGTGCTCACGTCAGAGGGGCCAGAGCCCACGGGGAACGAGGGTCTGGGGACCCCCGGAGCGTCCAACCCCCACGCGGCAAAGGCAGCTCTGCCTCAATTCCCACTTTTCCCCGTCCCCTCGGAAACACGGCAGGAATTTGCCCCCCTGCCCCGGCCGTGCCCATCACCTGGGCCGGAGCCGGGGGAACTCCCCGTTCCCGGCGCTGCGGGATGCTGTGCATGGACGCGCACGTGTTGCACACCCGTGGGCACGGGCACGGCGGCACAGGGGATGCCCGTGGCCGTGCCAGGCTCCCCGGCGGGGCCGTGTCTCCCGGGCAGCAGCAGGAGCCGCCCTGGCCCCGCAGGGCTGGAGCTGCCGGCAGCTCCGGACACCCCCTTCTCCTTCAAATTAATGGCTGTGCCGTGAAGAAAATTGAAGCCATTATTCTTCGCTCGCATCCTTTATACCCACCAACTTCAACCACTTGACATGCTAATCACAGCTAACGAGGGAGGGAGGCGATTTCCCACGTCAGACCCGCAATCCAGCGGAGCCGGGCGGGGAGCGGCTCCGTGCGGGGGCACGGGCACCCCCAGAGCCCCCCTGTGCCCCCTTGCCAGCAGCAGCAGCCCGGCTGGCAGCCCCTCGGCCCCAGTGAAGCCCCCAGAGCTGGTGTCACCCCCGAGTGCTGCGGTCCCGCGCAGCCGGGATGGGTGCGTGGGTGCCGCCGGTGCCACCCGTGGGTGCCAGTCCGGCCTTGCAGCACCAGACCACCCCTGCTTTCCCCGGAGGAAGGGCCAGGCGCGTGGCAGGCGCTCCCGAGGCCGTGTGTCTGTCTGTCTGTCTGTCCCGGGGGCTGCGGGGTCCGGCCGCGCTCCCCGCGCCCGCCTGTCCACCCCGCGCTGGATGCAGCCCAGCCGCCAGCCGGGCAGAGAGCTCTGGAGTCCATTAACATTCCCCGGAGCCATCTAATCCCCCTCTCTGCCCTGGCTCTGGCTTTCGCTCGGGTTTTAATCAAGCCTAGCCTGGCGCCTCTGCAATCAGGGGGCGGATGGCACCCAGCTCCCCGCGGGCACAGGGCGCTGCCACCCCCGAGGGTGCCAGCGGGGAGGGGGCAGCCGGGGCAGGGCGTTCGCAGGGGTCTCCGCTCTCTGGTAATTTTAAAAGGCGTTTTGGAGCCAGAGGAGCTGAGCTCAGCAGAGCCAGGGCCAGCAAAGCCAGGGAATAAAAGCACAGGCGGCTGCAGGGTTGTTATTAATATTTGCTGGATGGTGGCGGAGGGAGGGCTCGGCACCGGGGGGGGAATAGCGGGCTGGGGTCCCTGGGAGGGGAGGGGGATTTGGCAGCTGGATGCAGGGTCCCTTCCCAGCACCCCAGTGGGGGGTGCAGGATCCGTGCCAGCACTCCTGGGGCTCAGCTGGGGCAGGGGGTGATGCTCCCACACCAACACCCCTGAAACAGCACCGGGGCTCAACTGGGGGGTCGTGGGGGCTGCAGGACCCCCGGGGTGACTCCCTGGGGACAAGGAGGGTGCAGGGGGGCACTGCTGGCATCGTCCCTGGGCAGCAGAAGGCACAGGGGCACCTCGGGTGCTCAGCCGAGCTTCCTGGGGCTTTCCTGCTGTGAAGGAAGTGGGAGCTGAGAGGGCAGAGCTGCCGTGGGGGTCCTGAATGAGCCCCCCTTGGCCGAGCTGCGGCTCTGCAGGGTCATGACGGCCTCGCCGAGAGGGAAGGAGCCGGGAGCGGTGCTGGATCCCCGGGATGGCAGTGGGGCTGCACGGGGGGTGTGGGGATGTTGGCAGGGGGAGCCACGGGCAGCACGGGAGTTTTGGGGGGCAGCGTGAGGGGCAGAGCGTTTGTTTTCCAGGCCCTGGTGTGAGTTATCAGCAGCGGCAGAAGCGCGGCGCTCCCCGGCCGGGAGTTCACGCCGGCTCCTCGGGGAGGGATTAAGGGGATTATATTATTATTTGTTATCACTGAGGGGGGGAGGAAAAAGAAGAAACCTCCGTGGCTGGGAACTCTGCCTAATCTGTGCACAGATTAGCTTCCTGCCTCCCCGGCAGGGATGGGCTCCCCGCGCCCGTCCCACGGCAGCGGGAGCCCAGGGGGTGACACGGGGCCGTGGGCAGGGACACTGTGCCCAGGGATGGTGAGAGCCACCCCAAGGCTCTCAGTGAGGGTGAGCTCAAGGCCACAGCCAAGGTTTTCCATCTCCTCTGGCCATGGTGGGGGGATCTTGGATGGTTTGGGGGGATCTTGGCAGGCTCAGAGGGAGCTGGAGCTCAGCTTGGCAGCACAGGCAGGGGATTTGTGCCTCCCTCAGCACTGGGATGAGGGAGAGAGCCCCCAGGGACATCCCAGCATCCCCAGAGGATGCTCAGCCCCGATGGCTCCTGTGCTGCTCCCTGCACATCCTGAGCATGCCTGGGGATGGAGGTGCCCCTGGCACAGGGGGTCCCTTGTCCTGCTCCATGCCTGCAGAGTGTCACAGCACAATGCAGGGGAGGGGTGGGACCACCGTGGATGATCTGGGAGCTGCTGCAGTCACCTCAGGAGATCCAGCCATTTCTTCCCCCCTCCTCATCCCCCATCTCGATGTGCAGGGCCAGGAGTGCCCCCAGAGCAGCCTCACACACCCACAGCTCGAATTTTCCTCCCCCAAAGCCCCAGTTCCCAGCAAGCAGGGGCCGAGCCAGGCTCACACATTTGGTGCAGGCACAGGGACAGCCCCTCTCCAGTTTTCCCTTGCCTGGAGCCTGCAGCCACCACCCGACTGCAGAGAGCCCATCATTAGAGCCCCTTCCACACAGCCCATCCGCTGATGGACCCACGATTTCCTTTAGTCTTTTATTTACACTTTATTGCTCTTGTTTTTGCACTGGCAAAGCGCTGCTGGAGAGCACAGAAATCCTTCAGATCTCGGCTGGCAGCAGAGCTCTGCCTAATCATAGTCATTATCTGGAAGCAGGTAATGGGCATCTTTCCCATGTTAATTTGAAAACAGAATCAGCGAGAGCAGGACACCGGGGACGGAGCATGTTCCCAGCACCAGCCACTCCCTTTGCATGGTTTTTGGGTGGCTTCGTGGACGTTGGGCTGTGGGTTTGGGACGGGGGGGACGCAGAAACCCAGGCAGAAGCCCACGCCAAGCCTTGTGGCTCAATAAATCAGGCAGGAAAGGGGCTGCTGGCCGGAATCCCGCATGAATGGAGCCTGTCCTTGCTGCCACGGCAATAAAATCCCCCGGCCTTGTTTTTTTGGCGGCGAGGAGGATGATGGTGGCTCTCCCTCCTCCCCGCGCCACCGTCAGAACTTGCCCCCGTGGCTGGGTCCCTCGCTAACAAGGACTCGTCCCTTTCATCCCCAGCGGCAGGAGGGGATGGGGATGGAGGTGAGAGGCGAGGATTTCTCCCGGGGCCGGGAGGGGAAGGCTGGGTGGCGTTGGAGTTTCTTTTGCTGAGATACCATTAACGAGTGAGCAAAGGTTGCGGAGTCTCCATGGAGACAAGACAGCAAGAGAAGGGAGCGGGTGTGCGCTGGGTGAGAGCTGATTAGTAAATGTCAGCGGCACAGCCACTGCCCGCGCCACGCTGGCGGGGACGCGCCGGGCACCCCGCGCCGGGCACTGCTGGGGGCCCGGGCACCTGCTGGGGGTCCTGGGCAACTCCTGAGGGTCCTGGGCACCTCCTGAGCATCCCGGGCACCTGCTGGGGGTCCTGGGCACCTGCTGGGGGTCCTGGGCAACTCCTGAGCATCCCGGGCACCTGCTGGGGGTCCTGGGCACCTCCTCAGCATCCCGGGCACCTGCTGGGGGTCCTGGGCACCTCCTGAGCATCCCAGGTATCTCCTGAGGGTCCTGGGCACCTGCTGGGGGTCCTGGGCATCTCCTGAGCATACCGGGCACCTCCTGAGGGTCCTGAGCACCTCCTGAGGGTCCTGGGCACGCTGCACTGGGCACCTGCTGGGGGTCCCAGGCACCTCCTGAGCATCCTGGGCTCCTGCTGGGGGTCCCGGGCACCTCCTGAGCATCCCAGCCACACCAGGCACCTCCTGGGTGTCCCAGATGTCCTGGGCACCTCCTGAGAGTCCCAGACAGGCCAGACACCCCGGGCAGCTCCTCTGTGTCCTGGACACCCCATCCAGGGTGACACCAGTGTCCCACACATCCCATCCCTCCTGTGTGCCCCGGCTGTCCCAGGCACCCCTTCCATCCCGTGCAGCCCAGGTGTGCTGTGCACCACAGGCACTCCGTGTGTGCATCCCGGGCAGCCCCTCCAGCCCCTGTGCATCATTTCATCCTGGTTGTTCCCTGCATCCCGGGCACCCTGTCCATCCCGTGAGCCCCATTCCACCCCGTGTCCTCGTGCACCGCGGGTCCGTGGGGATCAGGGATGCAGGAGAAGCCTTGGGAGCATGTGTCCAAAGCATCTCGCAGCTCTGGTGCTCACAGCCCTGGCTCCTTTCCCACAGGGAGCAGGGATGCAGCTGTGCCTGCTGGGATGGGGCAGTTGGCCAGGGAAGAGACATCCAAGGCTTCAACAAGCTGCCATCTCCTCCCTCCCGCGGAGAATGCCCCCTTTCCCAGCCCTGAAGCACGCAGAGAAAGGATGAGGCTGGACCTCCTGGATCCCACCTGGTTTTCAGCAGAATCCAAGCCCACGCTGAGGGAATCAGGGCTGGCATGAGGCTCTGCTTTGTGCCAGGCTCTGCCTGGGGTTGTCAAGGGCTTGGACACGGCTGGAGCCCACCTGGGAGGGAGCTGGGAGGCAGGAGCAGCCTGGCTGCCCTTCCCCATGCCCTGGGGCATCATTTACCTCCAGCAGAACACAGGAAAGCACCTGGCAGGCAGGAGCACCAGGGGAAAAAGTGTCGGGGGGCACGGCAGGGAGGTGGGCTGGATCCTGCAGTTTAGCAGGTTTTATTCAGCAGCTATAAACAGAGCAGGAGAGATAAAGGTTGCAGAGCAGATACAGATTAGGTAGGTCCCTTGAGGCTGTGACACCTTGAGATAGAGGCAGATCTTCAAGGGAACGGCTCGCTGGCAGCCTGGAAAACATGGAGCTGAGCGGCCTCAGCAGCACCCCAGCCCCTGGCCCACACCCACAGGGCAGGACTGGGGGCAGGGTGGGGTACTGGGGCTGTACCCTGTGCACCCCACACGTCCCTTGTGCCCCACTGCAGCCCGGGCGCCCTGGACATGCCGTGTGCCCTGTGCATCCCAGGTACCCCACATGTCCTGTGCATCCCAGGCACCCTGGACATGCCGTGTGCCCTGTGCATCCCAGGTACCACATGCATCCTGTGCATCCCAGGTACCACACGTGTCCTGTGCATCCCAGGTACCACATGTGTCCTGTGCATCCCAGGTACCACATGCATCCTGTGCATCCCAGGTGCCCTGTGCATCCCAGGTACTCCAGGTACCATGTGCACCCTGTGCATCCCAGGTACCCCAGGTGCCCTGTGCATCCCAGGTACCACACGTGTCCTGTGCATCCCAGGACCTCCAGGTACCATGTGCACCCTGTGGATCCCAGGTGCCCCATGTGCCTGTTCATCCCAATCCCTGGGCACCCCGTCCACCCATTCCACCCTGCCAGTTTGCCCTGGGGCAGCAGGGAGCACCGGGAGGCGCTGACCATCCTGCAGAGGTGGGACTCACGGAGGACAGCGATGCCAAAAGCAGGCGAGAAATGTGTGTCTGTGTGTCCATCTGTGGCAGCAGGATGCAGAAGGAACCGGGGCAGGCCCAGGCTGTGCCACAGGGCGGAGGAGGCACGGACACAGGGACAGGCACGGACACAGGGACAGGCACCGGGTGACCCGGGGCTGGCCCTGCTCCCGGCTCCGCCCTGGGTTTGTTGTTTGCTGCCTGGCGGCTGATTTAGTCCCTGCGGTTGGGTTTAGAGCAGGAGCACAAAGCAGGGCAGAGAAGGATGTCCGTGCCAGTGCCCTTCATGCCGCTGCCTCTTCCCCATCCAGCCCAGGGGCTTGCTTGGACCAGGCAGGACTGAACACCCAGCCGCACCAGCAGGAACACGGAACACCACGGCGGGAACTTCTCACCCATTTCTGGAGGGCACCGGCACCACCCCGGCCCTGCTGAGGAGCAGGAGGCTGGCCCCGTCCCTGGAGGTGCCCAGTGCCACCCTGCACAGCGCTCACAGCAGCCGGCTCCACTCAGAGCTGTCCCGGCCCGTGAGGTTTGGGAGCCTTCACCCCAAGCCATGCCAGGACTCTGCTGCGCTGGGCACGGGGCAGGGACGGGGCTGTGATGCCCTGTGCTGCCCCAGCAGGGCCTGTCCCCGTGTCCCCAGCAGCGCTGCCTGCTGCTCCCAGCTCCTGTAATTAATCCCTGCCTCCTTCCCAGCCGGGTCACGGGGGGAAATCCAGGAGGAGAAACCCCGAGGGGCGCAGCAGCCATCACCCTGCGCGGCCAGCCAGGAGGGCAGGGGCTGTGCCCACGGCCCAGCTCGGACCCCCGTGACGGGAACCTGCTTTGGGGGCTGGGGACGCCCTCCTCGGCAGGGCTGGGGGTCCTGAGGGTCCTGGCAGGACTGGCAGCTGCAGGCTCTGGTGCCAGCCCAACGCTGTCCCTGTCACCTGCACCCCCTGCCACCCCCTCCCCTTAGGCGCCTGTCCCTCCAGACTTCTGCAGGCCTGTCCCCTAACCCCGCATGCCTCATCCCACAACTCCCACCGCGACCCCAGACCCCAAATCCTAAACCTCAGATCTTAAACCCCAGCTCCCAGCTCCCAGGCCGCCGGGGCCAGGCCCCCGACCCCGCCGCCACAGCCCCGCCCTGGTGTGACACCCCCGCTCCCCCAGGTGGAACTTCGCTCGCAGGGCGGGAGACCATAGAGGCGAACGGCAGCACCAAAGCGGAGCTCTCCGGGGCGGGTGCGGAACTGACAGAGAACACTTTCCTCCAATGCCGCTTGGAAGAATATCAAGTTCTGGCTTTCATAACCACACAAAAAAAAAATATTAAGATGTCGTAGTTATGATTAGTGACGCGGTTGTCCCCTCTGTTCCTGTAATCTGTCCCCAGCCCCCAGGGTTCCCCCCGTCTGTCTCCCCTTATAGTACACTCCTCCTTATTTACTCTCTTTGCGCGGCCGGCTTGGGTGCGGCTCTTCCGCTGCGCTAGCTCCGTAAGAAAGTAGCGTAGGACGGCTTTGATGGACAGGGAGCCGCAGCCAATGGCGCGGCAGCATCTTCCCGCGGGCAGCCAATGGCGCGGCGGTGCGGCGGCCGGGGGAGGCGGGGCGAGGGCCCGGCGGGGCAGGGAGGGGGAGCCGTGGAATGGCGGACGGGCGGGCCGGCCCGCCCTGGTGGTAGTGAGACCGGGGGCGCGGAGGGGACAGCCGCGGACAGGGTGAGTGCGAGAGCGGCGAGCGAGCCTCCCCAGCCCCGCCGGGCCGGCTCTTCGCGGGAGAGAGAGAGGCAGAGGCGCTGGAGTGGGCCGCAAGGCCCTTGCCAAATAGTGAGCGCTGGCGTGCAGCGGGCGGTGTTTCCTGCCACATAGTGAGCCGCGCTGCCGCGGGCCCGGGCGGGGGTCCCGGGGCTCCGTCCCGGCCCGGGGCTCCATCCCCGGCCTGGCGCTGCCCCGGCCGCTCCCGGCGCCGCGGCTCGGTGCGGGGTGTGTGCCCGGCCGGGCTGCCGGGGCCCTCGGGGCCCGTGCGGGCTGAGGGAAGCGCCGCCCGCGGGGCTCTGCCCGGTGCCCGCTGTCCCGGGGCTGTCCCGGGGCTGTCCCGGAGCTGGCCCGGAGCTCTGGCGCGGCGGGGAGCGCGGGGGGATTCAGGAAACAAGGGGTGCTGCAGGGTCCCTCTGGGGGAGCAGAGGGGTCCCTCCCTTTCCAGACATTTCTGGCTGAGTGTGACCCTGGGGCTTGTGCAGAACTGTCCTCGTTCCAGAGGTGCCCCCAAAGAGGGAGCCCTCTCTGTCCCTGCACCCCTCCGTCTGTCCGGGAGCACTTCTAGGTACGTGTGCCACCCCTTGTCTGTCACCATCCACAGCACATGCAATCTGGAACTGCCTGGTGTGACCCCCCGGCAGTGCTCTATCGTGCTCGGGGAAATGGGTTGGGGTTTCTTTCACTGTAAAAAAGCTTGGGGCACGGTTGGATAGTTCGGGTTGGTGCACTCACCTCCTGGTGGCCTCAGATCGTATTTCTTCTGGAGAAGAAATAAGTTCCTAGGGAATGTCCTTGTGGTTGTGTTGGGGTTACTTTGGGATACAGGTAGTCTGGGGAAAGGTGAGGGTTGCAGCTTCTCCCTGTTAGCTGTCACTTGACTTCAAGGACCTTCCTGTGGTAGGATTTTTTATTTCCCTGTCAGAATTTCACATTTGGCCTTGCTGTTTTGCTTTCTTTAGAAGCAACAAGAGAATTGGGCACCTCTCCATAGGTCAGAGCACTGGTGGGGCTGAGGGATGTGCTGATGCTGGGAGTTCAGCACTAGGAAGCACGGAAAGTCTTAAATCTTTCAGCACTGCAGATGTTGGTGGACATGAAATTCTATTAATAATGATTAAAAAAACCTCTGTTAAATACATCAGCTGCAGGCAGAGCCATAATTGATGGAGCCCTCTGTAACCCTCACACTTTAGTGTCCTTCCTGAAGACTCGTGAGAGGGAGAAGTCGAAATTAAAAATGCTGGGAGCCAACTGAGGGGTACGGATGTGCTTCCCTGAGACAAAACTGATGCAGCAGTGTTGCTTTTATGGAATCATGGAAGGGTTTGGGTTGGAGGGGACCTTAAAGACTCCGATTCCACCCCTGCCACGGGCAGGGACGCCTTCCAGAGGCCTGGGAAGTCCCTCTCTATGGGAAGTACTGAGTCCTGTGCTCTCAGTCACATGAGGAAGGGCAGCAGTTGTGTTTTCCACCCGTTTTCTGCATCTGCAGAAGCAGTTGCTGCTGAACAGGAATTTGTGCTGCAGGAATTCAGAGCTGCGTTGCGACACTTTTCGTTCTGATTTGTCCTTTCCTGACCTTGAGTGGGTTTTGCCATAGAAACCAACTCGTGGTTGAATCCCCAACTGAGCTAAAAGCAAACCAGAGCCACCATCTCCCCAGGAGAGCACAGCCAGCGTGTCCAAGAGTGGCTTGGAATCCCCCTCATGTCCAGAGCCAAGCACTGGGGCAGAGCTCACCTCACACAAAGTCCTGGGCACTTTGGGGCTTTATTTCTTTCTAAGGAACGTGCTTCAAAACGTGAGGTTTGAGTGACAGAGCGTGACCTGAGCTTGCAGGAGCTGCCTGACACTGATCTTGGCTCAAGCTGCAGTTGTCACTGTTATCCCTGGCTGTGCTGCTGATGGTGGCACCAGACTTTCTGGGGTTTACCTTCCAAAGCCTTCATTTGTGCATTTTTAAAGCCTGGAGGAGTGGTACAGCTGCTCCCTTGTAGCCCACCTGACATGAGGTGAAGCCTTGCTGTGCCTCCTGAGTGTGGGTTTAAAGAGGATAAACTTCTAGGGGTGAACTCAGTGCAAACTTTTCCCTAAACCATATCTTTTCCACTGGTTTTAAAAAGAACTGTGATATTTTTTTTTAGTCTTGTCCGGTAATGAGATCAAAAAGTAAATGTCCCAAATTCCATTAATTTAAAGAAATAAAACCTTTCTGATGGCTCATGCCAGTATAAAATTGGTTTCCCTGTGACTAATGTGACACACCACACAGAAATGGTATATTTTTGTGAGTTACAACTCAGAAGGTATTTGCAGACAGTGATTCATGACAAGGAATACAACCCTTCTGATCAGTCCCCACCCAGTTTCTCAGCGTGCCTTGAATATATCTCATTCTTCAGGGCTGGTCTAGGAAAAGCTGATTTCATTCACCAATGTTAGATAATCACGGTGTGTGGGTGGAGGGGTTAAAACTTCAGTGATTGCCTCATGTGCATAAAGTTACAGCAACAAAGCCCTTTCCTGGGTTTATTTTTTTGTATTTTTGTGGTGATAGAAGAACAAAGGTTGGTAGGATTAATGTTTTTCAGAAATTCAAGTTTTCTTTGACAGATCGTAATAAAGGAGATTTCAGCAAGTGTTAAGACTTGGCTTTAAGCCTTGTAGATATTTTCTCTCAGTGGGTTTTCTGGACTCAAAACGTTTAATAATTTTAGATGCAAGGTTTTGGGTTTGCCTCTGTTTGGTTTGATGATAATACTGAGCCCTTGGTCATTCAGCTGAGCAAAATACGTTGCTCATGAGTCAGTCACAAAGCAGGAAAGGGATTGAATAGCGATTGTGTTTGCATGTGCTGTGGATAGAGTTCCTGCTGTCCTCGTGCAGAATGGGACACCAGGAAAAAACACTGCCAAAAGCTCCTTCTGAGCTTCCAAGAGCCACAACCGGCCCTGTCCGGTGGCTCAGCTCTGCCCTTGCTCTTTGTACAGTTTCTACAAGAAATGCACAGGAAACAGCCCAAAAGTGACACACTGTGCAAACCCAGGAAGGCAAAATGCAGCTATTTTCCCAGCCTGTCTTCTGGTGTGTTACTGTTTTCAACAACACTCTGGCTGAAATGGGATCTGTAGTAAGAAATTTGTGTATTTGAGTGTTTATTCTCACTGTGCAAGGATAAATATTTGTGAGATCAGGGCCTTAGTTACCGCAGATTAACATTTATTTAAATACTTTAGGTATTTATAAACACGGGATTAAAAAAGGCATGTAGCAATGGCTTCTGGGTAATAAGCAAATGACTGCTCAGAACAGAACCACCCTGGTGACATTTACTTCCTTTTGTATTTTTGCAACTCTGTGTAATAAAAAGACGTGTTGGTTCTTTTTTGAGGATGGGAGGCAGATCAGGCTTCACTGTGGAGGGAGTGCTTGGTAGAAGGTGATCAGATTGAGGCCTAATTCTCATCTATATGACATTTCTTTTTCCATCTGAAGGTTTGCAGGATATTTTTTCCCTGCCTGGGAGGCAGTAGGAGGGGAGGTCCCTTCCCAGAAGAACTTAAATGTGAACTTCCACATTATTTTCTCGAGCAAGCAGCGTGAGCTGTTAATCACATTCCCCATCCCAGCTCTTTCCCCACCATAATGGGCCTGGGAAATAGTTCATCTAGATCCTACCCTAATTCCTGAAATTGCAGGAAAGCTCTCTGGTGTTAGGTTGCTGCTGGAGAAGTGGTGGAGCTCAGATATCTCAAGTATGCTTCTGCCAGGGGCTTTGATGGAGGAATTCAAAGCACCAGGAAGCTCGATGGGTGTCTCACAGATGGGTCAGCTCTGTTCCTTCAGTGCCTTCTCTGTAACCCCTCTTCCAGTGCAGTACCCCAGGCCCTTTTTGGGGAGAAGTGGTGCTTTGGGGGATGCTGTGGTGCTGAGAGAGGAAGGCAGGGGATGCCTGGGAGGCAGCAGCAGTTGGCACTGGTTCTTGCGGGCTGGAAGCTCTGCCTGGGAGGCTGCTGCTGTCACTGCTCAGGTGAGCTGCTCAGGTGAGCTGTGTGCGAGGTTTGGGTTCTCCTGCACTGCTGCTGGAAGCAGTGCACAGTCCAGAACGGGTCAGACACAGAGCCACACTAAACATGGTTTGTTCTCAGTGCTGCTGTAAATCAAACCCAAACCATGAGTTATTCCTTTGGTTCATACTGAAACTGCTCCCTGGGAACTGAGCACTTCTCTTGTGTTTGGTCACAGAGCCCAGAACAGTTTGGGTTGGAAGGGACCTTAAAGCTCATCTCATTCCTGTGCCATGGGCAGGGACAGCTTCCACAGGCCAGGCTGATCCAAGGCCTGTCCAACCTGGCCTTGGAGATGCAGCCTGTGAACCCTCTGCTTGGAAGGGGCTTGTTGTATGTGAATGGTGACGGATTTATTTGAACAGCTCCTTTGTGAAGCAAAGCCACACATAGATTTGAGATTGAAATCCCCTAATTGTGAAGTGAAGGGCATAAAAGGAAGTGTCTTTTCACCCAACATAATAAATATGGGATTTGCTGCCCCATGATCTCATGGATACATAGTTAAGGAACTGATCAGACAGTTTAGGGAAGTGAAATCCATGAAGCACAGTTCCATGATAGTGTTTGTTTCCCCATGGTTTTAAGGTGCAGTGGGGTGCTGCAGCTTGGAAAAGCAGGGAGAGCTCTAGCTCTGTGCTGGCCTTGTTCCCATGCTCTTTTCTTGCTGCATCTGATGCCTGGCCGTGATGCAGAGAGTACCTGGGGTATCTGGAGGCTGGGTGATCCAGCGTGGCTGATCCAAAGTCCTGTGACTTGTCTTCTTCATTCCCTGGTGCTCCCAACGATGTTCCAGAGCGACCTGCCTCTTGCAAGCCTCCATTTCTCCCCGCTCATCAAACTGGGCTAATGACTCTGACCTTTTGTTTGTAAAGCAAAAGGAAAAGGATCAACAAAATACTGGAGCTTATTTACTATCATTACTGAAATGATGAGCAATGCCACTTTGCAGCACTTCAAAGAGGCTGCGCTGGTAAGATGCTGGAAATCCCTTGAGAGAGAAAATGTTTCAGATGGAGAAAGAGGAGCGGGAGTATTCATCACATTCTCATTTCCTAAACACACTTCCCTGCAAGGCATGGAGGCACTATCCCCCTCCAGCCCCCTCCCAGCTGGGCACTTTAAGATAGTGCTGACAAAATGTGCTGGTTTTGGTGAACTCCAAACTTGCTGGTGTCACTGCTCCAAGTTCTGCATAAATTGTTCCCATGCTGTGGAGTTGTGCAAAGTCCTCTTGCTGACCTATTGTATTACCACTAATAAGATTGAATGTGGTTTTAATTTCTCATTTCCTCTTTCTCTGGATGCCCTTTTCCTACTACTTAGAGTCTTACTTCAGGTCTCTCTATAGCAAAAGTCCCTTTCTGTCTCTGAGAGAATGAGCGATGCTTTGCTTTCAGCGCGCTCCGCACTGGAGGGCTTTAAGTGGCATTCAGAGGAGGCTATCAGCCACAATATCTGATGTATTGGTGTGGCTGCAGTTCATGCATGGAGTGCAAAAAATGGGATTTAATTGGGAGGGAGGGGGAATAGCGGCCTTGGCTGAATGGATGGGTGAAAGTTCCCCGACCACCCCTTAGCCCAGCAAATGGCTGAGTGCTTGCCAGAGCGGAAGCGAGTTCCCTTTCAGGCACCCTGCCTTTGTCACCGTAAGAAAAAGCACACACGCACTCGTATGGGTTTGGCCTTGCAGCTGCAAAAAAACCCAACCAGGCGAGAGAGAACCGTGCACACACCCAGATCCTGTTCTTTCAATACCAGCAGCTGTGGAGCCGGTGCTTTGCTGGAGGAAAGCACAGAGCTATAAACACAGCTTGTGGAAAACCTTTACCTTCTGTCTAGGGCAGCATGAAATCACTGGCCGCTTCCCTTCTGCGAGCTAAATTAAAAACGGCTGTAATTAACTTATACAAAATAGCCTTTTGGTTGCTATTGAGAATTCAATATTGTATCAAGGAGGTTACATCTAGGGGCTGGCTTCACATGAGAGGTTTCCATAAAGCAGCTTATTATAGACCTTGTGGTAGGCTTGGCTAGGAAGGCCTGCATCCTTAGCATCCCTAATACGGTCTAATCTCTCTTTTCCCAAAAAGATCAGTTCAATAAAGTGATGATTCCCCCTGTACTCCAGTACCTGGTGTGTTGCATCCAGCTCTGGGCCCCCAGCACAAGAAGGATGTGGAGCTGCCAGAGAGAGTCCAGAGGAGGCCATGGAGATGCTCTGGGGAGCTGGGGGTGCTCACCTGGAGAAGGCTCCTAGGGGGACCTTAGAGCCCCTTCCAGTGCCTAAAGGGGCTCCAGGAGAGCTGGAGAGGGACTGGGGACAAGGGCCAGGAGAGTGGTGCAAGGGGGAATGGCTTCAAGCTGAAAGAGCAGGTTTAGGTTAGATTTTGGGAAGAAATCCTTCCCTGTGAGGTGGTGATGCTGTGGCACAGGCTGCCCAGAGCAGCCCCCATCTGTGAAAGTGCTGGGCTGGACGGGGCTTGGAGCAGCCTGGTTTAGTGGAAGGTGTCCCTGCCCCTGGCAGAGGGTGGAACGAGATGAGCTTTAAGACCCTTTCCAAGCCAAATTTTGGGATTTTATGGTTTCAAACACCCTAGAATAGGTTTGGATGGTCCAGAGCCCAGAGCTTGCACTGCAGATTACGTAAGGTGAGATCACTGCTGGGCTCAGAACATGAAAAATGGAAACAACTACAGTTTAAACTGAATATTTTTCTGCCTGTCCCAAGGAGATTTCACAGGCATCTGTCACCACAGCCAAGCTGAAACCTGACCCCTCTCTGTCAGACCAGGGGGGCTGATCGAAACAGTGGGGCCTTGCTGGAGTCTGCTGGAAGGTTGTTCGGTCCCGCTGGCTGCAGGGATGGAGAAAGTGAGTCCAGGGATTGTCATGCTGTTGAGCAAAACCAGAGGACTGCTCCTCGCAGCTTCCTGCAGCTCTGCCTGCAAATCCCAAATGGCAGCCTGGGATCCTGGGCCGTGCCTGTGCCGTGCACAGATGGCTTGTGCACACACAAACGCGATTTCAGCATTTTTCAGCATTTCTGCGGGATCACCTCGCTGGACACTGCCGTGGAAGAGCAGGGTAATCCCAGATGTGGAGCAGGCCCCTTCTCCCCCAGCCTTGAGCAGGACAGACCATAGGTGTGGGGAGAAACTGCCTGGAAAATCCCAGATCCATGATGGCTTTTGGTGCTGCTGTGGTGGGACCCTGCCGGTTCTCCTGGATTCACAGCAGTGCCCATCTTGCTGGGCTCTGAGATCCCAAGAGCATATTCAGGCTCTTCATGTGGCATCCTGTTTATATATTTATTTTTTTCCCTCCACAATGGAAAGCCTGTGTATTATTTTGACTTTATTAAGATGCTGTTTATAAAACATTTTGACTTAGATGCTCAAGGCTGTTCTCTTGGTTTTTTGTGACCAAAATCCCAACAGATTTGGGACAACACTTCTGGAAAATATCAGGGAGTCAGTGTCCTTTTTTTTTTCTCTCCACTCATGTCAAAGGTTGACTTAAAATATTAGTGCTGCAAAGATTCATTTAAGATATTAAAACTGTTCAGGCAAGAATACATGTACATATTGTAATTACTTCCTTTTTCTTACAATTAAAGTAATTGGATTATATTTAATGAGCTATTTACATTTAATAATTAAGAAAAGACTTATCTTTCCAGTATTCCCCAAGTGCAGCAGAAGGGTGGGGGCACTCAGAGCTGTGATATAATTATCTAGGCGTGAGTTGAAACTGAAAGAGCAGTTGAGCTCTATAGAAAACACTTGGAACTGGTTTGTTCCTACTCTTTCATTAATCAAAATAGTTTAGTGTGTGGCAAAGAAGGGAAGGCTGAGCTTAGCTGCAAATGAGACAGAGTTTATCTGCTGAAAAGGAAGGTTAAAATATGCTCGAACTTAACGAATAAGTCATTTAGGGGGAAAAAAGCACACCCTCTCTTTCCATATTAATTAGCGAGCGCTGCCCAGGAATGAGAATGCTGCTGTATTGTGAGCTGGGCTTTGTCAGCACGGCAGCCACAAGCAGCCACAATCCTTTCCTGTGCCTGGGGAGGCTGAGGAGCAGAGAGCTGTGCTCATTAGCGCGGGTCAGGCCGGGATGCAGCAGGCAGGGAGGCAGCAGCCCTGCCGCTCTGGCAGCGCAGGCAGCCCCCAGCCAGGGGCTCCTGCTGGACCTCCCCGGGCAGCTCTGGGCAGGGGCACTGCTTGCCTTCCCGCCTGCATGCTGTCTCCTCTAGTCAAGACCCTTTGAAGTGAACGCAGCACTGTTGCTGACTGTGAGGCTTGGGAAATTGTGCCCCTCTCTTGCACCCTGGTGACCTCCAGCGCTGCCTCAGCTCTGGGGTGCTCAGCACAGGAAGGACGTGGACCCCTTGGAGCGAGTCCAGAGATGCTCTGAGGCCTGGAGCCCCTCTGCTCTGGGACAGGCTGGGACAGCTGGGAATGTCCAGCCTGGAGAGGCCCCAGGGAGATCTTACAGCCCATTCCAGTGCCTGAAGGGGCTCCAGGAGAGCTGGAGGGGGACACTGGGCAAGGGGCAATGGCTTCCCACTGCCAGAGGGCAGGGTTAGCTGGGAAATTGGGAAGGAATCCTTCCATGTGAGGGTGGGCAGGCCCTGGCACAGGGTGCCAGAGCAGCTGTGGCTGCCCCTGGATCCCTGGCAGTGCCCAAGGCCAGGCTGCACAGGGCTGGGAGCAGCCTGGGACAGTGGAAGGTGCCCCTGCCCATGGCAGGGCATAGAACAAGATGAGCTTTAAGGCCCTTTCCACCCCATACCATTCTAGGATTGTGGGATTCTAGGACTGAAACCTGCCCAGGCCTCTCCCTACGTGCTCCTGAAATGTTTTAGAGCCTATTGTGTGCTCTCAATACCCAAGTACACCAAAGCTACCTGTTGATTGACACTCGTGATGCTGCTCTGTGTTGTCACTGACCTTGTATCCTTGCCCAAATTATTCACAGGTTTAGTAGAGAGCATTCTGCTCCCTTTGCTGCTCCTGTTTCCTAGGAAGCAACAAAGCCAGAGCTCTTGTGGCACTGAAGGAGTCCTGCCTCTCTCTCCTGATGTATACTCTCACAGCAAAGACCTTGAAACCTTTCTGTTCTGGAGCTTTAATTCCTGTTTAATCAATAGTTCTATATTCTGAGAATCAAATCCCTGTGACAGCTCTCTTTAATTGAGCTAAACTGCCTTTCTCTTGTCACGTCTCTTCTAGAGTTTTATTTAAATGCATTTGTTCTGCCTGTATCCTAGTCAGGTATTGATAGGAACACCAGGTGACCCTCTTTGTTTAACTTGTTTTTCAACTAAATGAATGGAAACATTAATTAGTGCAATGGTTTGTTTCTTAGGAATTAAAAAAAATAAAAGTCTAGGTCAAGCTGCTGGCTCCATTAGCACTCCAGCAGAAGCCAGGAGGATCTGTATGTTCCCCATTAGTGACACCCCCATCCTTCCACCCCCAGACAGATTTCTGACAACAGCTCTGAGCGAGTCCCTCTCCAGGAGAGCAGCCTGGTATTTATTCCAGCAAGATCATCTTCAGCAAAGCTGATAACAAAAAGTTTAAAAGGAAGAGCCAAATTTTCAGTCACACCTGTGCAATCCCCTTGAGGGCAGTAAATGATGATGATAATGCATGAGCCAGACAAAAAAACCCGCAGAAAATGGCTTTCTGAGCCTCTTTTGCATTTTTCAGAGCCAGCAGACTGGAGGGGGGGGAAAGGCAGGGGAGGGAAAAAAAGGTTTATTTTTACTCAGGGATTGGAGCGGGCTGGGTGTTGG
The DNA here is from genome assembly GCF_036417665.1 of Passer domesticus. NCBI lineage: Eukaryota > Metazoa > Chordata > Aves > Passeriformes > Passeridae > Passer > Passer domesticus. The sequence goes on along the minus strand of NC_087497.1, from coordinate 6,949,973 downwards.
TTGTGTCGAGGGCTGCACGCTGAACAGTCCTGGTTGTGCTGCGGGATCGGGGCTGGCGCTCCCGCTGTGGGAACGTGGCCGTGGAAAGGGCAGTGCTGCTCTTGCCCCACATTATTGCCCAAACATCCTCTTTCATAACACCAGCAGGCCGGGCCTGCAGAGTTCTCCACCCGGCGATTGAAGTGCGTTATTAGCACACAGAGGGCTGGCCATGTGGATTTTTGTGATCAGCTCAGTGTGTTCTCCCAAAGGTCCTGGATTTTCTGTAGATCCTGCTTCAGCAGAGCTTTTGTGTGATGGTGGGTGAGAACACAGCGTGTGCTTCCCATCCCACCGGCTGCTGAGAGATGGTGGGCAATGTTTTCCTCTGTGCCCCGGGGGTTTTACCCATCCATCTCCCCCGCGGTTTTTTGGGAGAATAGACCACTGTGAAAGGAAGCAGCCCTGCAGCTGCCCTTCACTGCTGACTCCTGCTCAGCTGCTGGCAGGCTGGGCTGGTAATGACAGATGAGCCTGTGATGCATTTTTGGGAATGAATACTTGTTACAGCTGGCGGGATGGAGTAGTTTGTGGCATCACATGGCAGTTTGCTCTATAATTTCGCTCCCTATTGCTCGGATGCAGCACTGACTGCTGGGTCTCTCTCGGAGCGTGGAACTGGAGCATTTCTGATTGCCGCATCCCACTTTTCTGTGGCTGCATTGTGAGCTTGGATATAGCCCTGAGCACTCAGCAGAGCCTTCTGCTGATTTTTTTTTTCCCCTCAGTTCTCCCTGTGTGTGTGTGTGTGGCTGCTGCTTCCCTTTCTGCAAGTCTTTTGGGGTTACATAAAAGCCAGTCTCTTTCTGGCCATTACAGCTACATGGGGGAGTAGTTACTGCTGAGAGAAGCTTGAAATTTGAAGCAGAGTTGTCACAGACATTAGAAAGAACAGTCGGTCTGCGTTGGCAAGCTACTGAGTTAAGTCTTATTTCATACTGATGGGAATTTCAGATCTGATTATCTCCTTTCCCCCTCATTCCCAGACCTGCTGGTGTGCCCAGTCCCCCGATGGGCACTCCTAGAGGCAGCTCTCCAAAGCTTAGCTGAAGGCTTGGTCTCCTTGACTGTGCTGCCTGTTTGTGTCCAGGCAGAGGATTTTGTAAGCCCTGCCGAGGGCAGGGTGGTTGGTCACCCTGACGTACTTGGAAATGAAGCCTAAATTCCCTTCCCTTTCCCAAAAAAAGCGCTCTGCCCTCCTTAGGTGCTTTGTGCTACACCAGACACTATGACAGATGATCTCACTGCTGGGGTCCAGATTTATTTGCAGATGGTCCCTGATCTAAGAGGTTGTGTGTCACATTGAGCGGGGAATTACCCAGGTGACTCCCAGTAACGCTATGCTAACTGGTGAGATACCAGTGAGGAGAACCTTGCCAGATCTCTCCCTCCACCTCACCTGTTATTTACAGCTCTTTGTGTGCATTGCATCCGCAGGGCTCGCCTTGGAGTCCTGCCTGCCTTCTCCTCTGCACCACCACAGTGACTGTGCTATCTGCCTGCTCTACAAAAACCCCCAAAAACCAGGGCTGGTTCCTCTCTTGCTGTGCACTGCTGTTTTCTGCTCTGCTCCAAACCACTTTTTAAGGAGTGTTTGCTCTGAGTTGCTGTTTTCAGTTGACAGAGCTCGCCTTGGAAAGCAAATACTCAATGCTAAAACATCCCTGTATTGCTTCTCAATAGTTGTAATCAAAGTCTGTCTCCTTTATTGTTCCTAGCAATTGTTCAATTTTACTGTGCCAGCCCTATTTATTAAAAATAGTCAATAAGATACAGCTTTGTGCGAGGGGTTTATGGACTGGCAGTTCTTGTTTGAAGCAAACCAATTGTACTTGATTCTAATCCAGAACTGGGATTCCTGAGTGATCTGCTGCAGAGAGCTCATGGGGAGAGCGGTCGATGGCTTGCTGATAAGAAATCTTGGAGCAGCACGCTTATCTTGGATTTACCTGGGCTTTGCTTAAAGTGCTGGATTCTGAAAGGCAAGAATTGCAAGTCATACATTTTTCCCCTTTTCCAGCCTGTGTTGGGCCACGCTTGTTCCCCAGTGCCCAAGAGTATTTACAGAACTAATTGCCAAAGTCAGAATCCTCTTAAAAGCTGGTGAGCAGGACGTTCAAGGTGAGAGCTTATTGTGGCAGGAGCAGGGCGTCAGATCAGCTCTACTCATGGATCCTGCTCTCTTGGAAAAGCATGAGGCATCCCAGACTACAATGTGTGCAGTGAGAGAGGACAGGAGTTGTTGGGAAGGATGATGGGGAGCAAAAACCTGGTGAATCCTGGAAGCAAGGTGCCAGTTGGGGCTGGAAGATCAGTAGGAATGTAGGAGCAGTGGATTCAGCTTCCAGGGCTTTTTTGTGCTCAGCAAACGTTTTTCTGGGCTGGAGCAGGTCAGGGCTCGGCTGAGCCTGTGTAAGCATTTTGGGAGAGGGAAATTATGAGGCATCCTGGCAATGCCCGGCTGTAGGTGGGGCAGCAAGGGAAAGGAGCTGCGGGGCAAAGCTGGGCCTTGCAGATGGTTTGGCTTTTAGTCACTGCCCTCACAACATCATCAAGGCTCCTGGAGCCTTCTGTGATTCAAGTCATGACTTGGAGGCTTCAGAGGAAGTGCTTGGGAGCAGGTAGGAAGGGTCTGGTTCAAGTGGGAGAGGAAAATCTTTTGTTTCCTTGTTTAAGAAGGTGTGAAGCACAGTGGTTGGGAGAACGAGTCTTCTGAACATGGATTGATGCAGCAGGGTTTGTGGATTTTCCTTAGGGCTCTTCCAGCCAGCAGAGATCACTGAACTTCTTTCCTCTCACTGTGTTTCAATTTGATGCCTTTCTTTGTTTTCCATATTCATTAGAAATCTGTTGCAGAGTTTTCTGTTTCTAGAGGCAGTTTCCTTTTACTTCTGACATACTTGATCTCCTCTCCTGTTACACTGGGATCAGGGCAGCTCCTCTGTGCCCATGTCATTCTTGCAGCTTCTTTAAAAACGGTGTCTGCACCCCAAAACTCTGCACTCCCAAAAGAAATCTAATCTCCAGCATTCATAAACAAATAGAAACGCTTATCTTTGCCCCAAAGATAAGGATTTTTGGCCTTGCAATTTATTTAAGTTGCATCTGAATGGTAGGATTTAGTTATAATATATGGTCTGTGGCCATTGTGTGACAGTGACTAATGCTTGATGACCAGGCTGGCCAGGCAGGGTGGAATTCTGCTGTGCTGTCATGCCCTGAGCACGGAAAGTGAAGCAGCTCTGGATGGCCCGTGCTTGGCACTGCGCTGTCAGTCGCCTCCTTAATGACTCTCTTAAAGAATAAAGCATCAGCCTCCCAGAAAGCTTTTTTAGCTCTGTCCCTTCTTTTATTTGCTGTGTCTCCTCCCTGCCCCCAGCTCTTGCCTTGTGCTGCCTCCATGTTCTGCTTCCTCTTCCCCCTTTGCCCTCAGACCTTGCCCCTTCTCCACACCTGGTTTTCTGCCCTGCCTGACTCCTGCTTCTGAAATACACCACTTGTTTTCCAGTCCACACTATTAATCTTTGTCCCACCTACTCATGAGGCATGAAGGTTTTACAGGAGCCATTAGCTGTTATCTCTATCCCTCCCCTCCAAACACTCCAGGAAAAAGCAGGGTCTTACAGTCTTCATGTAGGGACAGCACCCACTCTTTTTGCAGGTCCCAGATTTCCTTCGTGAAATCTTGAAGCTCCTCATCCTTCTGCTCAGAAGAGAGGGATTTTTGCTTTAAAATGCCTCTTATCCAAAAGCTGCTGGGTTGTCCACAGCCCGTCCTGCCCTTCCTGCCTTGATCATCTCCGATGCTCCCCAGGGTTAATTTAATCCCTTCGTTTGCTGGATCCTGGCTGGGCTTAGGGGCAGCAGAGCTGTCCCCATGGCCCTGGGAAGTGCTGCTGTGGTCATGAGGGCAAAACTCCTGCAGTGGAGTGTGGCTGGGAGGGAGGGGGTGGCTGGCAGGATCAGCTGGGCTATAAAGGGAGCCTTTTCCTTAGCCTTTATCTCTGCTGTCTTGCCAGTGCAAATTTGTGCTGTACGTGAGCTCTACCTTAGTTTTTCTTTTAAGAAAAGCTGTTCTCACCACTACTCCTTGCTTTTACTTTCAAAACATGCTTTGAAGGCAAGCACTTTTGGGGTGTCTGTATACAGGCAGTGTATTCAGAGCCTTTTTTTGTTGGTATTTGAGGCACTGCTGCCATTTTCTGCCCTGTTTTCCCCATCTTTGCAGAGATCAGTGTTACCTGCATTTATCCAACCATGCTACCCATCATCTTGGGGGTTTTTTTTATCTCCTTTTATACAGAATGCTCACATCTCATCCCCCACTTCCAGGCTTATTTTTCCTGTTGCTGTTTTCCTTCTGTCTGTCCTCCACCTTGGAAGGTTTCCAGCCAGGCTGTCCAGTCCAGCTCTGCAGATCCCACCGTGTGTGCTCCCTGGCCAAGCCCTGGGGAAGCACAGGGGAGAAGCTGGATGCAGGCAGCCTGCAAATGCTGCCTTGTTTATGAGAGCTGCTTGTTGGTGCAGACTGCAGTCTGGGGGGAGCTGGGAAAGTTTGTCTGGCATGAAGCACTAAAGCTGACAAAAGATTGTAGGGCTTGGGCTGGAATCGATAAAACACGGGGTGTTGGGAAGGGAAGGTCAGAGCCCTTCCTTAGTTCACCCTGTTCTTTAAATATCCCAGCAATTACTGATGGCTGCAGTGGACACGGGGGAAAACAAGACAGACTCAGTCCTCAGAGGGTCTTGCTTTTATTTATTTGGATGCAGATCTGGCTCCCCTGCTCCATAAGGCGTTTGGTTTTGGGGATCCTTTCTGTGCAGCCTGGTCTCGTGGCAGGAGGTTGGAACAGGATGAGCTTTAAGGTCCCTTCCAACCCAAACCATCCTGGCGTTCTGAGATGCTGTGAAATCCCTCGTGTAGAGGCGTTGCAAAATGGTAGCAACCTACATCTGCTTGTCTGGGAGACATCCCAGCGCCCGGTGCTGCGGCTCTTGAACTCCTCTGCCTTAATGGGTCAAATTTAGCAATTCAAAATCTGGCTTCTGAGGTAATTAGGAGGGATAATGCCCACTTCTTCCTCTTAACACCCTGATAGAAAAGCATCCAGGAAGGACTCCTGGACCTCAAAGATAAGCTGCCAGCTGCCACAGAGACTATCAAAGGGTGGCTCAAAGTCAAGAGCAAACAGCTGATTTTTTATGGTTCTTGGGTTTTTGCTGGTGGTGACAGGAAGCCATGTTCCCCAAGCTGTTCGCTTCCTGTTTTATTTTTACACCCAGCCCGAGCAGATCCGCATGCCTATCACATGGGAGCTGCCTGCTTCTCTTGGGTTGTTCCTCAGCTGACCTAGAAAAGTGATTCTTTCCCCTTCTAAATTAATCAAGAACTTGGGATGTATTTGCTTTCACTTAGTCCTAAAGATTTCAGGCATGTATGATGTGTGAGCTGGTCACACAGGTTTCCTTCTCCCTCCTGGAGCTGGACGATCTGGGACGGAGCTGTTTGATGCTTAAGCGTTGGGCCTGTTAGCAAAGGAGATTTTTGTTAGTTCAGGACACTGACCTGCACATAAAAGTGTCCAAAGCATAACTTCCAGACACTTAGGTTTTCTCCAGGTTTTTTATTTTATTAGTTTTTTAAAGAACTGGAAGTTTGTCCTGCCTGTTGTCCAATCAATCCTGACTTGCCTCTGAGCAAACTCCAGTCCTGCATCCTGAGCAGAGCTCCCTCAACCTTAAACTGCTCTAGCACAAAAACAATGGTCCAGTGTAAACCTCATCCCCGGGGGATTTCCCAAGGGAAGAGGGGTGCAGCCTGCAGGATAAGGAACAGTCACCAGAAAGTTTCCTGGTCAGCTGCAAGCGCTTCCTGTTGTTCCAGGAGAGCCCCGTGTGCTGCTCCAGGAGGGAGGCACCACGTGTGCTTTGGCGTGCTGGGAGAAGCCTGTTTTGTTCTTTCTTTTTTTGTGTAATAACATCTCCTGTCTTCATCTCCACGGTTTAAGCAACTATTGATTGCAGGTTGGGAGTGTTTCTGAGGAGGAGCTGGTCAGAGTCGTGCCAGGCGCTGTGGGAGCGCAGGAGGCAGGAGCCCTGTCCGGGCTCTGGGCAGGAGGGGAGCAACGCCTGCAGCAGCACTGGCAGTGTGGGCAGAGGTGTGGAGTTCCCATCTCTGCCTCTGTACCTGGGCTGGTGGGGCTGCGCTGCCACTGCAAGTCAGAGAACAGGAGGATCTTTATTTCTGATGAACCAGTTTCTCAGGGTGGGGAGCGGGGGGAAGAAGGCTTATAAGTGAAGCCGTTTGAGAGCAGGAAAAACGAACACCATGGCTCTGGTGTGCCTGGAATTTGCGGTTGAGTAATCCTTTCCTGTTTCTTTTTTGGGTTGTTTTTCATCTTTCAGAACAGTGCCTGAAGCAGGTCCACCATGCCGTTAGTAACGAGGAACATTGAGCCAAGGCACCTGTGCCGTCAGACGTTGCCTAGCGTTCCGAGCGAGCTGGAATGCGTGACCAACATCACCCTGGCAAATGTCATTCGACAGCTGGGCAGCCTGAGTGAGTACCATGGCGAGCCTGCGCGGTGCCCTCAGGAGTCGCTACTGCTCTTTATTTAGCTCCCTTTCTACTCTCGTGTTCCTATTTCTCCCCCATCTGCCTTCCCTGGGTAATGCTAAAATGTTTTCCTAAAGAAATCTGATGCTAATTTCATATCCCTGGTCCCACTGCCTTCCTATCGAAGAGAAAATGGGGAGGGGGGTGTGTGTATGTGTGTGTGCATGTGAGAGGCTGCAGTGAAACTGCAGATGGAAGGATGGAGCACAACTCAGGCTTGTAAAATGGGAGGCTCTCGGAGCAGGCAGGATCTTGTGTCAGAGAACGTGCCTGTAATTGCATGCGCTACTAAATGGAGCTTGACTCTGTTGGATCTACACCATGTCAGTAGCCTTATTTTTAATGAAAGATAATTAAAGCCCCCACGCAGAAGCTCCAGTTTGCCCTTGCTGCTGTTTGTTGCGCTGTGAGACCCAAAGACCTGTCTGAGCCCAGTGGTGCCTCCCGAGCATCGGTGGTGTGGGGCTGCTCACTCAAATGGCAGCATGAGCTGGAGCAATGCCTGCCTCAGCTCTCCAGTGGGCTGACCCGGAGCCTTGGAGAAGCTGGAGGGAAAACACAGGCCTACATGCTGCAGGAGAAACGAAGAGTTAATTGTGGTCTCTCCGGGATGACTCCATACTCCGTTGAAATGCTCTGGGTTCTGATTAACCACCTTTGTCCTTGAAGCGAGACTTTGATAATCAAATTAATCTATTGTTTAGCTTCTCTGGGGTGTTTGCAAGCCCTTCTGCTTGCTCTGCAAAGCAAGCCCTTGTCTTCCGCCATGTGGCAGGCAAAGTTTGGGTGCAGCCTCTTTCCAGCAGTGCAAACCATGGCTGTCACTGAAATCTGGGCCCGTGTTTGCTGCCAGTCGGTGTCACATTCTGTTGGGTTGGAGAAATGTCACTGCACAGGCAAGAGCAGGCTCTGCTCGTGTTCAACTGGCCCTCGTTGTTCATTTGTTAGGTCTGGTAGCCAAGATGGTTGTGGAGTGTGAGTGAAATCCATCTCGTGCATGTGAAATGGTGAGGAAGGAGGCAGTAAAGCTGTGCAAAGCCCAGCTGCAGGGAAGGCTCATCCCTGTTCAGAGACACGCTGTGGGTTTGTGTGACAGCCCTGGCCAGATCCCACAGGTTCGGACCTTCTTTGCTCAGATATTCAAAGCTGCTCTGCTTCTGAGGCACTGGGAGCCAAATCACAGCCTGGTTTCTCCTTTGGGAAGGGAGCTGGGATGTGGGGATGCAGGGAGAAGGTGTGAGCTGCTGGACCAGTCACAGGTACCTGGGGGGAACTGAGGAGAGGTGCCTCCTGCTGACACTTGGTGTGAGAGCAGAGCAGGGCAGGTGGGAGGGAAATGCTGAGCACCATCCACTTCCCCAGGGTCAGCAGTATTTTAAATAAAGCAATGTTCAGACTGCGCTTGCACCCAAATGACCAAACTCCTGCCCCCTGCCCTTTCCTCTCTCCAAAAATCAAATTCTCCCTCTCCTTGTACCTTGGCTATTTCAGGAATGTAGAGCAGGTTCAGTAGGCTGTGACAGCCCTGTCAAGTGAATAATCAGCCATGCCTGGTGCACCACAGTCTCTTTACAAAGATGCAAACATAAATCTTGTCAAACTTTCATATTCCAGTGAGTTTACCCTTCGTTACTATCGCAGCTGGGAGCACTTTGTATAAGTCGGCTGCGCGGTTTTGTGTGATTTTACAGAATCCACAAGCTAAAGATGGAAGGACCTATTAAATCATGCCGTCTGTCTTCCTGCCAGTGCATGACAAAGATAATTCTGATTGTAAGCTGCACTTTTGCAGTCAAAGTAACTAAACTAAAAAATTAATCTCTGTCTCACCCCATTCAAAAGTGTTTGTGAAGCTCAGGTGACGTGTGAGATGCTGGGTGATAACTCCAGGTGCACTTACACAGGCAAGTGAACACCGACCATCTCTTCTCTCTTCAGGGTCAAAACCAGTATAGAAAATGCTGTTATATATTATTTTATACTTTAAATGTACTTTGCAAACCAATGACTTAATTTTCCCCTACTGCTTGTTGCAGTTCCTTGTGAAATTCAGAGATGTTTTTCATTTCATTTCATTTCATTTCACTTCTTGTGAAAGTAGAAACGAAATTGCAACTTTTCTTTTTTTGAGCTGCTGCTGGAAGTTTTCACATTTTCCCACAGATAAATTTTTACTCTCTTTGGGTCAAATAGGAGAGCTGGTCTGTCTGGTGTTGAAAATGGAGATTGCTTCATCAAACATGGCTACAATGAGAGCTACCTGGCCCTTAAATCTCCAAACATAAAATCCTTCTCCTGAGTTAGGGTTTGTTAATTGAGCATATGTGGAGTCTGCATTGTCTAGGAGTGGAAGGAAGAGGTCAGTTGAAGTTAACCTTCAGCATTTGCTTTCTACAAACACTTGGACCTGGCATTGCCACCAAAAGGGGTGGAGAAGGTTGAATTTTAACCTGGCTTGTTCCCCGTGCTTGGCAGTGTAAGGAGATCTCCTGGGAGCTTGAACAAGGAGTTGATATGTCAGCTTAGATAGCTGGGAGTGTTTGTGCAGCTGGGCTTTGGGGGATGCCCTCGCCTTGCCTTGTGCAAGGGTGCTTTGTCTCTCTGACTCTGTAGACAACCATGTTTTCCAAAATTGCTGTCGAAATTAGACTTCCAACTGGTTTTTCTTTCCTGAGTGTCGGAGAGGATCTTTAGGAGTAACAGATTCCAGAACAAACTGTTGACCATATGACGATGCACTTCAAAACCAGACTGCTTATTGGGAGCAGCCTTGTAGTCAGCAGCCGTGGCTGGAAATGTTTCCCATCAGTGGGAACACCACGGCCCATGTCTGCGGTCGGTGCCAAGTCTGCTCTGCCCTCCTGGTGGAGGCTCCCTGTCTTGGGCTGTGCCCGGGAGCAGAACAAACACAGGACTCAGTGGAAGCTCTTGGCTTTCTTCCAGGTCTCCCACCTCTGTCTACCTGTGGCCATCTCTTGTTGCACTGTGGGTTTTTAACTCCTGAGGACGGGGCCATGTTCTAGTTACTCCTGAAAGTGCTGCAGCTCCTGAGCTGAGCCCCAGGCACTCTCATGGCCCAAACCACGGATGGTGCTTGTCACAGCAGCCCACTGGGTAGTCCAGGCTGTTCCAGAGAGAACGTCCCTGACTGAGAAGTTCCCCTTTGGTTTTGATTTAGAATCAGTGTGAATGCATCCGTTTTTCAGACAGTGCCACCTGAAGGAACAGCAGGGTCAGTGCTGTCAGCTGTGGTTTCAGCTCCAGCTTCAGGATCCAGGACTGGGTCTGCTCTTTGCTTCCAGAGTACTTTGAGCTTGTAAATGTGTGCCAGCTCCCCTGGAGGCAGGTCTGCTGAAGACTGGGAGCCTTTGAGATTCTCCAGAGCAATGAAAATCTAACTGTATTTCCTTGTCTAATAAACAGAACAACAAAGAATCTTAAAGGACCTTCAGATGCATCCACATTCAGACCAGTGTAGTGTTGTCAGCCCTCTTTAGTTTGTTACTCTAATAGACTTTAAAGCGTGTCTCAATTGTTTCCTTATTGCTTGAAGATCCCTTGGAAATGTCAGGTTTTGGTGGAACAAAGCACTTTCTTCCTGGATGTTAAATTCAACCCTGAAAACTTGAAAAAAAGAGTGGTTCTTTCTTTCTTTCTTTCTTTCTTTCTTTCTTTCTTTCTTTCTTTCTTTCTTTCTTTCTTTCTTTCTTTCTTTCTTTCTTTCTTTCTTTTTTCTTTCTTTCTTCATGAAAACAAGCTGGGAGACTGCGTATGGTCTGATGTGGTTCATAAGGGTAATGTGGACACTTTAATATTGCAGGTAAATCTGCAGAAGACATATTTGGAGAGCTGTTTACTCAAGCCAACACCTTTGCCTCTCGGGTGAGCATTCTCGTCGAGAGAGTTGACCGCTTGCAAGTCAAAGTCACTCAGCTGGATCCCAAAGAGGAGGAAGGTAATGGAGTGGAGCACAGGCTGAGCATGGTGAAGGTTCTCCTTGGGTCAGCGTGGTTGGTTCAGCACAGTAAACCAGCATGACACTGCCATGGGTGTTGGAATGTGTTCCCTGAGCTGAGGGACCGTTTCCCTGCCTCCCAGTGGAGCACTTGGACAGCTGTTTTGGCTTTGCTCTTCTGTCACTCTCCACGTGGGAACTTGCTCTCCAGCAGTTGGGTGGCAGTGGATGAGCTGCTTCAGCTTGGTCACAGGGGTTCCAAAGCCCATGGGCCACTCGGGAGAGCTGTGTTGATGGAGCAGCAGGTCTTGGCAGCACGCTGGAGATTTGATGGGTTTCCCAAGGGATCTGTGGGAAAAGGAACCTGACCTTAAGAACTGCAAAGCATGCCAAGAACTCCAACTGAAATCAGATGTTCACTGCTTGGGCTTCAGGGTCATTGGCCTGGGTCAAGCTGTTCTTCACTTGTTCTCTCCTCTTCCTTACAGTCTCCTTGCAAGGCATTAACACCAGGAAGGCCTTCAAAAGCTCCACAACTCAGGACCAGAAGCTCTTTGACAGAGATTCTCTCCCTGTGCCTGTCCTCGAAACCTACAGGACCTGCAATACCCCTCCACCTCTCAACATCCTCTCACCTTACAGGTAGGACTGCAATACTCCTTGTTCCCTTGCAGAGAAGAGCCTCTTCCTCCCAGCCTGCTGGGGAGGTCCTTCCCTCTGCTGTGCTGGACTGAAGTAGCTGTTTCCACTGGGAAATGGAGCTGCGAAACAAATCCACCAGGAAATCTCTGTCCTTTGGATTATGTGAAACATTGCTTTTGAGGTCATACAAATGAACGTAGCTAGAAAATGATCTCTTTGGTTTCCTGCTGCCACTTTTGTGAGTGCCTTGGGGCCAGGCGTGGCTGGCTCTGCAGAACCATGCTGGGTGTGCTGCAGATGGGGCATTTTTCTCGTGCTCCTCCGTAGCCCAATGGCTCCTTTCCAAAGAGCTGCAGTGTGAGGTGCAGAGCATTCACCTGGAGGTGGCTCTCACCCAGGTGGGTGCAGCAGGCTGCTGGTGATGCTTCCTGTGGCCTCCTCTGCCTGGTCTGAGACATCTGCTGGGACCTGCACTGGTCTGGTGGGACCTACACTGGCTGTGCAACCAGTTCTGAGCAGTCCCACTCTGATTCCATCTTGTGGGTAGTAGAAGTAAAGGGGGTCAGAATCCAGAGACTTATCCCACATCCATAAATATCTTCTGAGCAGGTAAAAAGTAATTACAGATAGCTGGAGGCAGCTGTCTCCTGCCAGACGCGGCTGCACTGCAAAGTGGGAGGAGAGGGAGTCTGTGTGCGCTCATCAGGAGCTTCAAGGACGCTGCTGGTCTGATTTAGGGTTCCTGAGCTGGAGGAGGAGGTTTTCCCACACCAAAATACTGCACAAACAAAAGGGAGTTGAAGTGAGAGACCTGCTGCTCTCCTGGTGGTTGTTCAGAGCAGTGGAGCTCTTCAGGTGCTGCGTAATGCAGGGTTTGTGTGAGGGCAGGAGGAGTGGGATGTGGGAGAGCTGGGGTGACTGACATGGGGGCTCTTCCTGTTCTGAAATGGGGGGCAGAGGCAAGAACAGCACTTGTGACCATCTCACTGCACTTCTAAGCTGCCATCTGAGATAGTGCCTTGTGTTTCCTTCCAAGAAATGTGTGACCTGATCCTTGCCTGTGTGTTTCTCTCCTCCCCCTGTTGCAGGGATGATGGCAAAGAGGCACTTAAATTCTACACAGATCCTTCATACTTCTTCGACCTTTGGAAGGAGAAGATGCTTCAGGACACCAAGGATATCATGAAGGAAAAGCGGAAACATAGGGTGAGGAAGGGAGGAGTAGGAAGTGGGAGGTGTTAATAGATTTTGGACTCCAAATTTACTATCCAAAACTCAGGCTTGCACTTTTGGACTCCTATGGGATCAATTCAGTGAAGTTTTATCTGGTTTACCCACATCCTTGTTAATTAAAAAAAGAGAACAAAGATACCTCTAATTGGTTTTTCCAAATGCCACTGTCTTTGGGCCTTAATGTTAAATTATATTATAGCATAAGAGATTTATTTAGCTTTTAAGCAACTGGAGTATTAAGCATGAAAACAGATTGTGATTCTTCAATGAAAAATAAAAAGGAGAGATGTAGGGTGTGTTAGAATTCTGAGTGAGCCCCAGTTCTCTGTGGGCAAGTGTCCATATTGCACCCCAGAACCCTGAACACCATGGGGGTGAAGGTGAAATTTGGGTGTCTCGACACAGAGGCCAAAACCTAAATTGATTTGGGAAACTGAGCTTTTACTCTGCCCTCAAGCTGCTTGTGCCAGGGGGTGATGATGGCATCGTGTCTGGGCTGCTCTGGGCAACCTGATGTTGTCTGGCATTTTTATGTTGTCTGTGCTCCAGCTTTTTTTTATGGAAGATCTTTGGAGAGTGCAGCAATCAGGAAAGTAAACTAAAAATCCTCTTTGAGAATGTGTCTTGTTGTGACTGCTCCAGGTCTGTCCTGTCCCTCTCTATTCCCAGTGAATTTAAAGTAAAATAAAGCTTGTGTTTGATTCCTCCTCTCTTAGAAAGAGAAAAAGGAGAATCCGAACCGAGGAAATGTGAATCCACGGAAAATCAAAACCCGGAAAGAGGAGTGGGAGAAGCTGAAAATGGGACAAGAATTTGTCGAGTCAAAGGACAAGCAGGGCCCTGCTGGGTAAGCAGCTCTGGGCTGGGTGATTGGGATGCAGTTCACCCTGCACTGCAGCTCCCCTGGATCCACGGATCGATACTGCCACTAATCACATTCTCCCAAGTAAATCCGCCTGCTGATTTAAAATTTGCCAAATAAATCAGGGAGCTGGAACAAGGTGGCAGGAGTGGCTCTGGCTGCTCTCACTGCCTGTGGGCACAGGGTGTTGGGAGCTTTGGCTCTGCCCCACGGCGATGCCCTTCCCTCACACCCAGCCGAGGGTGGCAGCTCGGTGCCATTGTGTGATGGCTTTGTTACATTTCACAAATGGCTCTTCACACCCTAAAGTTGAAGCGGGGGCTGTCCCCATCCAAGTATTTCGAGCTACAGATCTCTCTTTAGCACTTCTGGCTTGGGAATTCATTTAACTTTTGACACCAGCAAGGCTGGAAGCAGACCGAATTCCCCACAATGCTCCTCTTCCTTGCAGCTTCCTTTCATATAAGAAAAAAATCTCTCTTTAAATCACACTCTCCAGCTAAAAATAAAACTTGCTTTTAGTTTAATAAGAGAACAGGTTTGGTTTCTAGCAGGGGAATCGAGCAGCACAACAGCACCATTTTCTTGCTCCTCTCTTTTCTCATGTGAGTGTTCTTGCATTTGGATTCACTTGGGGTCCAGAGCCCCCAAAAATAGGGTGGTTCCCCCTCCCCACAGTGAAATGAGTCTGCTGAAAGCATGAGAGTCTCTTTTCAGTACTATTCCAGCTTCGAATACTTGTTTTAATGGCATTGCAGTTGCCATTTTGATATCCTATTCTCAAGCTTACTTTTTGGCAACTTTGAGTATCTCCTGTTTTTACCACTGATGATATCAGTGTAACTGAAAGTTCTTTAAGTACAAGTTGGTAAAAACACTCTAAAGTGCTTTTACAAAATCAGGTGTTAAAGAGAAATGCATTTTTTCAGGTGTTTGCTTGTTTATTAAAATATATACCCCTGCTGTTCTGGTGTGCAGCAGCCATGAACAGGGCAGCAAATTTTAGCCAAAGAATTACATAGAGCAAACACATACAGGTGTATGTGGTTCTCTATGTAGGAGTCTTTGAGAAGTAAAGGGGTTTTTTAAATGGTGTAAAATCATAGATTGATTTGGGTTGGAAGGGGCCTTTAGGTCCATCCAGTTCCACCCCTGCCATGGGCAGGGACGCCTGCCACTGTCCCAGGCTGCTCCAAGCCCCATCCAACCTGGCCTTGGGCACTTCAGGGGTCCAGGGGCAGCCAACCTCTCTGGACAGCTCCCTGGGGATTAAAAAGGAGCTTTATCCATTGCCTTGAGCTCTTTAAAGAAGCTGTTTGTGTTGCTGTTCCCAGGTACCCCTCCAGCATGGTGTACCAGAACGGCAGCATCGGCTCCAGCGAGAGCATGGACGGGAGCTGCTACCCGCCGCCGCCGCAGGCTGACTCCATTGTGCCACCACCTCCCTCGTTCCCAGATGACAGCCTGCCTCCGCCCCCGGTGGAATTTAGGTAAGCCTACGGGATCCCTTCTGTCACCGAGGAGTAGTAGGTGGTGTAAAAGGATGACATGAGACAGGCTGAGATAGTTCAGCAGAGCTTCCCCATGGCTGGTGTATGGGAGCCAGAATGCTCCTGTCTGGAAGGGAAGTGCAACTGCAGGCAGGGACAGAGGACAGGCAGCAGGGCTCTCTGTGAACCCCAGCCACCATCACCATTCCAGGCAGAAGGGGAGAACTAGAGCAGATTTATTCCACAGCAGTGTCCCAGTGAATGGTTTGACCTCATTGCTGTGGTTTTCCAGTGCAGTTCCATAGCATGGG
Organism: Passer domesticus; assembly: GCF_036417665.1. Lineage (NCBI taxonomy): Eukaryota > Metazoa > Chordata > Aves > Passeriformes > Passeridae > Passer > Passer domesticus. The sequence continues at coordinate 6,934,825 of NC_087497.1, read as the reverse complement.
CTTCTGTTCCTTATGTTCCGTTTGCACAACGCTCTCAGGCACATTGTGGAATTCTTGGGAGTGTCCTGTGCAGGCCCAAGGTTGAACACGATGATCCTTGTGAGTCCCTTCCTACTCAGGATATTCCATGACAGAGCTTTGCAAAGAACAGCTTCTTTAACCTCTTTTGCTCTGATCTGTGAGAAATGCACGACGTGGGCACTGGAGATGGAGATGTGTTTAAGTTTCAAGGACTTGAGCACAGCAGCTGCCTCCTTCCCAGAGACTTGGGTGCAAGTTCAGGTCATTTACTTGGGATTGAATGAAATGGTGACTCCCAGGCACCTCCAGAGATGAGAGTTACGGTCCAGCAGCGGCTCAAGACGCAAGGGGCGAAACAAGAGTGGACTTTTTTTTTTTTTTTTTAAGACATTAAAACAGAGTCAAGAGGAACAAGAGAAAGTCTGTCTGATAGACAGGGCTGCTTGGCTTCTCTCCATCTTATCCAAAGGCAGCAATGCTGCAGCAAAGGCTCTTGTGATGTGTCAGAGAGACCCAGCACTGCACTCTGCAGCCTGTGCCTCTCGGGCAGAGCAGACACGAGCTCTCAGATGAAGCTCTCACTGCCTTATGCAGTTGCTTAGATCTCTGCCCAGCCCCACAGATCTCCCCTCTTCTGGTTTTGTTTTGATGGTTGTTTTTAAGGAACCCTGGGAGGTAGATTTGATCTCCAGGAGTCTGTTTTGGATCAGCACTGTTAAAAATGGTGATGCTTTTGTACCTTATTTTTCTGTCTTGCCGTGGAAGGAGGTCTCAGTTTGGGGCTTCCCTTGCACAGGATGTCACACTGTCACATGAGCAGTGGAGTCCTGTGGGATGAACAGAGCCTCCACAATGGGAGATTCAGTCCCTCATGCCTTGGTGCTTTCCATAAGGGCACGTTGGGTTCCCATGTCCTCCCCTTCACTCCCCACAGCAAGCTGTGAGACATGGCTGCTGCACTCCAGCTCTGAGCTCTGGAATCCAGGGAGGAGATCCCTTCCCAGCAGGTGTCCAGAGCTTATGCTTTCCTGGCACCCCCGCCCTCCTCGTGCAGTTTATCCCAGCAGACATCCCTGACCCCTGCCTGGGCCTGGCCTCTCACAGAGGTGAGGTGGCTCATGTTCTTGTCAGCCTGGAGATGGGATGGAGGACAGCATTCCTGCCATCCCTAGAAGCTTTCCTTTTTCTGGAGGTGTAGGCCAAAAGAAACAGTGCAAGGGAACTAAAACCAAGGAGTGAGGTCTCATGGAAACATCAGTTAAAGCTGGAACTTGGATTTTTTTTTGTCTGGACTGCAGCAAACACACGATTTGCATTAACACAGAGACTGTACAGTCTGATCTGGCCTCAGGGCTGATTCCCTGTCTCTCTCGTTCTGTTGCCACAGCTATCCTGTAGACAACCAAAGAGGTTCTGGTTCTGGAGGGCCCAAACGATCCAGCCTGGTCAGCCCGAGCCACCCGCCGCCAGCCCCTCCGATCGGCTCTCCCTCTGCGGCCAGGCCGGGCTTTGCTCCCCCTCCAGCTCCTCCTCCACCGCCCCCACTGATGGAAAACACCCCCCCTCCGCCCCCTCCCATGGGCTTCCCGTCCCCGGGACCCCCGCCGCCGCCCTCGCCCCCCTCTTTCCCCCCTCACCCCGAGTTCGCTGCCCCTCCGCCTCCCCCGCCGCCCCCGGCAGTGGATTATGGCATGGCTCTCCCGGCCCCGCTGCCGCAGCCGGGGCTTGCGCCGCCGCCGCCGCCGCCCCCGCCTCCCCCGGGCCCACCCCCGCTGGCTTCCAGCGGCCTGGATGGCCCCCCACCGCCCCCTCCACCCTCCGACACCTCCACGTCCAAGCCCAAGTCGTCCTTGCCTGCGGTTAGCGATGCCAGGAGCGACCTGCTGTCGGCTATTCGGCAAGGTAAGGTTGTGTTTCCATGCCAGCGCCCTCCTCTGCCTCTGGAACACCCTTGGGAGCTGTCTCCTGGGAGCAATGGGCTGCCTTGCTGCCCAGGGCTTGTCCCTTGTGGTCCCTCCGTGTCTGCCCACCCTCCTGAGCGCCTTGCTGGGTTTTATGCTTCCCCCAGCACTTTTGGAGATGGCAGTGCCGGGATTGGTGTCACCCAGGTTTGCTGGGGAAGGCGCAGCACTGGGGTTACCCTGTGGAGGGGCACAGAAGGGATTTGCTGCCCGTTCCACCTCCCCACCCAGCCTGTCCTGGCTGTCACCATCAGCGTTACCCCACACAGCCAGCCTGCCTCGCTCAGAGCACTGTGACAAGGGGAGACTTCATCGTGTGCCCGGGACCTTGGCATGATGCCCTGTGTTCCCCTGTGCCCAACAGGCTTCCAGCTGCGCAAGGTGGAGGAGCAGCGGGAGCAGGAGAAGCGGGACGTGGTGGGCAACGACGTGGCCACCATCCTGTCGCGCCGCATCGCCGTGGAGTACAGCGACTCCGAGGACGACTCCTCCGAGTTCGACGAGGACGAATGGTCGGATTAGCCGCGCGCCCGCCCCTCCCTCCCCGCCCGCGCCGCACCGGGGCCAAAGCCCGCACCACGTCCCTCTCATCCCGCAGCCAAAGATGTGCCAAGGGTTTTCACACAACCAGCAGCATATCTCCCCTCTCGCTGCCCCTGCAGCTTTGGCAGCACTCGGTGCTCTGCCTTTCCCAAAGGTCCCCTCACGGATGAGGATGCGGCGTTGGGATTTAGCTGGAGGGGGTGTAACGGTTGCTTATTTAAAAGAGAGCTAAACCTCCAGATTTTTGATGCCACCAGGCAGAGCACATATAAACCCTCCATCCTGAGGGATTTTTAAAGCAAAGATGGATGATCCTGTTGTGGCCATGTGGCCTTTTGGATGAAGGACATTTTCAGCTGGTTTTCTCAGTGCAACAGCAGACAGTTGATCTGATGGCTCTTCCTTGCCAGTGAATACTGGTAGTGCTGCAAGAAAATGGGCTTTAAATGTCAGTTCTCTGCTGCATCCCACTGTCAAATAATCAGGTTTTTGGCAATAGTGCACAATTCTTTCCCCCCTGACCCCTGAGTATTAATTCCAGATCACCCTGCGTGGGGTGCATTTCCCAGCCCCGAGGGTGCCGAGTGCCTTGGGTGCAGTGTAAGGAGAGACTTTTTTTATTTTAGAAGCTGCCTTTACCTTCCTCAAATCTCCTGCTTTGCCAAGAGGAGACTTGCACAGAGGGATGTAAAGCCAGGGCAGGATGCTTGTTCAGCTTCCCACTCCTGGGAAAGCAGAGCCACTGCCCCACTGAGACACATCTGTGGTCAGCTCTGAGCGGTGGCCAGACCTCGCCAGGCTGATTTTCTCCAATTCATGCTGAGACTGTGTTTTAAAATTCCAAATCCAGTGCCTAAGACAGGGAGATGGGGTGGGGAGGGGTTCTCTGAACACCAGGCACTGTGGTGGTCTTTGGCCTGCCAGGGCAGTTTGAGAGGTGCTTTTCTTAGCGGGGTGACCGTACTTTTAACACAGGGACTTAAATGCTGGTATTGCCTTTGCTTCTTCTCCCTTCCCCCTGGGGAGGGGAGTCTGTGTGCCTAAAAACATCATGTGTGTGAGCTGAGTTGCCCATCAGTTGCATCAGACCTAACCTACCCTAATTTTGTTATTATAATTCATTAGTTAATTTTAAGAGAACGTTTTTTTCTCCTCACTAACCCTGTGAATTAATTCCCAGGCTGCTCACTATAGATCCAGTACTGGCAGGGGAAAATGGGGAATTTGAACTATCTGACCTCGGTTTTATTGCTGTTTTCTGTTACCTTACATAGAATATGAGCATATCTTGGAAACCTAACCCAGATACCCCTGATGTGTATTTTAATTTGGACATGACTCACTAAGAGTCATGCAAAAAGCAATTCCAAAGCCTTTTTGAGGTTATGGGTCCAGCTGTTGTGGGATGTGTGTCCCACTAAGACCAACTCTCCCATCTTTTTGCCTTTCCTAAAGTATTTCACCAGCCTGTGCCTGTCTCTCTTCCCTGCCTCACCTCCTTTAATGATGTTGCTGATACCTGGAACACTGGGCTCTGCCCGAGGCTGGCTGGAAATCCTGCTTGGGAGTTGATTGATGGCTTCAGCTTGTGCCATGGAGTTCTTACTGATTCCTTGTGTGTGTGTGTGCGTGTGTGTGTGTGCGTGTGTGTTAATCCTGGCTGGGGCAGAGCTGGCCTGGAGGATGGGCTCAGGCTGGGTCCCAGTGAGGCCCCAGAGCTGCCAGCACCATCGGGTTTTGTCTGCAGGCAGATGCAGAGGGCGTGGGCAGCCAGGCATCCCAGTGGGCTGGGAGCACCTGAGCAGCGCTAGTGCCAGGTTCTGGAAGAGGGAACAAACCCCTGGAGTGCAGGTGAGCTGTGCTGCAGTGGAGAGACTTGGAAATGCACAGGGGTGGTTGCTGCAAGCTGGGTGAGGGGATGAGAGAGGCACTGCCTTGTTCTGCTGCTCTCTGCCAGCATCCTCCTCAGCTGCTCTCTGAGATGTTCCCAGGAACAACGGGCCCTGAGCTAACCTGGGCTGACAGCAGGATCACACAGGGAGGAGAGGAGCCTGCAAATGCCAAACCTGGCTCAATCTGAGATTGCATTAACTAGACTTAGCCCTCGCTGGGAAAGGGGAGCGAGTCTTCCTGTCACCTGAGATACCAAGAAGTGCCATATTCCCTGAGCCCCATGGATGCTGTGCCAGGCAGGGCCGTGCCTGGGCGCTGGGGACACGTCCCTCACACTGCCTCTTGCACAAGGATGCTGCTGTGTGGGCACAGCCACGGGTGGAGGTGGCTCCCTGGCCTCCAGGCAGTGGGAGGGACACTGCCTTGTCCCTGCAAGCCTGCTGGAAACACCCTCTGCCCCAAATCCCATCCCAGGGCAGGCACCAAAATGCAGGATCCTAAACAGAAGGGTTGTGGACAGGTAGGGGAGGTTGGTTGTTGGAATGTTTTTTAAATCTCCTTTGATTCCTGCCTTTCTTTTTTCCTAAATCTTTGATTGCCTTAGCCTGTTGGGGATCCCTGAGAAACAGCTGCTCTAGAGAGGGACCATCTCTGTGTCCTTGCAAAATGGCAGAGCTCCGGGCCACCAAGTGGGCTGAATGTTTTTGAAAGCAGTAGGGGAGGAGGAGAGGTGCCAAAACCAACCTTTGCAAGACAGAGCAGCTGCGCTGGAAGTGCAGGGCTGCCCTACCACCTTTGCCCCCGTGCTGGGGACTCCTACTCCTCCCTCCCCTCTCCTGGGGCTGGGGCGAACCTCAGGCAGTTCCCAAAGCCCAGGGCACGAGCTGTGCTCCCCCCTCAGCCATTCCCCCCTCCCGGGAGCCGCTGGCTGGGGGCTGCAAGCTCCCTTTTCCCTTCCCTGCCTGGTTAAACATTCTCCCGGTGTCCTCGCCCGCAGTGCTTGGCTGCTGCTCCCGGCAGCCTCTCCCCCGCCGCCCCCCTCGCCTGGGAGAGCCGGTCCCGGCTCAGCCCGGTGACCTTCACTGCTTCTCCTCTCTTATCAGGGCCAGAGCCGGCCAGGGGCTCCCGAGCTCCCACAGGCTGAGGGATCCTGCACAGTGTCATTTCAGGGAAAGGGTACATTGGATTGTATAAATTTTTTTTTTTTTTTTTCAGAACGTGAACTTATTTAACGTGTTTCTTTTGGAAGTCCCTGCCCTGGAGGGGCTCTGGGAGGGAGCTGCCTGGCAGGGCAGATGCAGCTGCCCCGGGTCAGGTTTCACTGCTGTTGGATTTCGGGGGTGCTTTCTTCTCTTCCGTTTTAAACAAAGCCTTGAAGTGGAAGTGGATCCGATGTTTTTATTACTGTATTAACATTCATTTTAATTCACTTCAGAAACTAACCCATTTTTCTTCCTGATTAGAATGTCATAGAATTAGACAAGCTGTAACCCCTCCTGAAGTGCCTTATTTTCCTACATGATATAAATATATTTATAAGAGTAATTATTCCACTTATATCTTAGGGGTTTATTGCTGAGCAGGAGATAAGGTGGGAGAGGAGGGATGGGAAGTGCCCTCCACAGACCCAGCCAGGCTGGGGGTCGGAAGGGCGGCGCTTGATGGATACTCTCAGGGTGCAGGGGGTTCCTCGCTTCAGACCAAAGGAGTTTCAGCAGTGAAACTCTGCTTAGAAAGAAGAAAAAAGGACGAAAAACCCCAAACATGTGAGCAAAATACTGTAGATTTGTCAGGTTATTTTTTTACCCCTGCAAAACAAACACTGATGGCCGGACTCTGCAGGGAGGCAGTGGGTGTGGGGGATCAGAGCCTGCCCCTGGTCCATCCTTGCACATCCCAGTGCAGACTCTGCCTTCTGTATCCCCATGTAATGTCTGTGCTTTTCCCTGTCGGTTGCTGTATAAGCCAGATTTCCTGCTGCTTTGTTTTGTTGTTTTTAATAATCAGCTCAGTAACCCCTGGATGAAGATCCCAACTGCAAATATTTTGTAATGTACATGTATAAAAAAAAAGTAATAATTTTTTTTGATTCTTTTTTAAAACTTGATAAAATCTTTCTATCCACTCGGTGCTTGTGTGTGTTACTGGGGGGTGTGAGCTGGGCCTGGCACAGGGGCTGCTGTGACTTGGAGTCATGGAAAGGTTTGGGCTGGAAGGGACCTTAAAGCTCATCTCATTCCATGGGCAGGTACATCTTCCACTGTCCCAGGCTGCTCTGAACTCCATCCAGCCTGGCCTTGGGCACTCCAGGGTGGGGCACCACAGCTGCTCTGGACAAACCTGGCTCATTCCTGGGAGCGTGGGAGGTGCAGGGGCACAGCCAGTGGTGCCTGTCCTTGTGCCCTCAGAGCAGCCCTAGGTGTCCCTTGGGAAGCCCGGTGTCCATGCTGGCTGCCTCCTGCCCAGGCAGAGCCCAGGGGAGCCGTGCATCCCGAGCTGTCTGGCAGACACCATCAGCACAGACACCCTTTCCATGCCACGGTGGGCTGAGGGCTGTTACCAGTGGGAATTTGAGGGTCACAGCGCCAAGGGAGCCCCACCCAGGAGCAGCCTCCAGCCTCCCTGCCATAGGAAATGAACCCGGGCTCCATCTTGCAGAGCAGAGTTGCTGCAGCTGGGCTGGGAAGGGGCTGCAGCAGCTTTTGCCTCCATTTCACAGCTCCAGCTCCCTGGTGCAGTGAATGTGCCTGGCAGCGGTGGCTGCTGGCCCCGAGCTCAGGTGCCTCGTCTGGCCTCGCTCCGTGGGGCTCTGTTTTCTTGCTGGTTGGTGAAAAGCAACAAAAGGCTCTGTCCCTGCTGCTCCTCGTCCCTGCTTTTACCACGGGCTTTGCTCTGCCAAATTCCCTTGGCTGTAGGAGACACCGGTGCCTCGCTCTGCAGCGCTGTGCCTTTCTTGGCTGACAATGGTCCCTGGCTGCAAAACCTCATTAGATTAATTGGCCTTGCCAGCTCCTGAACAAGCAAGGCCTTTAGTCGTGCAGGGGCGCAGAGGGCAGAGGAAGGAGGGAGCTCTGGGGCTTCCACACGCCCTGGAGCTGCGTGTCCCAGCTCTTGGCTCCAGCTGGAGCTCCTGGCTGCCTTTGGCTGGGCGTGGCCGTGGCCAGGTGGAGCCTTTGCTTTTCTGGGGTGCAGGACAACACCTAGCCTTGTGCTTTTGGAATGGCAGCCCTTGGAAGGCGTTGTCAGAGTTGGGGTGGCGTAGATGAGTTTTGTGCTGGTTTAACCCCCTAAACAGCAGGGAAATCTTAGCTCCAGATCTGCCTTCCTGGGTAACCCACGGAGCCCTGTGCTTCCACCCTCCCCGGAGCCGGGAAGCTGCTGGAGGCTGAGGTTCAGCTGTGTGCAGGGAGGGGAAGGCCAGCAGTGATTGATTGTGTGAGCCGCAGCCCTGCCCTGGGCAGCCCTGTGCTGCTGCAGCCTTGGCACACCCACCTTGGCCTCGGCCTTTGATCCCGCTCTGTGCCCGTCTGTCCCTTCCACATGACTCGGCACAGGATCACAGCTGGCCACGCTGCGGCTTCGCAGGAGCCCCCGTCTCCCAAGACCTATTTAATTTTCTCCTTCAAGGTGGTGTTAGCAACACCCAGAAGATGCTGCCGGCTGCCTTGGACGAGTGGGCTGTGTGTCCTTTCCACCACTGACGTCAGCTTCTCTCCCTTAATTCCCCCTCTGGGACCGAAGCAGGAGCAGGCGCTGCCAGCTCGGATCAGCGTTAGCAGCCTGCTCTCCCAGCGTGTGGCAGCCGTGCCAATGTCACCCCCGACTCCGCTGCTGTCCCTGGCCAGGCAGCCATGGGTGGTGGGAGAGCACTGCCCTCTCCCAGCGCCCTGGAAGGGCCGGGTGCCAGCAGAAAGTCCCCGTTGCTCGCACGTAGGTGTGCTGAGATGGCAGCTCAGCCCCTCAGAAATGGCTGACTCCTCTCTGGCGCTCTTGCTGCCTGGTGGGTTTTTTTCTCTCCTCCTCCCTGCCTTTGCCGTTGCCTACGCCGTTGTGTGGGGAAGGCAATCGGCTCCCGTGCTGCGGATGGCTTTATCTGTAACTCTTCCATCTGCTCACAGCAGCTCACAAATAACCACGGGGTGCCAGAGGAATTATGTTATTTGGAGCTCAAGTTTCTGCAGTCTGGCAGGGCAGCAGCTCTGCGCCGGGCTCAGCCGCTCTGCAAAGGCCAGCGCCGGCACGGCCAGGGCTTCAGGCAGGAGCTGGGGAGGTGGCCAGGGCTCAATTGCTCTCCCATCCAGTCAGACAAAGCCCAGCCCTGAGCCAGCAGGGCAGCCTGGTCCTCTGGGAGCTTCCTGAGGAGAGCAGAGGGTCCTGCTGGCCCCGGGTCCCCGCACAGCCCCGGGCTTGCGGCACGCGGCCCCTTCTGCATCGCGTGGGGTGACAGGGACAAAATGGGGGACTGCCGACCCCCTCTCCTTGAACTCTGCTGTTTCCCAGCAGGCACAGCCCTGTCAGGCAGCCGTCCCTCCCTGGGCAGCACCCCGGGTGCCTCCAGAGCCGTGGCTGTGGCGGTGGCCGGGGACGATGCTCGAGGCCCAGCCGTGCCGGGAAATGCCTCCCGCTGCCTCCGGCATTTGGTAAAGCACTTACAGCAGGGCCGTGTTTTCTTCATTTCCTGCCTGCTGCCGCTTCCAAGGAAACAAAATCCCCCAAGCTAGGGCTGAGGTTTCTCATTTAAATGTAACCCAGGCCCACAACTGGAGCTGCCAGCCCTCCCCATGGCCCGGCGGTGCCGGGGTGGTGCAGGAGGGACTCGGGACTCGTGGTGCCACCACGGGCACTCAGTCAGGCCCTGAGAGCAGAGCCCCATCCCTGGGGTGGGGTGTGGGGAAGGGCAGCTCTGGGCTGTGCCCTGGGCAGGGCAGCTGGGGTTCAGGGTGCCAGGGGGAGGTTTTGCAGCAGCAGCAACCCCCGTCCCTCCTCCCATCTGGCAAAACCTCGGTGGTTTTGTCACCAGGGCTGGAGCAGGGTGGTTTGGGACCAGCCCTGGCTCTGTTGTGGGTGCTGCCAGCTCTCTCACCTGCACGGTGGCCAAGGGCAAGTGCTTGGAGCCACATCTGGGCCCCGCTGCCCAGGGGCAGGGCTGCTCACACCAGAGAGGGGGAGTGAACCCCAGCCCGCCCCCCTGCCCGCCCTGCAGCTCGGGCAGGCCCTGCAGCAAGAGCTGCCTGTGCTTGCAGCATCTGCTGGGAGCCTGGGGAGGGCTGGCCCTGCCAGATGTGCGAGCACAGCTGGGGTGAGGCCGTGCCCACGTCTCTTAGCTCATATTTTATCCCCAAAGTTGGGCTGTTGGTCCCCCCGAGCCTCTCCTGCACATCCCTGGCGTGGGGGTGGCTGCTCAGCACTCTGGCACCTCCTTGGATGGATTTGACTCTTTTTTACAGCTTCACTTTCCGCATCTTTCCCCACCCAGGCAGGGAGCAGGCTGGGCCCTGCTGTACCTGCCCACCCGGTGCCTCCTGCTCCATCATCCCCCAAGGCCTGGAGCAGCCGGGAATGGCAGGGAGTGGTCACTGCTGTCACCGTGGTCACCATTGTCACCGTGTCACCGCAGCTCTTGTCCCTCTGCATGCCCCGAGCAGCCTGGGGAGCTCAGCAGCAGCAGCAGCAGCAGCACAGCCCTGCCAGGGGCTGGGGAGGGGGCTGCAGCCTGTGCCCCCACTGCTGGCTGGGGTGGGTGGGAGCCTGGGGAGGGGCTCCAGCAGAGCTGAGCGGTGCTGCTGTGTGCCTTGCACACCCTGGTGTGTCCCTGTCCCCAGGGGAAGTGACAGGGACCCCAGGGAGGGGAGGAACTGGGTGGGCTCGCACGCCTGGAGAGGCTCCCTCTGAAGGCACCAGCAGGGGAGGCACGGGGGAGAGAAAAGCAGTTTCAGCTGCCATGTGATGTTGACAGAAGAATCACTAGTAAAAACTGGCCCTGAACACGGCAGAGCTGGGAATTACGGGATTCTTCACTGCTGGGAGAGGTAGGAGTGGGAATTATCTCCTGAGGGATCTCGGCTGAGCCCTGGGGTAGAGTGAACAGCTCCAGCCTCTGGCTCAGCCTCACTGGGGACAGGGGGAGCCCAAAATTCCCCATCCCCGGTGCTGAGCCCAGCCTGGGAGAGCAGGGACAATCTGGGGGTCCTTCAGCCCTCCCAGCCCCACCTCCCCTCATCGCTCAGCCCGGGGAAATCTGCATTTCCTCTGCCATAAACAGGTCCGAGCCCGAGGTGGCACAGAGCCACACGGGTCCCTGGGCACCGAGCCCGGGCTGCCCCCGGCCCGGGGCGCTGCCACATCCCGGCTCAAACGCCCCTGGGCAACCTGCTGCCCCCCGAGCGGGCACAGAGCCCGCCCCGGCGGGGCTGCGCTGCCCTAATTAGCTCTGCCTTCATTAATGCAGCCTCCCCTGCCCCCACAGGCTGCAGGGTGGGCGCTGGGACCCTGCGCGGGCAGGTTTGGGTGTGGGGGCGCTGGGCACGGCCCCCTGTGCCCCCCTCGGGAGAGGGGCAGGGGGAGGCAGAGCTGCTGCAGCCCCTGGTGGCGATGAGTCCTCGCCATCCCCGGTGTCAGATGTCACCAGCCGGGCTGGATGCAGCCCCTGCGCCGTGAGGATGAGGAGGGGCGGGGGCCGGAGCGCTGCTCCCCCGGGCCAGCTCCGGCTAACGCGATGTGAAGGGCGCGGGCAGCGCTGTCACTCGGCATCTCCCAGCCGGGAGCGGGGACACGAGCAGGGGCACGGCCCTGGTGGGACCCGGAGCCCCCGCCTCTGCGCCCCCCGGGAAGCACCGCGCCAGCACCAAACAGCCGCACCTCATACCACAAATCCATTTATTCCCCTCCCAGAGTTGTAAACAAGAAGCAGCCCCCCCACCCTGACCCACCCAGGGGTCCCCATCCCGGGGGTCCCCTTCACACCCAAATCCCCAGCCCAAAGTGTGCAAATCCAATCCCAGTGCAAAGAAAGGCTTTGGCAGGGGGAGCCCTGGGTGCCGGGGGGGGGGGGGGCAGCACACAGGGGACCCCAGAACTCGTGGGTTTGGGGGTGCAGCGCCTCCGGCAGCCCCCCCTCCTGAAGGCAGCGAGCACTAGAGGGCAGCAGGGCCCAGCGCTGGATGCGGGAGGGAGGCACGGAAATCGAATTAAATAATAATTCAAATACCAATAAATAAATAAATGGACGGCGGGGAGAAGGGGGGGAGGGGGCTGAGTCCCTCCTCCTCCGGTAACGAGTCTCTCCTCCCCTTCCCCAAATGTATAAAATATATTTTGACTACCTGAGGTAAACAACAAGGTTGTAAAAAAAACCAAAAACAAGAGGGGGGTGAGCATTCCTGCTGTTTCCCCACCCTTAAAAAAATAAAGCATCATAAATAGTTTTAAAGAAAATATGAGGATCAGCCCCCTCTCAGGCATAAATATAGATTATATCACGGATAAAAAATATGTCTTTCTCTCCATTCAAAAAGTGGAAAAATAGAGGAAAAGAAGGGGCTGTGCCCAAAAAGGACGAGGCTGGGAAGAGCTGCTTGGCTCCAGGAGCTCCTGCGGGAGGAAGAGGGGGATCCAAGGACGCCCGGCAGCAAGGCACGGGGGCTCAGACGTCGCTGGGCGGGCGGGCGCGGGAGGGCCCCGCGGAGCAGCCGCAGCACGCGGCCCACAGAACCTTCCGGATCTCCCGGTTGCGGAAGGCGTAGATGACGGGGTTCAGCAGGGAGTTGTAGGCGGCGGGCAGCAGCGTGGCGTAGGTGTGGAGGGCGGGCGAGCTGCGGCCCCCCAGCAGCCCGTGCAGGGCGAAGGGCAGCCAGCAGGCCGCCGGCGTGCCCAGGGTGACGGCCAGCGTGGCGGCGCCGCGGCGGGCGCTGGCCTCGTGGCAGCCGGCCGGGAGGTGCCTCTGCACGGCGATGTGCCGCGCGTGCCGGCGCAGCACGCGGCAGATCCGCACGTAGAGCTGCAGCACGGCGGCCAGCGCGGCCAGCAGGCAGGCGGCCAGCGCGGCCAGCTGGCCCCGGGTCAGCGGCCGCACCGCGCTGCAGGCCGAGGGCTGCCCCAGGCAGTTCCAGCCCGCCGCGGGCAGCAGCCCCCAGCACACCGAGGCTCCCCAGGTGAGCAGCAGCATGACGTGCGTCCTGGTGACCGTGCTCTCCGAGTGGTAGGTCAGGGCGTCGCACAGGGACAGGTAGCGGTCGATGGTGATGCTCAGCAGGCTGCTGACGCTGGCCGTGAAGGAGGCGACCAGCAGCCCCACGGTCAGCAGGCTGGCCGCCTCCCAGGGCACGAGGTACACGAGGGCGACGTGCAGGAGCAGCCCCAGGCCCGCCAGCAGGTCGGCGGTGGCCAGGCTGCCGAGGAGGAGGAAGGCCGGGGCGCGGAGGGCCGGCGTGTGGAGGATGGCCAGCAGCACCACGGCGTTCTCGCAGCAGATGACGGTCCCCGAGACGCAGAGCACGACGTCCCAGGGGTTCAGGGCGAGGGGCTGCGCCACGGACTGCAGACCCAAGGAGCTGCCGCTGCCGTTCCTGGCTGAGAACCAGCCCTGCTGGCCCTCGCTGGAGTTGGGGGGCCCCTTCTCCATCATGGTGGCAGAGGGACCTCCGAGAGCAGCCCCTCAGCACCTGCTGCCCGCGGGCTGCCCTGTGCCACCCGGCGGGACAGGGCTGCCTGCCCCCAAGAGCTGTCTTCAGGAGGGTGGGCAGAGCAGCGGGGCTTGAGGGTGGGCTCGCTGTGTGCTCCGAGGGGGTTTTTCTGCATGAGATGGTTTAGTTTTGAAACAAATAGGTGAGTGAAGGGGAGGGAACGTGCACACACACACACACACACCCACACGCACACACATATACACACACATATACACACACACACATGCACACACACACACATATATATATATACACATACTCACATACACACACACACACACGCACACACACACACACACACACACACACATATACACACACATATACACACACACACATGCACACACACACACATATATATATATACACATACTCACATACACACACACACACACGCACACACACACACACACACACACACACATATACACACACATATACACACACACACATGCACAGACACACACATATATATATATACACATACTCACATACACACACACACACACACACCCACACGCACACACATATACACACACACACGCACACACACACACATATACACACACACACACACGCACACACACACACACACACACACACCACCCTGCCCCTGCCTGCCTTGCTGCTGGCGGCTGGGCACCGCGGGATTTTGATGGGTAAATCCAGGGGTGCAGGACCGGCAGAGCAGAACACCCACCCGCGGGGAGCTGGGGCCAAAGCGAGGGGTCCCAAGCAGCAGCAGGTAAAGGGGGTGACCCTGCCCCCCCTCAGCCCCCCAGCGCGAGCAGACACCCCCCTATCCCCCCCACGGCACCCCTCTTACCTGGGGGACCACCCCTCCCCAGCACAGCCCTGGACGGGCTTTGGGGGGCACGGCCGCCCCTCGCCACCCCCCCCATAGCGCGGCGCTCTGCCAGAGCGGACCCCCCCCGTTATTCCGGTGCCCCCCGGTGCCGGGCTCTCACCTGGCGGGACGCGGGGCCCGGGCTGCGCTGGGCTGCCCGGCGGGGCCGCGCTGCCATGGGCCCGGCCGGTTATAGCGCCCGAGCGGGGCCGGGGGCTCGGGGGGCTCGGGGTGACTCACGGCCCCCCCGGCCCCCGGCCCCGCCGTGACGTCAATGGCGCGCCGCAGCCAATCAGCGCCCGCGCGGCCAGCGCGGGAGCGCGCGCGCCGCATAGTAATAGCGGCCCATTCATAAAAAAACAGCCCCCGCCCCGCCCACGGCCCCCGCACTCCCGCGCCTCCCCCGGAACCCCCGGGACCCCCGGGACCCCCAGCCCGGGACCCCCGGGACCCCCGGGACCCCCAGGACCCGCAGCCCGGGACCCCCAGGACCCCCGGGACCCCCAGGACCCGCAGCCCGGGACCCCCAGGGAGCAGCGGGGGGGGGGAATCCCGCAACTGGGGGTCTGGGGGCTCCGCTCTGGAGGGGACGCCCGGAGCTGGGGGTGTGAGGGGGCCGAGGGTGGGTCCGGTCCTGCCCCCGCTCAGCCGGGGACATTCCCGCATCGGGAGGGATAATTCACGGCCCGGGAAGCGGGAATGCCCGGCCGGGGGGCTGCGGGGGGCTCCCCCCGGAGAGGAGGAAGGAGAGGAGGAGGAAGGACAGGGCTGCGCTCCCCGCCGAGGAGAGAGGGGGTCCCGGAGAGCCCAGCCCGGGCTGCGGCTCTGCCGGGACCCCGCGGCACTCTGGAGACCGCGGTGGTCCCGGGCACGGCTGCGGCCGCCCCTGGGAGCTCGGTCAGAGGCTCGGTTCGGTTCGGTTCGGTTCGGTTCGGTTCGGTTCGGCCCAGCCTGACGGGAGCTTCCAGCGGTGCTGAACGGCGGGAGCCGGGACCCGGCCCCGGGGGGATCGGCCGCGGCCCTGGGAAGGCTCGGAGCGTCCCGGGCACGGGGCTGGAGCGGGCACTGAGCGCGGGCACGGGCCGGTGCGGGGCAGGATGTGCGGGTGTGTGCAGGTGTGCGGTGTGTGCGGTGTGTACAGCGTGCACAGGTGTGTGCAGGTGTGCACAGCTGTGTTCAGGTGTGTTCACATGTGTTCGGGTGCACACAGGTGTGTTCACATGTGTGTTCACGTGTGTTCAGGTATTCATAGGTGTGTTCACAGGTATGTTCACATGTGTTCACAGGTGTGCACAGGTGTGTTCAGGTGTGCACAGGTGTGTTCACAGGTGTGTTCACATGTGTTCACAGGTGTGCACAGGTGTGTTCAGGTGTGCACAGGTGTGTTCACAGGTGTGCACAGGTGTGTTCAGGTGTGCACAGGTGTGTTCACAGGTGTGTTCACATGTGTTCACAGGTGTGCACAGGTGTGTTCAGGTGTGCACAGGTGTGCTCACAGGGGCTCAGTCCGTGCTGTCCGTGCAGCCCCGGTTTCCCGCGGCCGCTGTGTGTGTGGGTGTGGTGGGGGTCGCACCCCCTGAGAGCCCCCCACACCCCCGGGCCTGCCGGGGCGGGGCGGGGCGGGGCCGCCCCCTCCTCCGGGGCCGCCTCCCGCGGGCGCGCATCCGCTCCGCTCTCCCGGGAGATCCGCGGGCACACCTCCCGCTGGGAGCGCGCCGAGCCGGGCCGAGCCGAGCCGGGCCGGGCCATGGCCCCGGCGGGCCGCGCGGCGCTGCGCTGCGCGCTGCTGTGCGCGCTGCTGTGCGCGCACGGAGCCGCTCCCACCCGCGCAGGTACGGCCGGGGGCGCGGGGGGCGGCTCGCGGCTTTGGGGCGCCTGAACTTTCCTGTGCGGGTTGGTTTTTCCCCAGGGGCTCTCTCGCCCCCGCGGGACTCGGTGGCCATGCCTTGGTGCGGGGGACAGGGACCCCCGCTCCCGCTGCCGGCCGCGCTCCGGGCGCTGGGACCCCCGCGGGCCCCCCGGCTGCAGCGGGGTGAGCGGCGTGCAGCGTCCAAGCCCTCCCCAAAAAGTGTGGGGATCTGGTGGGCCGCGGCGGGGAGGGGGGAGCGGGGGAGCGGAGCCGTCCCCCGCTCCCCGCGGTGCTGCAACTCCGGGCATTAATTATGCAAAGCCCGGGCTGCTCCTGCTCCCCCTCTGCTGCAGGGACACGATTCCGCCCTGGCTCATCCCGGCGGGACCCACGCGTGTTCCCGGGGCACCCCTGGGAGAGGGGCTGCCCTCAGCTGCCCCCCTCCCTTCCTTCTTTCCTTCTTTCCCCCCTCCCTCCACACCTGACGGCAGGAGCGGGAGCTGACAGCGTTGGCTCCAACGTCTGTTCCTGCGCCTGCCGCGATAAAAATAAATTATAAACCTGCCCAAAGCCTTGCGAACAAAGTCCTACTTTCCCATTGGCTCCCGGCAGGTCTCCAAATGCTGGCAGGGGGGGCCAGCGGCGTGCCCACCTCCCCCTCCCGTAGCCATGGCAATGCGGGCGCAGCATCTCCGCTTCCTGCCTTGCGCCACCAGTTTCCCCCTTGCTTTTCCTGGGAAAGAAGGAAGGGGCTTTTCTCTCCCCCCGGGGCAGCCCAGCCCGGGGCAGCCCAGCCCGGGGCAGCCCAGCCCGCGGAGCCCCCGAGCCCGGCCCGCACGGTTTGCCGGAGGAGCGCGCCCGGCGCGGGGAGCGGCTCCCGGCTCCCTCCCGGGACGGAGCGGAGGCGGGCAGGGCTCCCCCGGCAGCCAGGGCGTGAATTAATGATGAGCGTTGAGTGTGGGGGAAGCGCAGCTCCGCGGTGACTCACCGGGCCGGTGAAGGGGGGTCCCGCGGGGTGGGCTGGGGGGACAGAGAGGCGGCACTGCTCGGGTAACCCCGACCAGGCTGCCGCTGCCTGGTTCAGCCTCCACCAAAGGATGCCCCGGCCGGGCCGGGGTGTTCCCTGCCTTGTGGGTGGTGGGGGAGCCCTGTGTGGGCTGGGGGTGCTGGCAGTGGGGGTGTCCCCTCGCGGGGTGATGCTGTCCCCATCGGGGCGTTGGGTTTGGTGCGTGGGATGTGCTTCATTCCTCCTGCTGCTCCATCAGAACTGCCCCTCCGTGGGGCTGCAGCCCCCTCCCCAGTGCCGAGGGGGGGTGCTGGCGCTGCCCTCACCCCCTCTGCCCGGCTTTGGCAGGAGAGTGTGGCAAGCTGAGCTCCTGCGAGGTGTGCACAGGCAGCAGCCGCCCCCACAACGGCACCGACTGCGTCTGGGTGGGCTGCAGGACCCCCGAGGAGCCAGGTGAGGGGCTGGGCCGGGTGGGCACAGAGGGGCTCTCCCACCCTCCCCAGCCCCGTGACTGGCTCTCAGCACCCTTGGATGCCCAGTCCCAGCTGCTGTCACCATCGAGGCCCCTGCTGGGGGCTCTGCCCTGCGGGGTGCAGCTCTGACCCCCCTCTCCCAGACCCTCTGCTCACCCCTGGGAGTGAACCCTCCTCATCCCAGCCCCTCAGGGCAGCCCTGGGCCTGGCCAGCCCTGGCTGCCCTGCTTTGGATCCCTGGGAAACCGCTCCTCTTCCCGCAGGAGCAGGGAGCTGCGTGCAGCGGGGCTCGGCGGTGCCGGGGACCTGCGCCCTCTACAACAGCAGCGCCCTGTGCCCAGGTAACCCCAGCCCAGGTAACCCCAGCCCAGGTAACCCCCAGCCCCTCTGAACTTGGGCAGAGGTGCTGCTGCGGGTGCCAGGCCGTGGGGATGGAATCCAAGCACCAGGACAGGTTGCAGGCTGTGTGGCAGTGTCCCCTGTCACCCCTTTGACCCCTGCCCTCTGTGCCTGCCTTCCCCAGCACTGAAGTCCCACACGGAAGAACCTCCACGACCGCACAGCAAGGAGCCAGTGACACACTCCACAAGTGAGTGGGTCTGGGGAGGGGTGGGAGCAGCGGGGTGGGGGGCCTGGATGCCCCAGGGACTCGTCCCAAGGTTCTTCCCTGACCTCGGTGTTGGGCCAATGGATGTGCCTGCTGTCCCAGGCCACAGCCCTGTCCCTGTCCCCTCTCTGCACGGGGCAATGCAGGGGATCGTGGCACCCACCAGCCTCCAGGAACAAGCCCTGACTCCATCCTTGCTGGGAACTGGCACCTCCAGCCCGGCTGGGAGAGGAGCAGGAGCCTCTTCCAGGAAGGGGGAACTGGAGAGCGCAGCGGGAAACCGGAGCCCGGAGCCTGCTGAATTATTGATCCCCTGGGATCCTCTTGCTGCTGGCTCCTTTCCTGCAGCTCCAGCTGCCCTGGCACGGCAGGGGGCTGAGCCCATCCCAGCAGCCGGGCACTGCTGGGGACATCCCAGCCCCACGCCGGGAGCTGCCACTCCTCCCTGCGCAGCCTCTGCCTTCTTCACACCCAAACCCCCCCTCCGGTGGGCACAGCCGCACTCAGGGGTGCCAGCAGCACTCGTGGCTCCCCAAACTCCGGTTTTCCCGGCCCCAGGGACCACCACGAGTGCCCCCCTGACGGGCAGCCCCGAGTTCCACCCGCCCGGCTTCGACACGGCGAGTTTCGTGGGGGGCATGGTGCTGGTGCTGTGCGTGCAGGCCGTCGCCTTCTTCGTCATCAAGTTCATCAAGTCCAAGGACAGCACCTACCAAACGCTGTAAGGGCCCCGGGGGCTGGGGGGGACCCGGGCCAAGCCCACCCTAGGTCAGGACTGGGGTCACCCCGGGATGTGTCCTGTGCCCCGCTGTCCGTGCCCCTCTTTGTGCCAGTCTGTCCCCACGCCGCAGGGGACGATTTGGGACATGGGGGGGCTCACGTCCCCCTGCGGCTGTCCGGCTGTCCTGCCCCCTCTGTCTGTCGCTGTCTGTCTGGGTCCTGGCTCTGAGCCCCGCTGGGGTCGGGAGGGTCCCGGGTGTGTCCCCCAGAGCTGCTCACTGCTGTCCCCTGCCCCGGGGTCGGGAGGGTCCCGGGTGTGTCCCCCAGCGGTGCCAGGAGCCCCGGGGTCGCCGTGTCTGATGTGGGCACCGTGCCCCCTCTCTCTTTCCTTCCACGCTGCCAGAGAGGACAACCAGTAGGTTCTGGGTGCCGGCAGTGGGGAGGGGGTGTCCCCCCGCACCCCCAGAGCTCCAGCCCCGCTCGCAGCCCCCCGGGCAGGGGGGGGCCGTCCCTCCTGGTTTGCATGGCCGGTGGTTCCCAGCTGGTTTTGCTGTTTCCTGTCAGTTGTTAGAGAGGGAAAGGATGGGGGAACCCCCCTCGCCCCCTTTCTGGCATGGAGCCCCTCGGGGGGGCAGCCCCCCCATACTGGGGAGGTGTCCCCAGCGCCCCCAGCCCCACCCTGAGCCTCCCTGACAGCATGGCAGCTGCAGGGCTCCCAGTATGGCCCCAGTTTGGCCCCAGCAGCCCCCTTCCCCCTCTCAGCACCCCCTGCCCCACTGCCTCCCCACAGCCTTGGGTCCCCCCTTCCCCTCGTGGTGTTTTTCCCTGTGGCACTGTGGCTGGAGCCCCCGCCGTGCCCCCCGTGCCCGCCCCAGGAGCGGAGCCAGGCCCTTGCTGTGTGCTTTTGCTGTGCCTCTGTGTGCTCTGGGGGGGCTCGGGGGGGCCCTCTCCCCCACCCTCTTTCTGTGTGCTGTTTTGGGGAGGGGGCCGCGTGTCGTGTGCCGTGGGGTGACACTTGTAGCTGCCCCCATTAAACTCTGCCAGGTGGAGTCTGTGCTGTGTGCGGGGGTCGCTGTGCCTGGGGGGGCAGTCCAGCCCTCCCCGTGGCGTGGGTGGGCACCGGGGCACCCCCAGCACCCCTGGGCGCTGCGAGGGGCTGGGACCCCCAGGGTGAACCCCGGGGCCTTTCCTGCCACGTCTCCTCTCTGTCCCACGGCCCAGGATCTGAGTCCCTCCAGGCTGGGGGCGCTGTCCCCGCCCTCCCCAGGTGACGAGGCCACCGCCGGTGTCCCCTGCCCCGGCCGGACTGCCCCCCTGCACAGCCCCCCACGACTATGCAAACCGGGGACACCAGGGTGGGACAGACCCCCCAGCCCCCCCGGGGGTTTGGGCCCCCCCGGGTGCTCCGGGGGATGCAGCTGGGCAGGGGGGACCCCAGCCCTGGATTCCACCTTCAGCCCCCCCTGTGCTGGCACCCCAGAGGACAGGGGGGCACTGGGGGAGCCTTTGCCGGCCCCACAGCGGGCAGAGCCCGAGCTGGAACAGCGGGGACAGAGACCAATAAAGGATTTTCCTGTAATTTCTGGCGTCGGTGTCATTGTCACAGCCCCTGTCACAGCTCCTGCCACCCCGCAGCCCCGGCAGTGGGGCTGAACTGGGACATCCTGGTTGCAGAAAGCCTCGGGGGTCAGGCTGCTCTGCCCTCAGGGTGGGATGGGTGGGTGGCCCCGAGTGGCCCCAGCCCTCCCAGTGACGCAGTGTGGGTGTGCCAGGGGGGCAGGGCAGCCCAGGGAGGGGTACCCAGCGAGAAAAGGGGCATCAGTGCCCCCCCAGGGCCACACCCGGGGCTGGAGGGACGGGGCTGGAGGGCACGGCCCCACACTGGGAGCAGTGGGACGCAGCAGCTGCAGCCCCACAGCCGAGGGGAGGTCAGGGCAATGAGCAGCACCAGCTGTGCCCACAGCAATAAAATCTGCCAGATGTGCCCTCCGGTGCCGCTTCGTTGCTGCTGGAGGGGAGGGCACCCCGGGTGGCACGGCCCTGGCACCGGCTACGCCCGGGGCTATGCCCGGGGCACCAGGTCGGTGCGCAGGGGCAGCAGAGCCTCCACCCAGCGCCGGGGCTGCTCCAGCAGCTGCTGCCACACGCGCTGCTCCTCGGCCGTGGAGTCCATCCAGCCCACGGGCAGCCCGTAGCTGCTGCCTGCGGGGACACAGCCCCTGAGCCCGGCATGGGGACAGCCGGGCATGGGGACAGCCCCTGAGCCCGGCATGGGGACAGCCCGGGGGGCTGAGGGACACCCCGAGGCATGGGGGACACCCTGAGGGGCATGGGGGACACTCCCTGAGCCCAGGGATGGGGACACCCCGAGGGGCCAGGGACAACCCGAGGGGCTGGGGGACACCCCGGGGGGGCTGGGATGGGGACAGCCTGGGGACCAGGGACACCCCGGGGGGCAGAGGACACCCTGAGGGGCTGGGGACACCCCGAGGAGCTGGGGAACACCCCGAGGCCCTGGGGACACCCCAGGCACTGGCTCCTGCCCTCACCCGTGCCCAGGCTGAGGCGCACGCCGCCCAGCTGGCGCTTGGCGAAGGCCTCGCGGTGCCAGAGCGTGAACTCGGCGCAGGCCTCGGCCAGGTCCCTGGCCTGGAAGCCGTCGTACACCATGGTGTGGTTGAACAGGGGGCTCAGGCTCCTCCTCACCACCCGCGTCTTCTGCCGGCTGGCCTTGCTGTCATCCGGCAGCACGTAGCTGGGGGGGCTCGGGGTGAGGGGGACGCCCGCCGCCCCCGCGGGTGTCCCCGGTGCCACCCCGCCCTTACCACTGCACGAAGGCGTCCACGGTGCCGCCCTGCAGCGGGACGAGGCTCCGGGCGTCCTTCACCCAGATGTGCAGCTCGCCCGTGGGTGGCAGCCCCGCTCCTGCAGGCCACAGGGGTCAGGGGCAGCCTGGCAGGCCGGCCCCGCTGCCCACCGCCCCTCTCACCTTCCGAGCCGGCCGGGATGAACTTGAGCGCCAGGTTGAGGCTGCCGCGGCTGGCCAGGCCGCCCGGGGGGACGGGCACCTGAGGAGCAGGGGGGTTACGGGGGCAGAGCGCCTGCAGGGGCTGCGGAGGAGGGCAGCTCACCCGCGGCTGGAGGCTGAACCACTCGGGGCGGGTGTTGGCCCAGTCCCAGGTGCCCAGCGCCACCTCCACCTCGCCCAGGAAGAGGTTCCTGCCCAGGCTGTCGTGGTGCCACACGGACAGGTTCAGGGTCCGGCCCTGCAGGTCCCTCTCCTCCAGCTTGTACTGGTGGGGAGGGGACACGGGGTGAGATTAGCCACCCTCACCCCTCCAGTCTGAACCCTCCAAACCCGCCCCAAGGGGGCTTAGGAACCTTGAGGGTCTCGTTGAAGACGGGATCCAAGCTCCTCTTCCTCACGGCGGTCTTGCGCTTGCTGCGGTTGGACTTGTCGGGCAGCAGGTACGTCTTGATGTACCTGGGGCCAAAAGCGAGCTGGGGCAGGGGGCCAGGGGCACCCCCTGGGCCGTGCCCCCCCGGGCTGGGCACTCACGGGTCCGAGCGCTGCTTCTTGGCCTCGGCCAGCTGCCGGCAGCGCAGGACGTGCACCTGCAGCTCCTGGTCGGCCGCGCGGTAGCGCAGCGAGAACTGCACGCAGCCGCGCACGGCCACGCGGCCCAGCTCGGCCTCGCTGTACAGGCTCCTCAGGCTCCCGCTCAGCTGGGGACAAAGCGGGCTGCTGGGGGGTGCCAAACCCAGCACAAACCCCAAACCCAGAACAAAACCACCACAAACCCAGCCCAAACCCCAAACCCAGCTCAAACCCAGCCCAAATCCAGCTCGGCCTCGCTGTACAGGCTCCTCAGGCTCCCGCTCAGCTGGGGACACAGGGGGCTGCTGGGGACGTCCAAAGCAGCCCAAACCCAGCACAAACACAGCACAAAACCCAAGCCCAGAACCCCAAACCCAGAACAAACCCAGCACAAACCCCAGTCCCAGCACACCCCAGCCCCACTCCCAGTCCCACCCCCAGCCCCACTCCCAGTCCCATTCCCATTCCCAGCCCCATCCCCACAGCCCCATTCCCACTCCCATTCCCAGCCCCATTCCCACTCCCAGTCCCAGCCCCACAGTTCCAGTCCCATCCCCAGCCCCACTCCCAGTCCCACTCCCATCCCCAGCCCCACTCGCAATCCCATTCCCAGTCCCATCCCCACTCCCATCCAGCCCCATTCCCATTCCCAGCCCCACTTCTATTCCCATCCCCAGCCCCACTCCCATTCCCAGTCCCAGTCCCAGCCGCGCACCGTGGAGGAGCTGAGGCTGGACACGGAGGAGCTGGTGCTCAGCAGGCTCGGGGGGCTGTGGCCGTTCTGTGGGGACACTGGCTCTGGGGGGTTCTGATCCCTCTGGGGGGTCTCTGGTCGCTGGAAATACAAAGAGGGGTCAGCACCCCCCCTTGGGCCCCCAGACCCACTGAGGACAGCCAGCTCCCAGCAGTGCCTGCTGCTCGGGAGTGCTGGCTCTGTCCAGTCCCCCCGGGTCCCCAAAACCCCACACAGACCCCCAAAACCCCATACAGACCCCCAAAACCCCAAAACCCCACACAGACCTCCAAAACCCCATACAGACCCCCAAAACCCCACAGACCCCCTCCAAACCTCCTCACAACCCTCTCCAGACCCCAGCCCCATATAGCCCTCCCCAGTTCCATAGAAACCCCCAGAGCACCCCCAGCCCACCTGCCCAGCGCTGTGGCTGCTGTGTGCTTCCTCCTCCTCCTCCTCATCCTCCTCCGTGCTGCACGGGCCGGGGGAGGGACCTCCCGTGTCACCTGCAGGGTGGGGGCAGGAGGGAGTCCCTTGAGGGGCCGCCGTGGGGGCAGGGGGAGGCTGCAGCCCCCAGCCCCCCCAGCCCGAGCCCACCCCGCTCACCTGGCTGCTCCCGCTCCCTCGCCGGGCTGTCACCCTGCGGCCCGGGCTGTGACACTGGGGTCCCCTCCACGGCCGGGGCGGGGGGGCTGGGCTGGGGGGGAAAGGGTGAGAAGGGGACCCCGGGCACCCCCTGCTCCCCCCACGGCCCTCCGGGGACAGGGTGAGGGATGGGGACACCCCAAGGACGTTTTGTGGGACATTTCCCGTCACTCCGAGCGCAGCACGGTTTTGGGGGCGCTGCAGGGTGACACCCCCCCCCCAGGGGTCCAGGTGCTGCCCAGCCCCCAGCAGGACCCACCTGGGGCACAGTGACCTCCTGCAGCTCCTCCGGGGGGCAGCTGGGGAAGAGACCACCGTTAGCTTGGCCTGGATGGTGCCCAGGCCAGTGGGAGACACTGGGAAAAGGGACAGACGGACACTGGGATAAGGGACAGGTGGACAGACGGACACTGGGATAAGGGACAGACGGACACTGGGATAAGGGACAGGTGGACAGAAGGACACTGGGATAAGGGACAGACAGACACTGGGACGGTGGACAGACAGACAATGGGAAGGTGGACAGACAGGCGCTGGGGTGCTGGGAGGCAGTGGTGCATGGATGGTGGAAAGCCAGGCCCTGGAATGACGGACAGACAGACGGACGGACAGACACCAGCCCTGACCGCGCCGTCCCCTCCGCCAGGCCCCTGCTCCCCCCCCAGCCCCTTGTGCCACCCCAAGTGGGGACCAGCCAGATGCCACCAGCCCCGGGGCTCCTGTGGGGTGACACCCTTCCTTCCCTCACCTCTCGTCCGTCCCCAAGGCACCATCCTCATCCTCATCCTCATCCTCCTCCTCATCCTCCTCATCCTCATCATCCTCCTCCTCTGCCCGCGGCTCCAGGCGCCCCAGCTCCGCGGGTCCTGGTGGCATCGGGGGGCTCAGGGGGCTCAGCCCGGCCCCCGCGCCCCCGCGCCCCCCGAGCCCCCCGCGTACCCCGGGCTGGGCTCCTGCGGCGGATGGAGGCGCGCACCAGGTCGGAGCCCAGCGCGGGCTGGTGGCGCTGCGCCCGGGCCAGGCAGAACCAGTCCCCGCTGAGGCTCCGCAGCCGCGCCGGGTCCGACACCGACTGCCGGAGCTTGCTGCTGGCCAGGAGGGACAGTGGCACCCCGGGCTGGCACTGCCACCGCCCCAGAGCCGCCCCAGCAGGGCAGGGGGACAGCCACGGCCCCCGGGAGCCCCGGGACCCCCGGGAGCCCCGGTGCCGGTGTGACAAACCCAGGCTGAGCTCAGCGGGTGACCCCGACCCCGGGGGAGCAGGGGACCCTCGGCCCGGCTGCTCTGTCCCAGGGGAGCTGCTGGGGGTCCCCGCTGTCCCCAGGGGTGACACGGGCAGGGACCCCCGGCGCACCTGACGCGGCCCTGCTCCCTCCGGCGGAGCTGCCGGTCTCGCCGCAGCACCCGGGCGATGCAGCCGCGCTCCTCCTCCGTCAGGAAGCTCAGGTCCAGCAGCGCCTCGGGCCGCAGCGCCATGCGGGGCGGCGGCGACAGCGCGGGGACAGCGCGGGGACAGCGCGGGGACAGCGGCTGCTCAGCGCGCCGGGCGTGCACCAGCGATGCCAGCATCTGCAGAGGCACCTGGGGGGCTCTGGGGAGCGACCCCCCCGCTCATCCCGCTGCAAGGACAAGCGGGGGGAGCTCAGCCCGCACCCGCACCCCGCGACACCCCCGGGACAAAGGAGCCTGGCCGGTGCCCGGGGTGCCAGGCCGGGCTCGGGGGCACCGGGCCGGTGCCCGGGGTGCCAGGCCGGGCTCGGGGGCACCGGGCCGGTGCCCGGGGTGCCGGGAAGGGCACGGGCAGCCCGGGGCACCGCGCCGCTCCTCCCGCTGCCGGCTCCGTGCCAGGCCAGCCCTGCCCGCTGTTTGCCCAGCGTGTTTGCCCAGGGCTGGCTCTGCCCCTGCCGCTTTCCCAGCGATTCTCCGGCTGCCAGGGCACACGGACAGATGGCAGAGGGGGCTTGGCTGCCCCCACGGTGGGCTGAGCCCGGAGCGGGCCGGGCCCGTGCTCAGCTCACGGCACCTCCCGGAGGGGTCTTGCCCCATGCCCGGCCCTTCCCGTCCCCGGGGTTGGGAAAGCGCTGCCTGCTGTCACCCGGGGCAGGAAATTGCAGCAGCCGTGGGGCAGGAGCAGCCTGAACCCCCCCGGCACCCCCAGAGCCGAGCCCTGGCGTGCCCCACCTCCACCAGCCGCCCGTCCCCAGCCCCAAAGGGGGCTCTGACCCCGCCCCACGCGTGGCCCTGTCCCAGCCTGTCCCCAGCCCCTCGGAGGGTCCCGTCCCTGCCCCACGGGTGCCCCTGTCCCAGCCCCGGGGGTCCCCAACCCCAGCCCGGCACCTGAGCACGGCGGGTGCCAACCCCCAGCAAACCAGCCCAGGGACCCCCAGCACACCCAGGGAACCCCAACAACACCCCCTGCCCCCCCCGGGAACACCCACCAGCCCCCCGCCCCCACATCGCCCTGGGAGGGTCTCGGGGGGCACGAACCGGCTCTGCCCGGGCTGGGAGGGTCTCGGGGGGCACGAACCGGCTCTGCCCGGGCTGGGAGGGTCTCGGGGGGCACGAACCGGCTCAGCCGGGCCGGGGCGATGCTGCCGCTGTCTCCCCGCCGCTCGTATCCTGTTTACTGCCGGCTCACGGGGGGGTCCCCCCGCCCCGGAACAGAGCCACCACCTAAAAATGTCACCTAGGTCTGAGCCGGGCGCCGCTGCCGTGCCCCGTTCCCTGTGGCGTCCCCAAAACCGAGCCGAGGTGAAGCCCGGAGCCCCCCGGGGCGCTCGGGGGTGCGGCCCCCGCCCCCCACCCCGCTCCGGGACCAGTCAAACCAGTCAAACCTCCCCTGCGAGCCGCAGCTGGGGCTTGCACGTCCCCATTTTTCACTGCGGGCAGCCCCACAAGATGGAAGGGGGGGTGCAGACGGCGTGAGACACCCCCCAGGCCCCCTCCCCAAAATGCAGCGCCCCCCGGTGACCCCCAGAGCCCCCAGAGGGTCCCGGTGGCCTCGAGCCCAGCCCAGGGCTGCCCGGCCACCCTCGCTCTCCCCACCTGGGGGTCTCAGACCCAGCGCGGGGACAGGGAGACCCCCCCGCAAGGCGTGACCCGCAGCCCCCAGCCCCGCTCCTCACGGGGAGGGGGCGTGCAGCCCCCCGAGGGGCGGGAGGAGCGGGGCCAGCCCCCCGCTCAGCCCGCGCCCCCCTTACCTGCCCAGCTGGGGGGTCTCCGTGGCTCGGCGCCCCGCGGGGCCCCGGTGGGTGCGCGGTGCCCCCGGCCCCGCTGGGTGCCGTGCCCGGTGACTCAGCCCTGGCAGCGCGACAGCAGGGACTGCAGCCGGCAGCACCCGCCGGACGGCTGAACTGGGCTGAACTGGGCTGAACTGGGAGGCGTCAGCGCCGGGGAAGGGGTGGCGCAGCGGGGATGCGCCCCGGGGGGACGGGGGGACCCCAGGCCCGGTGCAGACCCGAAACGAGGGTGTGGAAATGGGGGTGGGCGATGTCCCAGCCCGGTGTCACACGGGGCTGGGGCAGGAGGAGCCTCTGGGGCTCCTGGGACAGCCTGGGCTGCCCTGGGGGGACTGGGGGGACTGGTCCGTGCTGGGCACGGGGGAGCCCCTGAGCCCACACCCCAAAGCCGGTGTGGAGCCCCCGGGGCTTTGCAGGACCCCATCCCATAACGCATTCCCAGCCCCCTCCCCAACCCCCCGTGGCTCCCCCAGCCCCCATTCCCTGCCCCACGGGTACACCCAGCCCACCACCCCATCCTGCTCCCACAGGCCGGGGGTCCTGAGCAGGCAGGACCCCCCTGGGCGCTCAGCCCCTCGCAGGATGGGTTCAGGCAGGGATAAACCCGGGCAGGAGCGCACAGCGTGCCTCAGTTTCCCTGGATAGCGGAGCAGAGCAGCTGGCTGGGTGGGGGACAGGCTCCCCCCAGCTTCGGTGTGAGATGGCAGCACTTAACGAGCACAGGACCGCGAGAAAAGGGGATTATTTTTAGCCTGGTTTCTCAGGAAATGAGACTTCAGCAGTGGCTTCGTGTGTCTGTCCGTGGTGTCCCCTCCCTCTCCCCGTGCAGAGCTCAGCTCTGCCGGGGGTCCCAGAGGGGTGGGACCCCCTCAGTCCCAGGGCTGGCCTGGGAATGCAGCCAGGGCTCTGCAGAGGGACGTGAGGACCCCGGAGTGCCCCCAGGGCTTCTCATGGGCTGGGGGCTCCGGGGGGCACCGAGCCCTGGCTGGGCACCCTGGGCCCTCTGCTCCTGCAGCACCCGGGGGGGAGCCCTTGTGGGGTGGGGAAGGGAGTGAGGAGAGGTGGGACACGTCCTGCAGAGTGTCCCAGCCATCCCTGGAGACCCAGAGTGTGCTGGGCCTCAGCCACAGCCTGGGGTGCTGGGGACAGAGGCTGGGACACCCAGGGACACCCAGGGGCACCCTGGCCAGCAGCACACCTGAGCCAGGTGCCAGGCCAGCCCTCGGGGATGGTTTTCCTTGCAGGCAGCCCTGGCACAGGCACGGGGCAGGTTTTTTCTCTCCTCGGCGCCGCGTGGGCAGCCCCGAGCCAGCGCTGGCCGGGAGCGAGTCCCGGCCTGCTCCCAGCCCTGCTCCCAGCCCTGCTCCCAGCCCTGCTCCCATCCTTCCTCCCAGTCTGCTCCCAGTCTGCTCCCAGCCTCCTCCCCCTGCAGGACTCGCTCCTCAGGTCCGGGAGGTACAGCCAGCTCTGGTTCTCCTGGGGGAAACTGAGGCAGGAGCAGGCGCTGGAGCACGGGCAGGAGCAGAGGAGGAAAGGAGGGGAATGGAGAGGGGGAAAAGGGGAATGGAGAGGAGAGGAGAGAAAGGAGGGGAGCAGGGCAGAAGGGAGCAGGGGAACAGAGCAGAGGGGAGCAGGGAGCCGGGCTCGCAGGGCAGCCTCTGCCCGGCACTCCCGGCCCGGCTCTTCCCTCCCTGCAGTGACCCGAACCACGGGCTCATCCCACACACCCCACTGCTCCCCGGAGCTCCCGGCAGCAGGAGATGGTTTGGGAAATCCTGCCAGGCTTGGCAGGCGGGGAGGGACCCCAAGGCCCGGGGGCTTTGCCTCCTCCCCTCACCTGCCCCGCAGATGTGTGCGGGATGAAGCCCCGGCAGCCCGCAGGAGCGGAGCTCGCTCGCCTGCAGGGGCTGAGCAGCAGGATCCAGGTGGTTTTCCATGAAATGGCTGCACCGTGAAATCCCCTGGCCTCGGACACAGCCTAATTTTAAGGCTGATGTACTCCCTCCCCACAGCTCCAGCCGCTGGATGTCAGATGGAACAGAAAATCAGCGGCTGCATCTGCAGTCAGCAGGCACAGCTCTGCTCCCAGCTCAGACCCTGCTGGGAGAGGGGAAAATGAGTCTGGCTCTTTGCTCCTGGCAGCCCCAGGGCCAGCACAGGCGTCCCCTCCCCTGGGAAGGGAAAGGAGCTGGGAAAGCAGTGCCTCCCGCAAAAAAGGACACAGCACAGACAAAAGGGAAGCTGTTCACAGCTGAAGGGAATCAGCCTTGGAAAAAAGCATCTC
Organism: Passer domesticus; assembly: GCF_036417665.1. Classification (NCBI taxonomy): domain Eukaryota; kingdom Metazoa; phylum Chordata; class Aves; order Passeriformes; family Passeridae; genus Passer; species Passer domesticus. The sequence goes on along the minus strand of NC_087497.1, from coordinate 6,905,719 downwards.
CCACCCCAGAACACTTGGCTGCCCCTGCCCAGGCGTCGAGACCCGGCACCAAATCCCACAAACCCTTCCTGCACTGCAGGGATGGGGAATTCTCCTGCCCCCCAAACCTCCCTCCCGGCAGCAGGGCTGGGAGTTTTCCCTGGAGCAGGGAAAAGGGCGAGTTCATACAGGCAAAGGTGTGGGAGCTGCAGGATCCGGCTCCTTCGGGCAGCAGAGGGGCCAGGGCTGGGTGGGGCAGGGAGATCCCGACCCCAGCCCCGCTCTGGGCTGAGGGAGGAGATACAGCACTCGCAGACATCCACAGAAATCAGTTTATTTCCCTGCCGTCGGGATTATGAAACCACAGAAGCAGAGTTTAAATATTTACAAAGAAACCCAGCGCCCCGCAGAGATGAAGGGAACAAAGGATGAGGGATGGGGGCTCGCCCTCGCCGCTCCAAACTCCGCTCTGTAAAAAGCATCAGGGGCAAACGAGAGGGAATTTCACAGTGGGGTTTGGAAGTCCAGGGGCCCCCTGACACCCCCAAGCCTCAGCTTTGGCAATTCTTGCAGAGCTCGTGGATACACCAAGGACGGGCTGGGCGGAGGGGCTGGAGGTTATTGCTGAGGGTGGATCCAGCGCGGGGCCGGCACTCCAAGGGATCTCACTGAAATCACACCAGGGAAAGCACTCCCCTCTCCCGGGGCTCCCGGGCGGGGAGCAGAGCTCGGAACGGCCCGGGCTCCCTTTGATCAGGGTCCCGGGGCTCCGGCAGCCTCCGTGCCCTGCCCTGCCCTCGGGCAGGACACAGCACAGCAGCCCCGCAGCGACAGGACGAGCAGGAGGTGCAAGGGCTGGCTCAAAAGTGACTGAGGGAAAGGGGAAACACAGAAACCAGCTCAAGGGGAGGGTCCAACCCTCCCACATGCTGGCAGTGGCAGAGGCACGTGGGGAGGGGTCTGAGAAGCAGTGGCTGACAGGGAGGGGGTTCCACAGTCAGACATGGCAGGGACCCCAGAAAAGCTTTCCTGCTGGCCACAAGCACTCCTTGAAATGGATTCCTTGGAGCCCATCAGGTTCTGGAGTCAAGGTGTGAGTGGAAAAGCTCTTCTGCCCTCTCTGCAGCGAGCAGGGACCTGCCCAGCTGCACAGCACCCTGCAGCCAGGCTGGGGTTTAAAACTCAGAGCCCTCCAAAATCAGCACCTGCAGAGCAGACCCAGCTGCAGAGGGGTTCCAGGTCACATCCAAACTCCCTTCCTGCCTGGCACTCGGGGACACCCCCCATGGCCCATCCTGCCCGAGCTGTGCTCCTCACACCAACCCCTGCACAGCACCTGTGCCCAGGTGTGCTCCCCAAAGCTCCCTGAACATTCCCAGTCACCACCCAGGAACTGCCCCGTTTGCTGCTGCAAAGCCCAGCCAGACAGGCACCTCCCCTCCCCAGCCCCAGGCTCGGGTGCTGCTCCCACAGAGGCTCTGCAGCCCCAGGCTCAGGCTCCCTGCCCCAGCTGCTGCCTGCTGGGAGCAGGGGATCAAAGAGTGGCTGCTGGGGATTGCAGAGCCAGATTTAGCAACAGAGAGCCCAGGGAGAAGCAGGGAAGTGATATTTTCTCTGGCACGAGCTGAAAGGGACGAAGGGCTGCCTCCTGAAGGGTGCACCCTGCCACGAGCTGTTCCCCAGCCAGCCCTTCAGCTTCCCTGCCTCCCCAGGCCCAGCAGCAGGGGCAGGGGAGCTGGCCCTGCCACGGAGCGTCCCTCAGGAGTGTCCCACACACCTCCTGCCACTGCTGGGCCATCACCGGGGGCTGTGCTGGGCACCCCACCCTCCCAGAACCCCACAGCTCCCCTCTGGAACGTGTGCTACTGGGGAGATGTGCCACAGGGAAAACTGCAGCTCCCAACTGGAGAGCCAGGGAATCTGAGGAAGCGTCTGGTGAAGAGGAGGAAGCAGCTGATCAGAGAGACCCTCCCAAGGTGCCTCTGCTCGTGCCACTGCAGGGGGCAGAGCTTGCCCTGAGGCTCCTCCTGGCACTGAAAGCAAAGGAGCCCACCCCTCTCCTTCCCTGATCCCACTCCCACTGCAGAAAGGGAGGGCAGAAGCTTCCAGACCCCTGACACCGGGAGACAGAACAGAAACAGGAGGAAAAGAAGCCAGCTCCAGGAGAGGAGGATGAGCTGTCACGATGGAGTGGGGCTGCCACCTTCCCTGGAAGAGGCTCCCAGAGTGCCACGCCTCCATCCTGCTGGATCAGTCACAGTTTCTTCCTTTGTGTGCTCAGGCACCGGGGGCCAGGGCGGCCATCACCGCAGGTGCAGGGTGAGAACCACGGTCACAATCACCCCCAGGAACAGCACAAAGGGCAGCCAGGTCTTCACAAACCCCCCTATGCTGCACGAGGGAAAGGGGGGAAGGTTTAAACGTGAGAAACCAGCAGAGACAAAAGGATGGGAGAACAACTGGAGAGATCAGAGGGAGACAGATGCCTGGCTGTCACCTGCTGCTGGCACTGCCACACCCCCCATCCTGGAAATTCGGTGTTAAAAACTGAGACTCAGCCAGAGCCACAATAAATACATCACAAACAACAGGATTGCAGTCTCCTTCCCGCCTAAATTAAGCCAAAGACAAGCCCACTTCACCCCTGCACAGACAGGAATGGTGACAGGAGGCCACAAAAAATGAAACCCCATTACCACAGGGCTTGTTGCTCCAACTGCTGGTGGGTTTAACCAAGACAGCTGGAGCTATCCTTGCCCAAAAGCAGGCAAAGAAGCTCTTCCAGGACAGGGAAGACTCCACAGCAGTGGAGTTTCATGAGCCTTTCCTTAAGGACAGCTCGGGTTTCCCTCCCCACTGCAGTGGGAAGCTCAACAGCAGCTGGAAACCAGACCAGTTTTTATGTAAACAAGATTCAAGAGAGGGAGGGAAACCAGTAATCCTTGGAGAGAAGCCATCCTGTGACCTTATGTTCTGACCTACCCCAGCCAGAGTGAGGTTTGCTTTAGCCAGCATTTCCCAAATTCCAGGCACTGCAAATCAGCAGCCAGGAACAGGATTTTGGGAGCAGCATCCAGTGCAGCCCAGCAAGCACTCCTGCTTCTCTTGCTGAGCACAGGCAGTGACAGCACCACCCACGGCTTGGGGATGTCTCTCCCTTCCCCATGGGCCAGGTGAGGCTCCAGGGGCTCAGGAGAAGGAAAGAGCCCCTCGTGCTGCAGAACCCAGGCTGCCCCTCAGCTCACCTGACGTATTTCCCGTAGAGGAGTGTGAAGAAGCACAGTTTCACCATGTTCCAGGAGGTGCTGTTGTCGTATCGCATCAAGTTTAAGGCCAGAGCCACGTGGGAATGGCAGTTGTCACAGCAAAGGTTGTGCTGGAACACAAAAAGGGATTAAAATCCTGTCCCCGAGGTTTCCCAGCTCTCACCCCCTTGCAAGGAGCCAAACACTGGGGAGGGATCCCTTCCAACCACTGCAGAGACAGGGAATTGTGGAATGCTTTGGGCTGGACGGGCTTTGAAGCTCCTGGCTCCAAGCTGGCCTTGCACTCTTCAGGGATGGAGTATCCAGAATCCCTCTGGAGCCTCTGGGGGAGCCAGGGGAAGGGAAGGGAAGGGAAGGGAAGGGAAGGGAAGGGAAGGGAAGGGAAGGGAAGGGAAGGGAAGGGAAGGGAAGGGAAGGGAAGGGAAGGGAAGGGAAGGGAAGGGAAGGGAAGGGAAGGGAAGGGAAGGGCTGGGCTGTACCATGCGGTGCTTGTACTCCTCGGAGGCGTCGTGCACGGCCGTGTCCCAGGCGTTGGGGCCAGAGGCACAGACTTTGCTGGGATCCAGTTTCCAGTACCTAGGAGGATGAGAACAGTTTCCCTGGCATTGTTCTGCTGCTGCACCTGCCCCAGGCTTGCTCCTCCCAGCAGGAGGATGGTGGAATCACAGGAGCCACGAGGATCACTGAGTCCAGCTCCTGGCCCTGCACACACCTAGAGCACTTGGATAAATCCAGTGCCTCTGGAACACACCTAAAGCACTTGGATAAATCCAGTGCCTCTGGAACACACCTAAAGCACTTGGATAAATCCAGTGCCTCTGGAACACACCTAGAGCACTTGGATAAATCCAGTGCCTCTGGAACACACAGAGCCCAGCTTCCAGGGACGAGCAGGGGCAGCAGAAAGGCTGCTCAGCAGCCCAGGCAGAGGTCACAGAGCTCAGGGGACAGCCTGAGCTGCTCCCCATCCCCAGGGAAGCCCCAGCCACCCTGAACACCAAGCTGACCTGGGGACACAAAGCCAGCCCCTTGTCCTGCCCCAGCAGTGACAGGGTGGGAGTGACCTCAGCTCAGCAGCACAGCCAGGCAGTGTGCACTCAGAGCACTTGTGAACGTCATCCTAGAACAGTTTAGCCTTCTCTTTTCCTTTTCTCTAACAAAGCTCTGCTCATTAACACCACCACGCTGCTGCTAAAAGGATTGAATTGAATGTGGTTTCCTGAAAAGCAGAGGCACAGCAGCCAGCAAGGTGAGTGAGGGCAGCTGAGCACCAGGGAAAGCAGCGCCACAGCTCTGTGCCCAGGAGCTGCAGGGCAGCTGCTCAGTTTGGTACAAACACACAGCACTTACTTCACAGGTTTCCCAAAGGCCATGTTGTCTTCCTGCAAAAACAAAAGGAAACTGCCTCGGGAGGCTGAAGGCAATATTCAGGGATGGGGGTGCAGGGTTAGGACCCCTCTGCTCCCACACTCCTGCTCTGGGCACGGGCACACCTACACTCCACAGTGGCACCACTCACCTGCAAGTGCCTTGTTCCCCTCCCTTTCTTTTTTAAAGTGTTAATATTTTGTAAACTCTTGGTTGCAAATGTCCCAGTCAATTAGGAGCATTAATTATCCCACATTAAAACTTGTCTTTACTTTCAGAACCCCCCGGACCCTCAGCAGCTTCAGAGGCCTGGCACACACCTGATGCTGAGCAGCACAGCACAAACAGCCACAGCTGAAGGCACTGATGCTGCTCAGAATCACCAGGATGTAACTCCCAACTTAGAGCCCGGAGCACAAGATCTTTTCCCCCTTCTCCTCAGCAAAGCAGCCATTGTTCATCAGCCCCAGTGAGCCGCAGTGGAGCAGCAGCCAGGAGGCTGGAGAGGCCTGAGGAGCCGTGTGAGCAGGGAGGGCAGGGCTGCAGGGATTTGGGATGCAGGGATTTGGGATGCAGGGATTTGGGATGCAGGGATTTGGGCTGCAGGGATTTGGGATTTGGGATGCAGGGATTTGGGCTGCAGGGATTTGGGATGCAGGGATTTGGGATGCAGGGATATGGGATTTGGGATGCTGGGTACTCACGGACACGAAGTAGGGCCCCGCGAAGTCGCGGATGACGCCGGCCGAGGTGCAGATGCCCATGTGGCCAATGATGGGGAACAGCCACCTGCAGGGACAGGACCTGTCAGGGACACCCGGCCCTGCCCTGCCGCGGGGGCTGGAGAGCACCAGAGCTCAGGGGGAGCAGGGGAGGGAACAGCCCTGAGCCCCAGAGAGCCTGAACCCCAAATGCCCTGAACCTTAAAGGGCCTGAACCCCAGAGAGCCTGCACCCCAAAGAACCCTGCACCCCAAAGAACCCTGCACCCCAAAGAGACCTGAACCCCAAATGCCCTGAACCCCAGAGAGCCTGAACCCCAGAGAGCCTGCACCCCAAATGCCCTGCACCCTAAAGAGCTCTGCACCCCAAATGCCCTGAACCCTAAAGGGCCTGCACCCCAAAGAACCCTGCACCCCAAAGAGCTCTGCACCCCAAATGCCCTGAACCCCAGAGAGCCTGCACCCCAAAGAACCCTGCACCCCAAAGAACCCTGCACCCCAAAGAGACCTGAACCCCAAATGCCCTGAACCCCAGAGAGCCCTGAACCCCACAGGGCCTGCACCCCAAATGCCCTGCACGCTAAAGAGCCCTGAACCCCAGAGAGCCTGAACCCCAAAGAACCCTGCACCCCAAAGAACCCTGCACCCTAAAGAGCTCTGCACCCCAAAGAGACCTGAACCCCAAATGCCCTGAACCCCACAGAGCTCTGAACCCCACAGGGCCTGCACCCCAAATGCCCTGAATCCCAAAGGCCCTGTACCCCAGAGAGTCTGCACTCCAAAGAGCCTGAACCCCAAAGAGCCCTGCACACAGCAGGGCAGGGCAGGAACAACGGGACCCGGGAGGGACAGGGGGGCCCGGGAGGGGCTCGGGGGGCCCGGGAGGGGCTCGGGGGGCCCGGGAGACGCGCGGGGCTCGGGGCGCCGCTGAGGGGAGGCCCCGGCACCGGCGAGGGGGTCCCGTCCCGGGCCCGGCCCCGCCCGCCCCGGCGCGCCGCTCACGTCAGCACGGGGATCGGGGTCCACACCACGCAGTGCGGGAAGCGGCCGCGCTCCGCGTCCGGCGCGCCGCCGCCGCCGCCATTGAACTGCTTCATGCCGGGCTCCGCCGCCGCCATGCCCGGGGCGCGCCCGCAGCGCGTCACTTCCGGCGGGCCCGCGCTTCCGGGCCGGGGAACCGGGCCGGGACCGGGACCGGGAACGGGGACGGGAACGGGGCCCCAGGAGCAGAGCCCAGCTCCGGGCCTGGACCCCCATCCCTGCCCGGGACCCCCGGGCTGGCCCCAGGGCCAGGAGCTGGAGGAGCCCCTGGAGCCCCCAGGGGCAGAAACAATCAGTAATAATCACAAATAATCAGCATTAATCAATAATAACAAATAATCACAAATAATCAGCAATAGTCAATAATCACAAATAATCAGCAATAATCAATAATCACAAATAATGGGCATTAATCATCCCACGGAGCCCCCCGGGATGGGGAGGAGCTGCCAAAGCAGCAGCAGAGGGAAAGCAGAGGGTCGGAAAAACAACAATTGCTTTGTGGGGAAGTTAAATTGCAGCTACGGGAGGAAGCTGGAGAAATGTGTTCGTTGCAGATTTCCAGCCAGCACAGCACACCCAGAGAGACCCGCGGGGCTCGGGGAGCCGCCAGTGCCCCCTCACAGCCCCGCGTCCTCCCCGTTCTCCCTGGAGCCCTGATTTCCTGCTCAGCCAGAGGCACGGAGCAGCCAGGGCTCTCCAGGAGAGCTGGGCAGTCACTGCCGTGCCAGGGCCTGGCCGGGGGAGCAAACTCTCCTGGCAATAACACAAACTGTGCTGGCCTGCTCGTGGCACGGGCAGAGCCCAGGGCTGTGGGGACCGACAAACCCCGCTCCCAGCACTCCTGCCAGCTCCCACTTTTCCCCAGCACTCCTCCCTTCATTCTCCCTGGGGTGTGTCCTGGGGGTGTCTCCAGCACAGTTTGCCCCCTGAGCCTGCAGGGTGGCCTGTGCCCGCCTCGGGCTCACCACGAGGGGCAGCAGAAATGGCACTCGAGTTTCCTGGGGTGGCCTCTCCCTCCTCAGGGCACAGCAACTCCCTCGAGCACTCCGCTCTCTGATGGGAAGGAGCCCCCAAAATGTTCTGTCTCCAGAAGAGAGAAAGCTGAGGGAATCCAACGCTTGAGAGCCGGGCCGTGGCTGGTGCTCTGGCTTCTGCTTTCCTCCTCCAGGACAAAGAGTCTGGGTGCAAACTGAAAGGGGAAATCAGGTTGGGTAAGAGGAATAAATCCCTCCCTGGCAGGGTGGGCAGGCCCTGGCACAGGGTGCCCAGAGCAGCTGGGGCTGCCCCTGGATCCCTGGCAGTGCCCAGGGCCAGGCTGGACAGGGCTGGGAGCACCTGGGACAGGGAAAGGTGTCCCTGGGACAGGGAAAGGTGTCCCTGGGACAGGGAAAGGTGTCCCTGGGACAGTGGGAGGGGTCCCTGGGACAGGGAAAGGTGTCCCTGCACGGCAGGGCTGGAGTGAGGTGCTCTTTGAGCTCCCTTCCAACCCCTAACACTCTGTGCTTCCCTCCTGGCTCTCGGGACAGGGCATGCACACAAAGGTTGTGTTTCAGTGAACACTTTTTGTTCCACGAAGAAAAAAAAAACCCAAACAACCCTGGCATTGATTTGCTGCAGGCCAACATAAATATCAGAGATTGTGAAAAAGGCACAGCTGAGGGCCAAGGCTCACATCAGCTAACGTGGCGCTGGCACGCTGGGCGGGTTAGGCAATGGCTTTGCTCTTCCTGCTGGTGGCTGGGAGGCTGCTGGGCAGGATGTGGCCGGGGAGCAGCGCCTGCAGGGCGCAGCAGGGCCAGCTCCGAGTCCCCGCAGTGCCACCTCCCGCGGGGCACCGGCAGCTCGGGCTCCTCCTCGTGAGCGAGGGCAGGAGCAAACCCCGCAGCCAGAGCTCGGGGAGAGCGCAGCTTTCCCCGGGCTGGATTAAAAAAATATATAATGAAACCCCAGATCAATCGAGCACTGGTTTGCTGCGCAGCCCTTTGTGTCTGCCAGGGAAGCACAAGGGCTCTCCAGCCCGGCTGAGCTGGAGCTGACAGCAGGGTCCTCCTGGTGACAACTGGGAAGCTGCTGCTGTTGTGCTGCTATTGATCTAAGCAGAATACAAAACACCTGGAGTCAGCAGGGAAAAATAGCTGCAGTTGGAAAAGGAGCTGTGGGGGGGAGGACAGGGAAGGGAGGGCAGGTAAGAAGTTCTCCATGCATAAAATTAAAGGCCGGGGTTTTATTGCAGCTCTCCTGCCTGACTACAGCACTGGATCGATGTGCGGAGCAGGAACGGTGCCACCATTGTCTGTGCAGAAACAAAAGGGTTTGCCAGGGACTCGCCACCGACGGCTCCTCCGCCTGCCCTCCGGACAGCGGGGACGTGTCCCTGCCCCGGCGCTGCCAGCGGGCTCCTGGGCAGCGATGGAGGGCTGTGATTGTCCCGGCACAGCCTGGCACAGCCCAGCCCAGCCCGGCCCGGCCCAGCCTGGCTCAGGGCAGCAATGCAGCGCTGTGTTTGTCCCAGCCCAGCCTGGCCCAGCCCGGCCCAGGCTCTCTGCATGCCAGCCCGGCTCGGGGCAGTGATGCAGTGCTGTATTTGTCTCAGCCCGGCCCAGCCCGGCCCGGCCCGGCTCGGGGCAGCAATGCAGTGCTGTGATTGTCCCAGCACAGCCTGGCACGGCACAGCCCAGCCCAGCACAGCCCGGGGCACTGATGGAGCGCTGTGATTGTCCCAGCACAGCCTGGCACGGCACAGCCCAGCACGGGGCAGTGATGCAGCACTGTGTTTGTCCCAGCACAGCGATGGAGCGCTGTATTTGTCCATGCCAGCCCAGCCCGGCCTGGCCTGGCCCAGCCCGGCTCGGGGCAGTGATGCAGAGCTGTGTTTGTCCCAGCCCGGCCTGGCCCAGCCCGGCTCAGGGCAGTGATGGAGAGCTGTGTTTGGCCCGGCCCGGCCCGGCCCAGCGCGGGGCAGCAATGCAGCGCTGTGTTTGTCCCAGCCCGGCCCGGCCCGGCCCAGCGCTGGGCAGCGATGGAGGGCTGTGTTTGTCCCAGCCCGGCCCGGCCCAGCCCGGCCCGGCTCTCTGGATGCCAGCCCGGCCCGGGGCAGCAATGCAGCGCTGTATTTATCCCAGCCCAGCCCAGTCCAGCCCGGGGCAGCAATGCAGCGCTGTGTTTGTCCCAGCCCAGCCCGGCCCGGCTCTCTGGATGCCAGCCCGGCCCGGGGCAGCTCCGGGAGCAGCGGGCGCGCCGCCAGCCCCGCGTCCCTGGGAACGCTCCCGGCTGCGCCAGCTCCGGCCTTGGGGAGGGATGCCAGCGGCAGGGCCCTCCTGAGGGAGAGGACATCCCCCCCCGCCTGGCACGGGCAGCAGGAGCTGCATGGAAACGGCACCGAGGCTCGGCGGCTGCAGGACACGGCCCCGGTGCCCCGGGGAGCCCGGGCTGGGCCGGGCTAAACTGGGCCAGGCTGGGCTGGGCTGAGCTGGGCCGGGCCGGGCTGAGCTGGGCTTGGCTAGGCTGGACTGAGCTGGGCTAGGCTGCTCCTGCTCTGGTCTTTGCTGTTCCTGCTCTGCTCCGTGCAGCCCAAGAGCCTCTCCTGTCCCTCTGAGCCCGAACGTCCCTCGGGGCTCTGCTGGTGCCACTCACCCCCCACGGGACACGCCAGGCTCAGCCGCCCGCCCCAGAAGTGGCCCTGAGCCACCCCAGCCCGGGGCTTTTCCCCCTCCTGCCACTACTGGAGCTGCTTTCCTCGTCCCTCTCTCCCTGCCCCAGTCCAGAGCAGCTCCCCCGGCTGGAGGAGCAGCCTCCACTTTCCCTGGAAGCGCTCCCAGAGCCCAGGGCTGGCTGTGGCGACTGCTGAGCCATGAAATCCAGGACAGAGCCCTGGAGGGGTCCCCATCAGTGTGCAGGGCAAGCAGGAGCAGCCACGAGGGCTGAGCTCCTCCTGGCACATTCCCACAGCCTGCTCCCATTTTGCTCCCTCGCAGGACCCATCTTGAGCCCTCTGCAGTTCTGTCGCTGGCACTGCCAACAGTTCCGTCAGAGAAAAGTGAATTTGCCAGTCAGGCTGCAAATACGTTCCTCCCCCCACATCCCAGAGCATATCCCTCCTCAACCCAATCCTCTCGTCCAAATGACAAATAAAACTAATTTTCTGGGTCCTTCTACCCATTTCCACCCACAATTCAAACACGCAGCTTCCAACCACTCACTCCAAGAGCTGACCCAATTAGCTGATTGCCAATTCCAGCTATGGATGCTCATTGCTTTGTTACAGCAGAGCTGCCTTTTAAAGCAATAATTTATATCAGACAGGATTTGAAATGAGGAGGCCTCAAAAGACCTTCGGCTGAAAGGTGTCCAACAGGAATTTTTAAGAGAAGAGTTCAAATGGATTCTGAGAATAACAGCCTGGTTTTCTAACCCTCCCTTAAGGCCTGCAGATTGGAGAGCAAGGAGATACTTGGGAGGTTTTGCAGCAGGAATCCAGAGGAAAAAGTGAAATCCTTTAGCAAAGGAACATCTCAGGGTGCACAGGCTGGCGGTGGGTGCTCCATGTAAAGCAGGGAATGTGCTGTGCTGACAGGAGCACCTCGGCAGGGCCCTGGGAAGGGAGACTCAGGGGTGCCCCCAGCTCAGGGCAGGGTGGGCTGGGGCAGCTCTGAGCCTCGCCGTGGCCCTGGGCTCAGCAGGGCCCTCCCCAGGCTGGCAGAGCTCTGCTGTCTGACAGGACCCTCAGCAGCTCTGCAGGATGGGCAGGATGTGCTCCCTCCCCACCCCAGCCCCAGAGCCTCGCTCCACTGCAGCTCTGAGCTCCCAAACCCGGGTAAATTAACCCAGCACTGACTGTGGTGGCCAGCACAGCTCCTGGGCCCCCCAGCCCCGTCCCACGCAGCTTTTTGGAGCCTCTGTGCTCTGCAGATCTGACAGCACCTGGCCCAAGCAGACCCACCCCCACAGAGCAGAAAGGTAGAACAAAACCACCAGGATCCCCCCCAAAAAAACGACACCAAGAAAGAGCTAGAACAAAGAATTGTTTAATCGCTTAACCCTTTCTCTTCCAGGGACCAGAGAAACAAGATTTCTGCTCCTTCTAATGAGGGCAGTAAGGCTCGTGTGTTACCTCTACAACTGCAGGGGCAAAGTTACGAGATGATCGTCTTTAGTACTCAAAAAAGCGAGAAGCAATGGTCACTGCAACACTAAGAGAATCCTAGAGTCTCCTAACGGAGAGCCCATTGCTAGAATACAAAAATAAAGGAGGCATCCCTGCATATCCCAGGCTAGAAAGAGTTAACCAGAAAGAGCAGGAAGAAGCTTTCCCAAAGAGGGGGTTGAAGTAAACAGCAGAGGTCAATAAAGCAACATCTTCTCCTGACTTCCCCAGCATGTTTTTTTTCCTTCACCAATAAATACAAATTCCTTGTTAACAAGCGACAAGCAGGTAATCTGCCCACAGCAAGGGGAAAAGGGGCTAGAGGCAGAAAGATTTTTCTCTCCCCTTCTCTCCTATTATTATTAATCTTCTTTTTTTTTTTTTTTAACCAAAGCAGCCATTAAAAACAGCAACCCACTGCAGAGGCAGGGAATCTGGTTGCTTTCACACTGCAACTGGCAGGTAAAAGAGCTGCACTGTCTCACAAGGGTAAAAAAAACCCAAAAAATAGCTGCCACAGCAAAAGGTGAATGGGGAGGGAGAGGTCTGTTCTCTTCAGAGCTTTCCATCTCAGTCTCTCAGTTTAAAAATCAAAGTCTGCAGACGTTGTCTACTGAAAGCTGAAAAAAAAGTTTGAGTGGGAGGAGAAGGAAAGGAAAAAAAAAAAAAGAAGAGGACACGTCTAGTAGGAAGCCTTAAGCAAAAAAAGGAAAGGGCAGACCATGTCAGAAAGCCACCCAAGTGAGGAGAATTTTCTGCTGCCTCTGGGTTTGGAAGAGCTGCAAACGCCGGGGGTGCACCTGGCCGTGCCCACAGCCAGGTGAGCTCAACAGTCACAGGTGCTGACAACAAACCCAGCTGCCCCAGGAGCTGAGGGACACCTGGCCCAGGTGAGCTCTGCTGACCCTGCCCCGCAGCCGGGCAGGGCACGGGGCTGCTCCCCGCGGGGCTCCCGAGCTCCACCCTGGGCCAGAGCAGCAGTGCCTGGGGCACCCCGGCCCCCAGCCCTCCCTCGGCAGGAGCTGCAGCCTCGGGGAGGTGCTGCCAGCTGCCCTGTGTCGCTGCTCAAGCCCAGGATTGTTCTGGAAGGCAGAGGCAGCCCTGGCTCGGCAGCTGCGCTCAGCAGCGCCTGGCAGCCAGGGAGGAAAGGGAGGCCTCTCATCTTTCCACGGCAGCAACAGGAAGACCAGGGATTGCACCACATGGAAGAACAGCACACACACATGCGCACACGCTCCCAGACACACACCTCACACCCCTGGGACCAAGGCTAACGTGGTCAGGCCTTCGGCAGGAAGAGACACGAGACAGCGCAGAGCGGTTCAGATCTCCAGGGGCTCTTTGGTCTTAGTTGATAGTCCTAGAAAAAACAACCTCCAGAGGTGGTTGTAGCACAGCTGTGTAAGATCTGTGGGGTATTAAGTGTTTGGCAACTGCAAGAGGGGAAAACAGGGCTGGGTGTTACAGGAGGGGGAGGAATGGAAGTACAGTGCTGTGTTTCCAGGTGTGCTCTGGCTGTGCAGCCAGCCAGGGCGTGGGGAGTGGGGAGAGGAAGGAGGGTTCCTGAGAGGACCACGAATCCGTCTGATGTTACACCAACAAAGAGGCAGGGAAGGCCCACTTTGGCCAAGACAGAGCAGCTGGCTGCACAAAAACGCTGCTTCTGACAACCCCAGACTGTAGCTGTATCACTCACACGGTGACAACAGCCTCAGCTCCTGCACAGGTGACACGGAGAGGAGAAAGCCAACACAGCCACACACCTTGGGCAATGCAGAGGTGCTGTCACCTGCCCTTTTCCTCAGCAGCTTTAGCTACACAAGTCCTGGGCCTCTGATCCAGCCTGTGCCCATTGCTGTCACCTCCCTGCCCGGGCTCAGGGACCACAGGAGGGACTATCAGAACTGGGCAAGCTCGTTCTGCCCCGTGGGGCTGCACACACCCAGTGCCCTCACTGACCCCTCAGCTACCACAGGGGCACAAGACAGGCAACCTCCAGTCCTCAATACAGCACAGCTACATCTGCTGACGTGTCTGAGATGGAAGCCAGGAGAAAGATGTTATGGGACAAAACAGGTGTTTCATGGCCAACAACCATAAACTGGGGGCCTCTAGACAGGCTGGTAGCACAGTCAAGCTTTCAAAGTCACTGCAGTAAATTCATTCCATAACCCCTGCCCTAGGTTTGTATTTTATTCAGGAATTTAACATCCCCCCTGCAATGCAGGCAACAGCCCCTGTACCAGATCATACAGCAGCTCTGGAAAAATAATCACCAGTTACACTGCTCACAGACAACTCAAAGACCCCTGTTGGGACTAAATTCCACTAAAGGCAAACCCCGGACTGCACTGCCATGGAAGAGGAGGAGGAGGAGGAGGTGGTGGTTTAGAGACGGCCGCTCCTGCCCCTGCCAGCTTGTCCTACCCTGTGCATAGTGCGAAACAGTGCAGTCATTCACCAGAGAAAGTTCAGGACCAAGGAAACTCGGTTCCCTTTCAGCCAAACATTTAGAGGAAGGAGAGGCAGTTCTGTTTTAGCTGGGCCGGCACTGGACCTGCCCCTCCGAGCTGTCTTCATCATCTGAGCCTCCAGCCCCGCCGCTGGTCAGTCCTGTGATCCTGTAGCCCATGTTGAGCAGCATCACCTCCAGCGGGTCGGCGTTCATCCGCCGCTGGTTGGCTTGGGAAGCACCTTCCATGTCCACCACCACGCGCCCGTTGAGGGTCTCACTCTGCAAGACACGGGGACAGCACTCAGCAGCAAGGAGGGGCTGCTGCTGCTGCTGCTGCCTGGGAGCTCCCAGAGGGAGAAGCCAGCCAGGGCGGCTCTGGCTGCAGCTCTTACCTCCGGCCTGGGGTTCCAGAGCCGCACGACCGGGTCGATGCCGCTGGTGGCCAGGAAGCAGTAGCTGGGATGAGGCTGCAGACAGTTCACAATGGACTCGTCTCCCTGCAGCACACGCACCAGGTTGGTGGTTTCCTTCTCCCAGATGAAGAAGGAGCCGTCGTCCGAGCCGCTGACGATGTACTGGGCGTTGCTAGGGCAGAGGAGCAGAGCCTGGGGTCACGCTCCAGAACCAGGCTCCAGCAGGCTGAGAACCTCACAGGCTTCTATCACCAGCAGGCTGACACCCCTCACACTGGCACATCCAGATAAAGCTCCCCGTGCTGGCTCCCTGCATCCCCAGGAGCCCTGTTTTCAATCCCAAATGCATCTCTGAACTGCTAGCCCAACCAGCTCCTCTGTGATCTGCTCCTCATCAGCTGCTCATGCAGCAGCGTGGGAGGAGGGCTCCTGTCAGCTCATCCCCACCCTCCAAACCAGTGTCCGTGTCATTTCACGAACACTAACGTGGGGCTACACGTGAGGCTTCCACAGAACAGCTGCTCACAGCTGTCCTGCACCCCTGCCACCAGCTGCCAGCATACCTGCCAAAGAAATTGGCCTCCTTGATGTCCGTGGTGGTGTTGCAGTGGCCGCAGTACCGGAATTTGTAGTCGTAGCTGCGCTCCCTCAGCACCATCTCATCCTCAGAGATGGAGTCCTTGCGGCCCGTGGCTCGCAGCCGGATGGGGCCACCCCCCTTCTTGTCTTCAGCTGCAAGGACAACACATTTCCCTCAGCACCACCGGGGGAGTTCTAAGCAAAACACACCCCAGGAGACCCCAGCAGCCTGAGAGAAGAGTTAAGGACGATTCCAGCAGGAAGCAGGGCTCAGAGCATGAGCTTCCTTCCTTCCAGATTATCTCCTGGCTACATCAGACTCCTTTTATCACGCTCTCACTCAAGAGCAAACCAGGAGCAGGCACAGGGAAAGAACAGGCTCAGGCCAGTTTTTGTGCACAGCAACAATCAATCTCTCTCTGAAGTTGGAGCTTTACTTCAGAGGGGCAGTTTAAGGAGGAAAGTCCTTGTGTGCTCATTAGATTTCAGCGTAACCTTGGAGAAGGCCAGGAGCAGCAGCACTCACCGTTATCACTCTTGGAGAAGAGGGCAGCATTGATGTCCCTGTCTAGTGCATCGCAGGCACTGCTGTGTGCTTGTTCTGGAAACTTCCCCTTAAAGTCATCCAGACACTCCAGTGCTTCTGCCACGTACTTGAGTTCAAAGAGGCAGCGGGCGAGGCGGAAATGGGCCTTCAGGTGGCATGGATTTAGGGATATGGCCTTCAAGCAGTCCCTCAGGGCATCGTAATGGTCGCCATCCCTGAGGAGAGCAGAGCGGAGCATTAGCCAGCCCAAGCAGCAACAGCAAACATTTTCCACTGCTGTTTCCCAGCCCTCGTTTCACTCCACAGCTTGCTGTTTCCAGCTCTGCACACAATCCCACACCCCAGGAGCTCACTAACAGCGTTTGCTGTGACTCGGGGGCACCACCTGACCCAGCCCAGCCTCCCCAGGGCCTCAGCAGACGCCCACAGGCAGCTCTGGGATGTGACCACAGCAGGCTGCCCCGCCAGCCCTGACCTGCCATTTTAAATCCGAGAGAGCAGAGCTCCCTGCTGCAGCACATTTCGGGAAGTCCTTTGAAGATGGAGGATGCAGCAGCCCTCTGGGCAGGAGCAGAGCCCTCCCGTGCCAGGCGGGCTCCCTGTCACAGCTCAATCGTGCCCCTGTGTGGACACACGGCACAGCTCCCGCCAGCAGCTCAGGACTCCCCCACAAAGGGACAGACAGTAAATGCAGCAGGAACCTTCCCTCACCTTCGCAGGAAAACACGGTGGAGTTTTAGAAGTGAGTGTTAGGGCAGAAGGACCGTTCTGGTGTCTGGACCCTGTCAGTACAGCCCGAGTTCCCTGAGCTCAGGGCAGGCAGTGAGGCTGTCTGGCTGTGCCCTGGAAGCAGCAGGGATTTGTTGAGCTCAGGCTGGCAGGGCAGACACACCTGGGGCTCCAGCACTGAGCCCCAACGGCACAGACACCACAAGCTGCCTGAACAAGGCTCCATTTGATGGCTAATAATAGCAATAATAATAATAATAATGTTAATGTTTCATATCTGTAACCTGTATGCCCCACTGTGACTCCCCCATCCCTGGAAGTGTCCAAGGCCAGGCTGGACAGGGCTTGGAGCAACCTGGGGGAGTGGAAGGGAATAGAATGAGCTGGGCTTTAAGGCCCCTTCCAACCCAAACCATTCCAGGATTCTGAGCACAGCACCTACCAACGTCCAAAACACTCCCAAGGTGAATTCACAGAGCAACAATTTCAGATCATGTGAAACCTCTGTCAGGGAACCACGGGAAGGCTCAGGTTGGAAGGGACAACTGCAGGTCATGCAGGACACCTTCCCTGGTCAGGACTGTGTCCAGTTTTTGAGTATCTCCAGTAAAGGAGACTCCACGCCCTCTGTGTCCAGCCTGTCCCAGTGCTGTGTCACCCCCACAGCAAAGAAGCTCCTCCTCATGCACGGGTGGAACAGGGAAGAGGTGCCCCAGTGTCTGGGCTTGGGAAGGGGAGCTCCAAATCTTGCAGGAGATGTTTGCAAACCATTCACCCTGCAGCCCCCTCGTGTCCAGGTGGGCAGTGCCACTCCCCAGCACAGCCCAGCCCAGATCTGCAGCAGAACAGGGCTCTGCAGGGCTGCCTTTGCATTCAGGACAAGCAGCTACAGGCCATTGTTACTCACAGAAAGTGGGAATGCAAGTTACCTGTTAGGATGACAGACAGGTGTCACACAGTTACTTGCACACCTGACTGGGCTTTTAAACTGCTTTACCACCCTCAAACATCCTTCAAGCTCAACCACCAGCACTGGCAGCCCAACAGACTGGTGTGAAAATGGACATGGTGGGATGGAAAGCAGGCTCTGACTTCTCCCTTTGTTACAGCATTGACTCAGCTTGTGCAAAACCAGGAATCAGCTCAGTACTGCCAACGTGGACTGCTGAAAGCCAACCCAGAGGGGGATGCAGCTGGCTTTTAGGAGCAAAATTTCAAAGGACAGCCTTAAAAATGCTGGAAAATATGAGCAGCATCTTAAGGGAGATGAACAAGGGGAGGTTAGGAAATTACAGACCTTCCTTTTCTCTTGCTCTGTTATTCAGAAAATGAGGCCAAAGCAGAACCTGCAGGGTTCTGAGGGTGGCCTGTACCTGTTCCTGCTCCAGACATCAAGAACTCCTCAGAGACACGTGGTGGTTCAGCCGGGGTCACTGTCTGCCTCTCCCCCTGCTCAGTGACACCCCGGCCACCTTCCCCTTTCCTGCACCTGGAAGGTATCAGCTCAGTGCTACTTAAATCCTACCCCCTGCATGCCACAGAAACCCACTGTGTGTATGTTTTCCACATCTTCCTGCTACCCAAAACTGTGGCAGAGCAGTAGCTGACACACTGAAAGGTTCAGATGTGCCAACACCCTTCGGGAAAAACGATTCCTATAAGAAAAATGTCATTCATGAGATCAGCACTCAGCTTCTGTGTTCCATCCCTTAATCCCAACCTATTGTTCTTCTCCTTCTGAACACTGAGGTCTTTTTGAGGCAGCTCCCAAATCTCTGCTATTGCAAAACAGCCAGTAGGCCAGTTACCAACAGTCACAACAACTGCTGGCTGCTCTTTATCTTGGCAAGAAGAGAGCAGAACTCATACTGGGGATTTCAGCAGGGAGAGGAGAAGGATATCCTCACAAAGCAAATGGAGATGAAGGACCACAGCTATTTTAAATATGTTAATGGCAAGTCATGGTACTCAGTCTTACTCTGCTCAAGGGGACAGGCACTAAAATAACTCAGCTGTATCTTGCAGATGCAGCTCTGGCCACTGGTCAGAGCAGCCATTACCTGCTGCAGAGGCTGACAGGGTGTTTTGCAACCAGCAGGGCAGAATCCTCTCCAGGCTGCGAGGATCTGCCACCTCCCCAGACCCCTCCCAGAGGTTTGTTTCCAGTCAGAGGAGTGTGGTTCACTGGGGTAACACAGGAACCACCAGGTCTGACTGTCTGCAGAGTGAGGTTCTTGGATAAAGCAGCAACCAAAGCCACCCCAGCAGCCCTGAAACAACCTCCTGTCATGGGATGTTATAAAGCACAGCCACCATTACGTCATGTGTTGACAGCAGATTTAAGAGCCCTTCTTTAATGCAAATCAGAACCACCCAAAGAAACACAGACACCCTTGGAGACATCCAGAATGCTGTGAATCAGATGTGAATTTTGGGTTGCTTTTCAAACAGGAAAGGATCAGGATTTCACACAGCCCATCAGCAGGTAGAACAATGGCTGCTTACCAGCTGTGCCTCCCCAGAATTTGTGCAGCACAGACTGCTGGGCCAGCCCTTTGTGCCAGAGGTGCTTCAGTGTGATATCCCCAGCCCCGCCTGGCAGAGGGACACCAGCCCGTGACCAAGGTGGCCCTTGGGAGCCCCCTGCAGTGACACTGGCCCTTACCACTTGCGCTTCATGTAGGCAGCAGCTCTGTTCCCGTAGAGCATGGCGTTGTTGGGGGCCTTCTGCACAGCTTTGCTGTACAGCTGGATGGCCTGTGTCCACAGCTGGCAGGCAAAGGCCTCGTTGGCTTGCTGCTTGATCCTCTCCAGGTACGGGGGCAACTCCACCTGGGGGCTGCAGGGGAACAAGGGAGCAGCACAGGTAAGTTGTACATCCTCTGCTCCAGCTCAGTCTGCAGTGCTTAGCTCCAGCTTAGCTAATGTTTGCTGAACTTCCTAATAAAAGATTCAGAAAAAGGCAGAAGGCACTCTGGACCCGAAGAACTTTAAGAGGAAAGTTTGGTTTTGACCACAGAATCCCAGAATAGTCTGGGCTGGAAGAGACTTTAAAGCCCATCCAGTTCCACCCCTGTCATGGGCAGGGACACTCCCACTACCCCAGGGTGCTCCAAAAACCCCATCCAACCTGGCCTTGGACACTTCCAGGGCAGCCAGAGCTTCTCTGGGCACCCCGTGCCAGGCCCCCACCCTCTGGCAGCCTCACTACATCAGTGTGACCATCATTTGTCTGTTTCCAATTTTTCTTCATCTACAGAGACACACTCCAAATTGAGCAGTGGGTATTTTAAGCCCCAGACTTCACCAATAGGTCTTTGTTTCGACTGCATAAACAACGTTTCCAGTGCTCTTTCAGCAAGGCACAACAATGCACACGCAGAAGCATCTGAGCTCACCAGGCCCATGCTCTGCAGCCCAAAATTCCAGCCCCGTTCCTGCTGCCGTGGTGGAGGGGCCACCTAGAGGAGAGGAGCTGAAACAGTCCCCAAAGTGACTCTGAGGAACCCAGATTACCCATATATGGTATTAAATAAGTGTCTTGACTTTGAACCAAGTCTCATCAGCTGGAGGAAAAACAGCCACCAAGATGTGCTGCTGCTCCTTCACCCCAAATGCATTTTGTTTTAAAGAAAGAAATCAGCAGGAGCAATAGAAGAGGCTCCATCCAGTCCTAGCTCCCATGCTAGGAATGGCAGTAGTGTTCCAGTGTTGTCACAGGACAATTCTGGCCACTTCAGTTCAGTCTGCAGCAGGAAAGTGCCCAGAAAATGGCAGAGGGAAGCAAGGTTCCTTCACCTGCCACCATCAACACACAGTTCCTGCAGGCCAGGAAGCAACCACCACTCAGGACACTTTGCTTCCAGGCCTGAAAAATCATTGCTTAGTTTTGTCCACCTTAATTCATCTTAAGATGCCCTTGCCTGGTCTGACTCCTGTTCACAGCCTGGTCTGACTCCTGTTCACAGCCCACGAGAGGCCAACACAGCCCCAGGGACAGAGGCACTTGGCAAACCAGGAGCAGGGCAAGGGATCTGCAGTTCCCACCTTTCTGGCAGCACCTCACCCTGTGAGAGGCAGAGGACAAAGGCGTGGAAGGCCCCAGGAGGGGCAGCTGTGCCCTCACCTCACGTGTGCCCGTCCCTCGGCCAGGCGGAAGCCGTTGCTGTGCAGATGGATCCCATTGGACACTCCATTGGTAGAGGTTTTTCCATTCTGCACTTCTGAGGGTTAGAAGAAGAGATACACAACCATGCTAAGTATCAATGTAGTTATACAAACTCAGGGTTTATTTTACAGCAGGGCCAACCCAACATGACAGCCCCATTCAGAGCAGAAACAAAACTTCCATGATTCCACCTGCTCCAAACTTGGATTAGATTTGTCCTCATATTTACAAATCTCTGCAGTGTCCTTTGCAATACAATTCTAGATTAGAAAACCAGACACACACAGAACCAAGTGCTAAAGGAATTACCTTTGACTGATTTCAGGCCATGGTTAGAGTATCATGGAATCCTGGAATGGTCAGGGAAGATACCAGGGCCTCAAGCACTGAACAGTCTGCTTAATCCTTGAGCACACTCAACTCAATCCTTCAGGCACTCTCAATTCACACATCCCCCTCTCCACAGGTCACTTCTGCCCTCATGTTTTGTCTCACTGCAGAAGGATTTTGGCACCAGGCTATGAACTGCACTGCAGAAGCAGCCCAGCAACACCCACAGCCTGCTGCAGTCTCCTCCTGCACCCTGAAAATGAATTGTGCAGTACAGAACTCCCCTGTGCTGCGTGCTCCCTTTGTGCCAGCATCACACTTACCCCCTGAAGTGTGGCACTTCTTTGGGAGGAGAAAAGTGTATGGCCGCTGTTTGTATGTCAGATCAAACAAATAGACCTGAGGAAAGCAAAAAGAGCATGAGACAAGCCTGCAAAGCAGAGATGCTCAAGTCAGAAATAAAAGAGGGCTCAGTAGGTACACAGTTCCCTGTTTGTGTTTGCTATTTCCAATTTTCTCACTGGGAATGTTTTTTGTAGGTGGACACACAAGGGATGGCAGCAGCAATTGGGTGTGCCCCAGTCCAGCCCAGTTCAGAGAGAACAACACTGAGAAACAGGAACCTGCAGAGTTTAAAAGATGACCTGACCACTGACCAACCTGCTTAGAAAGCTTCATATTTCAATTAGGCAACTAAGGTATTTCAATTACCACCACGATAATGAAGAAACCGAACGCCTATTGACAGAAAAGAGGCAAGACACTGAGGAAAAGTCTCCGTAAAATGAAACCAGTATTCCCAAGAAACTCCCAGGGCAGCTCTGTGAAATCCTAATTTCCAGCTGAGCTGGGACAGGAATGGACAGCCCAGGCCAGGCCCACAGCTCACCCTCTCCTAAAGGGAGCGAGTGCACATGTGAGAAAGAGCTGGAGAGGACAAGCACAGTGCAACCTGCCCACAAGCAAAGGTCCTGTCTAATCCACGCTGATTAATGCTGTCAGAGGATTTTCTCATTCCACTGATAGGCTTTACAAAAGATCCATGAATAACACCCAGAGCTTAAAATTAAAGCAATCAATATTCCAGGTGAAGGCCTTTGCTTCTCCAAGTTCCTTATTCACTACATTCTATTACAGAAGCAGTTTGATGTTTCAAGAATGAGTTATGAAATCCTTTCTAGGTCAACAAAGGTCAGTTCCAGAACTGGTTTTGTTTATTTTCTTTCCCCTCTTCCAGAGAGTGAAATGTGAATTGGAAAACCACAACAGAACGTGGTTTAACTTTGATCAGTGACAGCGTAACAAACATATCCCTAATCCCAAGTATTTAGTCTGAATTAATCAGAAAGCAGTTTGAAATCAATCACACCACCCACAGAGAAGTTGCTGTAGCTGTTTTCAATAGCACACAACCATGCCCAGTGCCCCAGTGTGAGGCTTTCCTGCCTCCTCACCTGCTCCCCTCCCATGTTGACCAGGAGCTCGGTGCCATCGGGGCTGAAGGTGACGTACGTGGCCACCAGGACCCTCAGCCGGTTGTTGTAGTCTGGGAGCTTCACTGGCAGGTGCCCTGTGCAGAGGACAAGTCCACAATTATTGGCTTAACTCTCAATGTTGTCTTTGTCCTACCCAGCTGCTCCCTTTTACAGGAGCAGAGCCATGGAGCACAAGCACCTCCGGGATTTTCCATTTCCTGCTGTTCCCCTTCCACGAGGAACCAGAGCAGGCACAGGTGCCTTTCCACAGCTTCTGGCTACTGAGGCCCCATCCCTGCAAGTGTCCAAGGCCTGGCTGGATGGGCCTTGGAGCAACCTGCTCTACTGGAAGGTGTCCCTGCCCATGGCATGGGGTGGAACAAGGTGTGTTTTAAGGTCCCTTCCAACCCAAACCATTCTATGATTCCATGATTCCAATTTTGCACAGCCACCCCACATGAAGACAAGAATCAGCACTGCCTTGTTAACAATGAGCCTCCAGAACCCAGCAAATCTCAGTTTTGGGGATTCACTGGGATTTGGCTTTTGTGATTTGTGGCCATCTGCAAATACCTCCATCCTCAAGCCCCTAATTAGGTTTCCTTAATAAAGCCCTCAGCACAAGGAAACCAAAGCTCCTAAATATTCAGCTCACACACAGGTTCTGTTCTTCAGACAGCAGATGTGTTGCATGACCAATTCAGGGGACCTGAGGAATCCTCTAGTGGGAATCATCAGGAGCAGGACTGTCAGAACTGGTCTGCTGAACATGCTGGTCTGAGATATTGTAAAAAAAAAAAAAGCCAAACATTTTGGGGTGAAAGATAGTAAATAATGAGCACTGGAAAAAATGTCATCTAGATTGCTCAGATACTGCATCACTGATTCTTTATCTGCAGGATGAGGACAAGTCACTTCTGTGCCAAAAAGATTTTGCATGGCAGCTTTGCTGGGACCAGCTCCAGGAAAGCCTATAGAGCCCAGCTTATACCCAATCCTCCACTTTCCAGCAGGAGTGACAAAAACACATTCATGCTGGACAAAAAGCAGCAAGGCTGGCTCACCTCCCCAGTGAAGCAACCTGCAATTCCATGGAACATCCCACGGAAGAGATGCCCTGGGCAGGGGTTGGTGTGTGACAGGCAGAGCTCTTTGTGCAGGCAGTGAAGCCCCCCAGTGCCACCCAGTGCCCCCAGTGCCCATACCTGCCACGTAGTACTGAGCTGCCCCGTCCGGGAGGGGCTTCTGCCGGTCACAGAACGTGTGCACCCCAGCTGAGGGACTCTGCTTCATGCTTTTCCTACCAGAGACAGAACAGCCTTATGACAACCACGGCCTCATCTACACTGGCTTTTCCTGCCCACCCACGAGGACACGGCCTGCTGCCCACACAGCCATGGGGGGACCAGCCTCACACCACCCCGGGGAACTCAACCAAAAGACTTTGGGTGACAGAAAAAACAGAGTGAAACTCCCCACAAAGAGGCGAGTGCTGGATCCCTGCAAGCCCCTCTCCCCAGCAGAGCCCTGAGCAGATGCCTGCAGAGGAGTGTGCCCCAGGAGGCAGGTGAGGCAGGGGCTGTTACCTGTGGTTGTGGATCATGCGGATGTCGTAGAGCCGCACGAAGGGCCCGCTGGCCCCCACGGCCAGGTAATTGTTGTCCTGGGGGTTCACTGTCAGGCACTTGGCCTCCACCAGCTGCCCACAGTACTCGGTCAGGTCTATCAGGACCTCGGAACGTTTGCTGTTCTCCCGCAGGTCGTACTGCCTGCAAAGGGGTGGCAGTGAGGCACACAGATCACAGGGGAACAGAAGCAGCAGGAAGAGATTCGTGCAGCGTCCTGAGCTGGGACAACACTCACTGGGCCTCAGTACCAGGATAATCATTAAAAGCAGATGCATAATGTGCACAGATTTATTCAAGTTCCAAATTAAACTCCCAAGTCATGGCCTGTTCCTTTCCTGGCCTCCCTTTCCACCAGTGAGGAAAATGGAGGAGCTAAGGAGAGTATTCATGACTCTACAAGATAAATCTTTCCAGTTTTAGGAAAGGCAGAGATGAGCTTAAGCTGTTTAGTACAGAGACAGCCTCTCTTCAGGTCTGTGCACAGCACACATTGTGATGGCTCCCAAAACCAAAGCAGCTGGAACTCTGTACCTGATTAAGCCATCCTCTGCTGCACTCCAGAAGGTGTTTGGCCACATGGGAGCCGTGGCAATCCGCTTCACTCTGTTGGTGTGATCTCCAAACATGTGCACAGTCTCCTTGACAGTCAGGTCATGGACGTGCACCTTGGAATCTGCAGCTCCCGTGATGAGGATCCGATCCCCCGAGTGCGGCAAGAACTGCGGGAGAGGGGTTGGACACTCAGCCTGGAGAAACACTGGGGCTGCTCCCAGGGACACCCTGCCAGCCACAGAGCAGGGATTCTGCTTCAGGAAAGGGGCTAACCCATGTTATTCCCCATTACACAGGTCGGTGTGCACACTCAAGAGTCCCCAGCTGCAGCAGGACACAAGAGTGTCTTCATCACACACCCCACTTTGCTACAACCATTTCCTTCCAATTCACTGAGAATAACCCTGGGATTGCATAAACTAAGTGCAACATTAGATTTAATCCTTTCCCCCTTAATTAGAAATATTAAAATTTTTTTTTGGGGGGGGGGAGGGAAACTTTGCAAGAAAATGTTTCCTAGCAAGGATCTATCCTTTTACTGCTCAGTTGCTGTTTCTGTTAGCTGCTCATTCCTTCCAAGCACATACCTTGACAGAGAAGATGTTTGCAGTGTGTCCTGTGTGCATAGAAAGGAGTTTCTTGTGGTGCAGAGGATCCCACACAATGGTATGCTGGTCATCAGAGCCAGAGGCCAGTAAGCTAAAAGGAACAGGAGACAAATATGCACCATGAATTCTTCTGTTCCACACCGTGCCCAGGCCTGTGGAGCTGTTTGACCACAGACATCCATTAAGTTAATTCAGCCCTAACCAGCCCATTTCCTCTCCTCCCTCAGCTCCCTGTTCTTGCTGCTCACCGTGCACCCATCCCTCCAGCCAGGTCTAGGAGCTAAAGCAGACCAAAAGCAATCCCACAGAAACACAGCTGACTGAAGCAGCTCACCCGCATCGCAAAGGGAAAACAGGAGTGTTGGCTCAGCAGCAAAATGCAGGGCCTCCACCCTCCCTGCCACCCTGGCTGTGTTAGCTGCTCCACATCAGCTCTGAAGCCTGGCCAAGGCACTCATTCCCAGGCTCCAGAGGTGCCCAGGCAGTCCCAGGGCTCATGGCGTGAACCACAAACTGCTTTTAAAGTCATTGCAAGGTGCTCTTGGCCTTGTCCATCCATCTGCATCTGCACCAAAGGAATCTGACATCTGCAACTCTCAGCTCTTTTAAACTTAGATTTCTTCATAGCCATTCTCTTTCAAACACATGAAATTTTCACTGGTAAATAATTCTGAAGAGTATCAGAGGGCAGACTTTGGATGTTGTAAGAGGCACGTGCAGAAAAAATACCCACTCTTCCTCCAATCCACTCATTTCTCACACAGAAACTCTTCATTCCACTTGGTTACTGGAAGTTGCTCTTTCGTGTCCCTCTAAAATTGCAGAGGGGTGAATTCTCTACCTCCTTCCCTTGGATATCTGTCCCCCAGCAGCAGCTTTTAACAGCATGGTGAAGGGGGTGGGGAAATGTCACCACCAGCTGGGCAAATCCTAAAGATCCATTATAATCCATAATACCACTTAAGAGAAGAGAAGCAGCCTTCTATCTCCACTTCTTAGTCTGACCATTTCCCTTCTGAACTCACTAAAGGGGCATTTCTAATAATATCCAGATATATTTAACAAAATAAAGCCTCTTTTGAAGCGTGAGCTTTACTACAGCTCAAAATTTGAGCTTGAGCTCCACTTTACTAGAAATGGGAAGCAGCTGCTTATGATAACATGACCTAGATCCTGCTCTTGGGAAAACCTGGGGTTATGGCTTTGCTGATTCCCCAAATGAAGCCACATACTTACTCTCCTTTTTCATTCCATTCCAGACAGTTGACACACCCAGAGTGACCCTGAGGGAAGGAGGCAAGGGAAGATGGCATTAGTCAAACTTCAGATGTATCAAACAGAGCTGTCCTAAGACAAGGACACAGTGAGCACCTCACAAATAACTTCTTCCAATAAAAGCAGGGTTTTTTTTATTCCAACGCTGCAAAGAACTCCACACACTTGGTAGATAGGCACATCCAGAAAAGACAGACATGCTAGAGCAGTTGGGGTAGAAAAGGCAAAATGAAACAAATAGAAAAAGGTAGTGTTGAATAAAATGGCAGTTTACTCTCAGGGGCTACAGCTGAAATCCTGCTGTACACACGGAAAGGTGACTTTGCTTCCAAAGCCCTTGGCTAGGCTGACAAATTACATGTACAGGCACTCTGGGAACACAGGGAAAATGCACTTTTGATAGCTCTGTTAGAAGCACCTTGCTGCTGGGTGACTCCATCATCCATCTTCATCCACATTAACCAATGACTGCACCAGAAGTGGGGGAGTGTTGAGCAGCATTTGATGTGGGAGATGTGACTAAAAAGGGGGCAAAATAATCCTTTTCTCCCCCAAACCAAGATTATTAGAGGTTGGCTCGGTTGGGTGGAGCAGGGTGTTGATAATGCCAAGGTTGTGGGTTTGACCAAGACTTCAACAATCCCTGTGGGTCCCTTCCAACTCAGAATATTCTGCATAATCTTAAAATATTTTCTGTGGTATGTCAGAGTGCACTACAATTCCTTAGGCATCCCATTAGAGCTGAGCACGTTGAACAGCTGACAGTTGTCTTCTTCAGGCACCAGTGCTGAGATTAGGTGGTGCCCACTCTGTTAAAGGCTCTCCTGAAGGTGCAGCAGGCAGTGCAGAAAGCTCATGCCAGCTCTCACTGAGCTACTCCTGGCTCTACTGCAGTTTGGGGGACCACGAAATCAGTGCTGACCGGCCAGAAGGTGCACTCCAAGGAGCTGGTTTGCCCCTGGACACTCACCTGCAGCTCAGCCTCCAGCCCCAGGCGGCGGATGAAGGGGTCGGTGACGTGGTAGTGGCGCTCGAAGCCCAGCGCTCCCCTCTCCTGCAGGAGCAAAAGGCACCAACTGAGCACGGCAAAAAAACACCCCTCCTGCCCCTCCAGAGAACATTCTTCAAGGTTAAAAATCACACCAGCTACTGGGGGGTCCACAGGTCCTGTACTGTTGTAGGGAGTCACAGAATCCCAGAATGGTTTGGGTTGGAAGGGACCCCAAAGCCCACCCAGTGCCACCCCTGCCATGGCAGGGACACCTTCCACTGTCCCAGCTGCTCCCAGCCCTGTCCAGCCTGGCCTTGGGCACTGCCAGGGATCCAGGGGCAGCCACAGCTGCTCTGGGCACCCTGTGCCAGGGCCTCACCACCCTCACAGAAAATTTCTTCCCAATATCCCATCTAACCCTGTCCTCCTTCAGCTCAAGGCCATTCCCCCTTGTCCCATCACTACACATCCTTGTGACAATTCCCTTTCCAGCCTTCCCATCCTCTGAACATCTCCAAGTGGGCAGATCTTAATCTTTGCCCCTGACCTGATTTAAAATGCTGTGTAACTCAGTGCCAGGCTCCAGCTGGGGAGCCAAAACCAGCTCTGGGAGGCCCACACTGAGGCAGAGTGAGCTGACCCCACCTGGGGCCTGAACCACAAGATATGGAAGAACCTGGGAATGCCTGCTGTTATCCCTTGGCAAGGATTTCAGCAGAACCTCCATCCTGAGCACAGCAGCACTGGAGCAGAGCTGCCCAGGAGCACTGTGCCATTGCAGAGCCTGTCCCCAGGCAGCAGCAGCACGGGGTGAAGGGCTGCAGTGGAGCTGGCCTGCTGCCTTCAGGGCTGGGCAGGGAGCAGAGCTGCAGTGCACAGGCTGCTCCAGAGGGATGGCAGCAGCTGCCACAGAATGCGTCAGTACAAATGAAGGTGAAGGAAAGCAGGACAGTTGTTTCCCCTGTGATCTCACAGGGCTCACAGATGCATCAGCAGATGGCTCTGATGAAAGAAGGCCAACTGCAGAGGCAGGAATGAAGGAGAGAGAATGCCAGGCAGATTTTGGATGGAACATCTAAATGGAGATTCTTCCCTAGGACTTGACCCAGCTGTGGTCTCACTCATGCCACACTCATCAACTTAATCCTTTGTCATCAGCATTTAGAGATGGCAACACCAATGTCAAAATCACCCTGGTGGTGCCCAAAACACCACCCTGGTGGTGCCCAGAGCACATCAGCAGTCCCAGAGCAGAACAGAAGAGCTGAATTCCCTTCCCAGCCCAGTGTTCAGTAATGAACTCCACACACCAAAAGCTATTTGAAGACAAAATGGAGACAGACATAAAAGGATTGGAGGCAAAACAAACCAGGCTTTTTGTAGGAGCTTCCACGACAGACTTCAAACCCCTTGATGTGCTTCTGTGCAGAGCATTCCTAAAGCACTGCAAGGCCCAAGCAAGGTGCTGCAGGTATAAATCTGTGCTACTGCAGCCTCAGTGGCTTTGTGAGGGCTGTGGGGTAGGATACTGCTTTTCCTACAAGGAACTGCCTGACTTAGCAATCTTCCCAAGGTCACACGTCAAAGTCTGACAGAGCAGACAGCCCGAGACAGTCCCAGGCTAAGGCTCAAACCACACAACCAGCCCTTCCTTGTTAGGGCAGCAAAACAAATCTTTGCACATGGATTGAATTACAGGCTTTGGTACCAAACTGCAAAGTGAGCACTCGAGCTCCCAGTTCCTTATTCTGGCCACTCACAGATCCCTTTCCTGAATGCTGATTATCAGCAAAGCTGCAAATGATTTCAGGCCTCTGAGTCCCAGCAATAATTGCCTATTGTGTCTGCTGCAGCCAGTCCTTTCACGTTGATATTCCACCAAAGCAGCCATCAGATGACTGATCCCACCACTGCACAAATTTTTTTTCCCTACACAAAGGAAGCAACACAGCACTCTCTAAAGAAAAGGAGACAGAGAGGCTGTGACAGAGATCATTAGCTTTACTACAGTCAGAAATACCTCTGATGGCAAGATCACACGGGGAGAACACAGAAAGCAGAGAGGGAAGCTGGCTAAGGGCCTTTGAGGTGCCCAAACACCAGCAGCTCTATTTCTCTCTTCAACTCAGAAGGAACAGAGCTGCTGATGGCAAACCAGCCCAGGGAGAGGAACTGTGCTCCTGTCATGCCAGACTCCATCCCAGCTCTCCATTAGGGACAGTGACAGGTCCTGTGTGTTTGTTCTCCTAAGCTCCTTACAGGGCTTATCAATATGTAAGTAACAGAGACCTCGTTCCCAAGTCAAGGCAGCAGCAGGAGCTTTCCCCACTGCAGCTCTGACTCCCCTCTCTCCAGCCAACACAGTGAACAGGCTCACACCCACCTTGATCTGCCTGTGGATGATGTCCCTCGTGATGTTGGCTTTTGCCATCTTCTTGCAGTGGGGCAGACGAAGAGAAGCTGTGGGAAGAGCTGCTGTGCATCCAAGCATCCCAGCTGGGCCAGGACCGAGGGCGCTCACCAGTTACCTGCAGGACACGGCAGGGACACAGCAGGGACACCACAGTTAGCACCCACACTGTGCCATTACCTGCAGGACACGGCAGGGACACGGCAGGGACACGGCAGGGACACGGCAGGGACACCACAGTTAGCACTCACACTGTGCCATTACCTGCAGGACACGGCAGGGACACGGCAGGGACACCACAGTTAGCACCCACACTGTGCCATTACCTGCAGGACACGGCAGGGACACGGCAGGGACACGGCAGGGACACCACACGTTACATACACCACAGCACTCACACACACCAAGCTCCCAGAAGCAGCGGTGGCCAAGAGCTGGGAAGTTTGGAATAAAGGCTCCTGAAGAAACTCAGGGAAGGAACAATGGAAGAATGAATGTCTGACTCAAGGCCGTTCCCAGTTTGTGGAGAAATTCAGGATGAGCAGAATTCCAGGGGTATACCAGCCTGGAAAATCCCTGTTTCTATCCCAGCAGAGACCCTGGGAGCCCAGGGCAGTTTCCTATCCCAGGCTTCCCTCCCACCATCCATGTCCAATGTCATGTTTCCCAAACTCTACAACCAACAAAGGTTATACTGTGAATGAACACAGCATTGATGCTTTTGGCCACATCTTCTCTCTCATTTACTACACTGGATTATCAGCAAACAACCCTAAAATATCCAAAAGGGCACAAACATTCCTTGGAAATCAAACAGCCAACCACGAGGTCACAACTGAGCACCTAATTACCTCAGCAAGAGAAAAGAGGTGACCAGTTAAAACTGAATTTCCAGGAGAAATTAAGAGTTTTGTACACTCTTAATGGAGTTTAATGTACTAACCTAAATAACTGAAACCCCGTGGAATTGGCTACTTCTGCTAAAAAATATTCAAATTGCAGAGGGATGGTCCCAGCCCTGAGCTGGACAGGCTGCCTAGCAAAGGATCAGTCAGTCCCTGGGAAATGCTGCAATTCCCCCAGTTTCCATCCCACAGCCTGGCCCATTTAGGCATTCCTACAGTTCCCTTTAAAATAACAAAAAGAATAAAAATGCAATTTCAAACACCCATTTTGTCCTATGAAACCTCCTAGTTTAAAAACATTTCCAAGCAGAACAAGCCAAAATTTTCCTCTTCCAAATGAGGAAATGCTGATTCATTGAAACAAGAGCATTTCACAGAAACACTGCAACAAACAGGAGTCCTGGCAACCCTCATCTGATCCTCTGCTGCCACGGGAGGGCTTCCAGTGGCCCTCCTGTGCCACCCTGCCATGGCAGGGACACCTCCCACTGTCCCAGGCTGCTCCAAGCCCTGTCCAGCCTGGCCTGGGCACTGCCAGGGACGGGGCAGCCACAACAACAACTTGCCTCAGGAAGGGGAGGAGGCAGCAGCATCTGGGCACAAGGGCAGGTGCAGCTCTGAGAGGTTTCTGAGCTGCTTCCCCAAACTCCAGGAGAGAGACTGAGGAGCAGGAGCGTGCCCAGGGAAGGGAACAGAGCTGGGAAGGGGCTGGAGCCCCAGGAGGGGCTGAGGGAGCTGGGAAGGGGCTCAGCCTGGAGAAAAGGGGGATCAGGGGGGACCTTGTGGCTCTGCACAGCTCCTGCCAGGAGGGGACAGCTGGGGGGGTCAGGCTGTGCTCCAGGGAACAGGGACAGGAGGAGAGGGAACAGCCCCAGGCTGCTCCTGAGCCCATCCTCAAAAGACACAGGGACACCATCCCAGCACACCTCAAAAGACACAGGGACACCATCCCAGCACACCCCAAAAGGCACAGGGACCCCATCCCAGCACACCCCAAAAGGCACAGGGACCCCATCCCAGCACACCCCAAAAGACACAGGGACACCATCCCAGCACACCCCAAAAGGCACAGGGACCACATCCCAGCACACCCCAAAAGGCACAGGGACCCCATCCCAGCACACCTCAGTGCCTTCCACTCCTCTCAGAGCTTCCCTACAACATTCCCAGCCTCCCCTCCCCAAGCACCATCCAGCTTCCTCCTCTCCTTCCCTGCCAGGCAGATTTCTTGTCTCCCTCTCTGAGAGCAATTGGATTTGGCTCTTAGGACCCCCTGTGCCAGGCAGGCTGTCACCTCCCAAGTGACAAACACCCCACCGCTCTTTTGGGACTCTTTTTGTCACATTTCCTACCTCTAGTTATGGTTAATTTCTAATCAGCTCCTTTCTCTTCCAACAACACCAAACAACCTCAAGGACACACGTGGAAAAATGCATGTGCATGGAAGGATCCAGCTCTCCCATCTGCAGCCATAAATAACCCACACCAAGAGGCCAATTTAGAGCTAAATAAGTCACTGCAAAACCATTAATACCCCATAACCCCTCTGCATAAACAGAGAGAAAGAATATCCAAACCCACCACTCCTTAACAGACTGTTAAAAACTCTGCTTTTCAACAGAGACTCCTCTGTGCCAGCATCTTCTACCTTGTGGAACACCTTAACTTTACTTCTTAAAAAACACAGGTGAGGAAAATCACCCAGGAAATCAGACCTTGGGTAACAGGCTTGGATAAAACCCAGTCCAACAGGAATGCAGGAGCCTCAGGTCTCCCTTTCCAGGAAAGTGCTGGATTTGGGAACTGGTGCAGCAAAATGCTCAAAGGCCTCCCAGACCTGGTGCCTTTGCTGGGCCAAGAAGGCTCCAAGAGCCTTTCCTCCTTTCCCTTTGCTATTTTTTGTTGCTCAACAGGTATTCCACAACTACAACGGCTCTGGAAACCTTTAAATTACCACGGAATCACAGACAAAGGACCAAGAAGCCCAAATTCTCATTCCAGATCACACTTTGAGCATTAGCCACAACTGATCACATTCCCAGACTCCCACCCCCATGGATATGACAGTGACCTCATTCAAATATTAAATAAATAAAAAATAAACAAATAAATTTAAGTGTTCTTAACACTCAAGACTATTGACCCCACTACTGTATGGATAGATCCAGCCTCCACTTTCAAACTGACCCTGGAATAAAACAAAATCTCTCAAGATTTGTAGATCTACTGCAAAATATATATATAAAAAATCAGACAAAAATCAACTGTGCCTCCCAATTTCTCAGACACAAAGGTTTCCAAACATGAAGGCCCTCCAAAGAGTCTGTCACCACTAAAGGAACTGGAAATTCCTTGGAAACTTCCACCATGGAAACTGGTAAAGAATGTTCCTCTTTAGGCAAAACCACCGTGCAAATTCTGCTCTAACCCATTCTTGCAGCTTCTGGCTTTTAACTAACCCAGCACAACCAGCCCTGGTGGAATGAGGGATGAAGTCCCAGAGGGAGGGACAACTGAGGACAAACCTGCACTGCTGCTGCCAGGGCTGGCTCCAGGAGCAGCTCCACTTTGGCTGCAGCCAGAGACAACCCCAAGCCTCCTCTGCTCCAGGCCAGGCCTTGAACAGCCCAGGCTGTGGCAGGTGCTGCTGCCACTGCCACAAAACCTTCCCTGAGGTCCCTTCCAACCACCCCATTCCATGGCCCCGTGACCTCCTTGGGGTCATTTCTTGGATGACACCAGGGCACGTTCCTCTGTCACCCTTCAAGGACAACTTTCCCTCGTCCCTCACTGCTCCAAAGCTGCCTGGAACCCCTGGACAGGACTAAAAACCTGGGATCCAGGGAGTGCTGTCACCTCCTCAGGGACAGCCTCTCCTCAAAGCGCTGCCTGGGGCACACAGAGCATCAGCCCACCTGCAGCTCCTGCACCTGCAGCGCTGCCACGCAGAACTGCGGGGCACAAAGGGACCTTTCGCAACGCTGAAACCCACAGAAAAAATTGTCAAAAATTAACAGGGCACAGACTCCCCCGGGCTCCAGACTGGGCAGGCTCTGTTTACACTGACAGCCACTGAAAAGCCCCTTAAGCTCCTGGGAAAGTACACTTCCAAAGGGTACTCCAGGGCATGGAGAGGAACACTCACTGCGAGCCTGGAAACAAGACCTCGACACTGCTAACACAAATTTAACATCAATTTAACACCAATTTAACACCAATTTAACATGAAACGCTCCCAGCACAGCCTGGACGTGGGGGATTGCTCCTTTGCTGGACTGTATTTCCCTCTCCTGGGACCACCTGAGCACCTCCCGTGCACAGCAGCACAGTGGTGGGCTCTGCACAGGGGGCACAGCCCCAGCCTGGGCACCTGCACCCTTTGGGAAAGCTCCCTCTGCCCCAAGGAGCTCCACAGAGCAGCAGCACCCCAGAAACCAGCGCCTGCAAACAAGCAATCCCATTCCTAACTGCCCGCATGTGCCCAGGTGTCTCAGGCTCCAAACTCAAGGTCACTGGGAAAAAGCAGCACTCTGCACACCAGAGCCCCTGGACACAAGGCTGATCCCAAGGGAAGATTCCTCAGACCCTTCCCTTCAGCACCTACAAACTATTTCACCGCTCCAAACACCACCCAGAACCCGCCCTGAGAGGCTTCTTTATCCTCACAACTTACTTCCCTGCCCTTTCTACCTTGACTTTACGAGAGGTCACTGATCAAATTAAAATATACAAGTGTAGATAGGATTTTTTTTTTTAGGAAACCTGAAAAACCAAGAGGGGATGCCCTGGTTGGCAGCAGACACCTTGTCAAAAGAAGGTTTTTCTCCAGCTGAAGGAGCTGTCGGGAGCAGCAGCCCCCCAGGACAGATGGCTGGAGCAGGGAGCCAGGGGAAGGGGTGAGATGGGAGCCCAGGGCACTGCCAGGGAAACTGTGACACACTCGGGCCACACGCTGCTCGCAGCTCAGCCCTCCCACAAGCCTGCCTCACCCCTGCTGACACATCCAGGGGAAAAGGGGAGATGGCAGCAGCCCCAGCCCGCACAGGGAACGTCCCAGGCCACAGGGGCCAGGAGCTCCAGCAGGGAGCTGAACTGGCACAGGAGCAGAGGCTGAGCCCCTCTGCAGGGCACCCAGCAGGGCACGGAGCTCCCTGTGAAGGCTCGAACCAGGGGACAGCCAGCAGGGCAGGGTCACAGCAGCAAAGGGGACAGGAAAGCCAGGCCAGGGTGGGAGGGGAAAGCAAGGCAGCAAGCAGGAGCCGTACCTGGCAGGGGTGGCACCAGCGACAGTGCAGGGCTGGGGGAACAGGGGCTGGGAACAATGGGGGTGAGGGGCTGGGGTGGGAGGATGGACACAGGAGAGATCCTTAAAGTGAAGGGAAGGGGTGACACCCCAGGGGATGAGGGGACACCTGACAGAGCCTGGGGCGGGGGAATGTCAGGAAAGGGAGGTCGGGGGGCAGCTGAGAGGGGAGGGGACTGCAGGGCAGCTGCTGACAGGGAAGGGGCTACAGGGGCACAGCTGGCAGCACAGGAACTGCGGCGGGGAGAGAAAGGGACGGGGTGTGCCTGACCGGGGAGGGAACGGGGAAAGGGAGCCGGGGAAAGGGGCAGGGGAACGGGCACCGGGGGAAGGGAGCCGGGGGAAGGGGCACCGGGGGAAGAGAGCTGGGGAACGGGGGAACGGGCACCGGGGAAGGGAGCCGGGGAACGGGGCACCGGGGAACGGGCACCAGGGCCGGCTGGCGGACACGGGGCCGGGCGGGTGCAGCTGCCAGGGACGGGGGCACCGGGGGCGCGGGGCAGGGAAGGGGTCCGGGGGCGGGGGGCGCCTGTCAGGGCGGTGGGGCCCGCGCGGCCCGTTACCTGTCAGGCCTGCCGGGCGCGAGCGCGGCGGGCGGCGGCGGCGGCGAGGCGCCGTCCATGCGGGGCAGAGCGGGACGCAGAGCGGGACGCAGAGCGGGACGCAGCGCAGGGGCCGCGGCCGTGCCCCCCGGGCCTGGGGACCCCCGCCAGCTGTGCGGGGCCGCGCTGCGCCCCCCGCCGCCGCGCGCTGCGCATGCGCCACGCCAACTGCGCAACCGGCCCCCCCCGCGCCACGGGGCGCCACGCCCCGCGCAAACGGCGTAAATCCCGTTCGTGAATTCCGCCCCTTCCTGCCTGCCGCCGCGGCGGAACTGACAGCTCAGGGAGCAAATGGGAAGGGAGGAAACTGACAAGGAGAGATCCGCCAATCGCGGGGAGGGGGCGGGAGCGCGGCGGCGCGAACGGGCTGCTGGGAGATGTAGTCACGTAGGGGGAGTGATGGCCGCCGGAGCCCCTGACACAAACCTGCCCCAAACCTGCCCCAAACCTGCCCCAAACCTGCCCCAAACCTGCCCCAAACCTGCCCCAAACGTGCCGCCCAGAGCCCCCTGAGCGGCTCGGAGCGCTCCACGGCGGCCAGGATGGGGAAGGGCCTGCAGGGGAACCAGGAAGGTGCAGGCTGAGGTCATTCAGCTCGGCCAGCCTGCAGAACAGACAGCCCATGGTCCTGGGGAGATTCCGTCCCTCACGCACCACGGCAGGGACAGCTCCGCTGCACCAGGCTGCCCGAAGCTTTGTCCAGCCCGGCCGTGGGCACTGCCAAGGATGCACAGGCAGCCACAGCAGCTCTGGGCACCCTGAACCAGGGCCTCCCCGTGCACCCAAAAAAGGATTTCTTCCCTCCTGGTCCTTTCCAATATCTCTGGGAAACAAAAGTCACCAGGCCAGGTTCCTGATGTCAGTTTGCAGGAGGCACTTGGCACTGTCAAACCAGCCACAGCTGCCTGTGGGGGCACCTTGCATCTGGGAGGCATCCTGACCCTTTTGGAATTTCAGCAGATCCCACCGAAAAAAACCCAGATCACACACAAAAAAAAAAAAAAATCCCAGCAGATCCCACCAAAAAAGCCAACAATCACCCGGAAGAACCCCAGCAGGACACACAAAACCAACACCCCAAACCCCACAGGCTGCAGCCTCTGTCGTGCCAGCCGAGCCTGGAGCCAGCCTGGGGATTCTGCCCTTGAGCCCAGTTTTGAGGAAGGAAAGAGGGAAAATAAAAAGAGCCAGGAGGGTGGGAGGGTGAGGATGTGCAGCACGAGCTGCCAGGGCAGGAAATAACTGCTCCAGGAGGGAAGCTGGCCCGGGCTCAGCCCAGCAGATGAACAGAGTGTGCGTGGCAGCTGGAAAACAACTCCTGGCTGTGCACTCGCAGCTTTTCCACACTTCAGGGCAGGGCCTGAGGCTGTGCAGCCTCCCTGGGAAGGAGCTCATGGATGGGCAGAGGTGCCAGGAGGAGCAGCAGTGCTCCAGGGTGTGGAACAAAGCACTGACAACAGAGCTGGGAAAACAAAGTCCTTGGGTTAATTTTGGTCCAGATGGGGAAAACCAACCTAAAAAAAAACAACACAGAGGTGCTTTTCCTTGTGTTTAGAAAAGATTTCTATTTATTTCCTCATTTTTTCCCCTCCCCTGGTTTATAAATATGCCAGGAAGCCAACCCAGTTCCCTTCACTCCTCTCCCAGTAAAAGCCGCTGCAGCTGCTGGAGTTCCCACTTCCCCAACTTGCCACAGCCCCCAAAATCCCTGCCAAGAACAACTTCAGGCCTTTCCTGAGCAGGCCCTGGACTGGGCAAGGGGTTGGAGAGGGGAAAAGAAGAGGAGAGGAGAGGGAAATTCCCCTTCAGGCTTCAAACTCGAACTCGAAGTACTGGGGGTCGAAGTAATGGATGCGGACGTAGCCATCCTCACCCCCACTGCTGTAGCTGCAGGGAGCAAAGGGAAAGTCAGGAATGCTGCTGGCAGCAAGCAATGGCAAGCCTGGCCTCACCACCCCCTCCTGAAACTGATACAGGAACCACAAAGTGGAAAAAGCATCAGTGATGTGGCCCAAGAGTGGGGCAGGGTGTGAGTGATCCCCTGGGCTGGCTCAGAGTGGGAGAACTCAGGGGCTGGTTCCATTCCCAGCACAGAGATCCCCTGAGTTTGGTCATCTCCCAGTTAAAAAGTGGGACTGGGTGGACTGGGGACACTGCAAGTTCCCAGGGAGGCTCTCACCTCTTGCCATCAGGGTGGAAGGCCACGCTGTTGATGGGCCCGAAGTGCCCCTTGACTCTGCCAAACTCCTCCTCAAAAGCCAAGTGGAAGAACCTGGGAGGAGGAAAACTGAAATTGTCACAAGGCCAGGAGGGACAAAACCACAGAATCCTCAAAAAAAAAACCAAAACCCACAAACTCAAGGGTTTCTCCAGCACTGCCAGCTTCCCCAAGGAAAGGGAAGAGCAATCCTTGGGGTGTCAGGAGTGCTCTGTGAGGGTTCAGCCCTGCCAGAGGGAACAGGACCAACCTGGCCTCGAATTTGCCAATCCTGGTGGAGGTGGTGGTCACATCCATGGCCTCCTGCCCTCCTCCCAGCACCACCTGCAGGGCAGAGAACCAGAGAAATCACAGCCCTTCATTTAGGGATTTAGGGAATCCTGAGGTTGGGAAAGGCCTCCAAGGTCGAGCCCAGCATTGATCCCCACCTTGAAACCAGTTTAGAGCAGTGAGTGCCAGGTCCAGAGGCTCCCTGGACACTTCCAGAGGTGGGGACTGCCTCTGGCACTTCCCACAAATCCCACAAATCCATCAGCAGGGCTCCAACCCCCTGAGGAATTCCCACCTCCCTGACACATTCCATCAGAGGATTTGTTCCCAGTGCCTGACCCAGCAAAATCCCCCAGGCTCATTCCAGAGTCCTGGTTTTGGGCTGGGCTGGGAACTCCCACAATGCAGGATTCCCAGGATTGGGGACGCCTCAGGGAGCTCATCCTTACGTGGTCAAAAATGGGGGAAAGGGCAGCAGAGTTCACCGGCCGCTCCGTGCGGAACGTCTTCAGGTGCTCCAGGGATGTGCAGTCAAAGAGCTACGAGGGGAAAGGAGAAACTCATGAATCAGCTCCAGCTGCTGGGCCCCACCTCCATGGGGTTCCCTCTGCAAGCTCAAATCCCAAAAATATTCCCCCAGAAAGGCAAATCTTCCACCTTCCAGAACTGACAAACTGCAAATGTTCTATAGAAATACCAAAATGTTTCATTTTCAGTGCTTGGCTGATCATTTAGCACCTCCCCTTTCTCACTGGACATTCCCAAGGAGCAAAACTCCCTCTGGGCAGAGATCCTGGCAGGAAATCTGCAGGAAAGGCTCACCTTGGCTGTGTTGTCCTTGGAAGCTGTGATGAACATGGTCATGTCCCGGGAGGTCTGGATGTCGTTGATTTGCTTGGTGTGCTCCTTGATATTGGACAGCTGCTCCCCTGACTGGGGGGGAAGAGGAGTTTTATGGAGCTGGGAAGGGATTCCCTCACTAAAAATAACATGGAATATGTTATTTGCATGGGTGGGAATTTAGGAGTGGATTCAGCTCCGTGTTTCTGCTCTGTGGCACTTCCAGCGCTGTCTCACTCGGAGGAGCCTCAGACTTTAACAGAGGAAGGGAAGAGGAATTTTCAGGGAGCTGGGAAGTGATTCCCTCATTAAAAACAACTTGGGGCATCATGGAATGGAATCCTGGAATGCTTTGGGTGGGAAGGGAATTTAGGAATGGATTCAGTTCCAGGTCCCTGCTTTGTGTCACTTCCAGTCACACACAGGGGAGCCTCAGATTTTAAAAAGAGGAAGGAAAAAGGAGTTTTCAGGGAGCTCAGAAGTGAATTCCTCTTTCCAAACAGCTTGGGAGAACATGGAATAGATTCCTGAGAGAACATGGAACAGAACCCTGGAATGCTTTGGAAGGGAATTTA
Organism: Passer domesticus; assembly: GCF_036417665.1. Classification (NCBI taxonomy): domain Eukaryota; kingdom Metazoa; phylum Chordata; class Aves; order Passeriformes; family Passeridae; genus Passer; species Passer domesticus. Next base: position 6,866,325 of record NC_087497.1, on the reverse strand, counting down.
GGAATGGATTCAGATCCACACCCCTGTGCTGAGGTGTCACTCCCAGCTCTGCTTGGGGGGAGCCTCAGATTTTAAAAAGAGGAAGGAAAAAGGAGTTTTCAGGGAGCTGGGAAATGATTCCCTCATTAAAAACAACATGGAATCCTGGAATGCTTTGGGCTGGAAGGGAATTTAGGAATGGATTCAGTTCCAGCTCTCAGTGCTGTGCCAATTGCAGCCCCACATTTCACTGATCCTGGCTGAAGCTGCAGTTTGGAGCCCCCAGCCCCACTCCAGCCCTGCTCCCCCGGGAATGCTGGCCCAGGCTGGCCAGGGCTGACCTTGGCACTGAACTGGTTGAGCTCCCCGTTCTCGTGGCCAGCGATGATGAACTCCCCGAGCGGGCCCCACACGGCGCTGGTGATCTTGGAGTCGCTGCAGGGAATCTTCATGTAGGGCTCGTTGTTCTCTGGGGGAAGCAGCAATCAGCCTCCCTCACCCAGCACGCATCCCTCGCTGGGATTTGGGCTTTCCCAGCACTTCAGTGTGGATTCCTGGTGACTTGTATTGATGGAGCTCAGGGGCAGCCTCTTGGAATGCCACAGGGAAGGGGATGAAGGAATTGTGTCCTCGCTGATGTGATCACCCCCCAACCACTCCCAAACATCCAGCAAAGAGATTTTTTAGGGAAGCATCTCCTCTGCTCCATCCCTGAAAACACCCCAGGCCAGGTGAGAGCACCTTGGCACAGGGGAAGGAATGGGCTGAGGTTTCAGGCTGCCCCAAGCCCAGCAACCCCTGGGGGTCCCTGAGGAGGCCCCCGGCCCCTCACCGATCTGGCTGGGGTCCCTGAGGTCGAAGAAGCTGACGAAGCACTGGTAGCCCATCTGCTTGTCCGTGGAGAACATGATGATGTTGCCCCCGAAGTCGAAGCCGCACGTCCTCACGGCAGAGCTGGTCTTCACCAGGGCCAGCTGCTTCCCTGGGACACGGGGGGAGAGGGCAGGGAGCTGGCAGCTCCTTCCCTCCTTAAAAACAGCCTGGGAGAGCAGGGCGTGGAAGCTGGGATGGGAACTGGGGTGCTCTGGGTGGGAATCTGGGAGTGGATTCAGCTCCACGTCTGCGCTGTGCCAATTCCAGCCTCGCTCAGGGGAGCCCCAGGTTTTCACAGGGAAAAGGAATTGTCAGGGAGCTGGGAAATGATTTCCTTATTAAAAACACCTTGGGAGAGCATGGGATGGGAACCTGGGATGGGAACTGGGGTGCTCTGGGTGGGAATTTGGGAGTGGATTCAGTTCCAGGTCTCTGCGCTGTGACAATTCCAGCCTCGCTCAGGGAACCTCAGATTTTAACAGGGAACCTTAGATTTTAACAGGGAAAAGGAATTGTCAGGGAGCTGGGAAATGATTTCCTTATTAAAAACAGCCTGGGAAAGCATGGAATGGAATCCTGAAATGTTTTGGGTGGGAATTTGGGAGTGGGTTCAGTTCCAGGTCTCTGCGCTGTGACAATTCCAGCCTTGCCCAGGGAACCTCAGATTTTAACAGGGGAGGGGAGAGGAATTTTCAGGGAGCTGGGAAATGATTCCTTCATTAAAAACACCCATCCTCGTTGGGAGAAGGTGTTGGAACAGAACGGAGCCCTGGGATGGAACCTGGGACGCTCTGGGTGGGAATTTGGGAGTGGATTCAGTTCCAGGTCCCTGCTGTGTGACAATTCCAGGTTTGGCCAGGGGAGCCCCAGGTTTTAACAGGGAAGAGGAGTTTTCAGGGAGCTGGGAAGTGATTTCCTTATTAAAAACAGCCTGGGAAAGCACAGAATGGAATCCTGAAATGCTCTGGGAGGGAATTTGGGAGTGGATTCAGCTCCACACCTGTGCTGAGGTGTCATTCCAGCCTTGCCCAGGGGAACCTCGGATTGTAAAAGTGAAGAGGGATTTTCAGGGAGCTGGGAGGGGATTCCCTCATTAAAAATAACACGGAATAAAACCCTGAAACGCTCTGGGAGGGAACCCAGGAGTGCACTCAGCTCCACACCTTTGTGCTGTGCCACCTCCAGCCTTGCTGGGGGGAACCCCAGATTTGAACAGAGGAGGGGAAGGGGGAATTTCGGGGAGCTGGGAAACGTTTTCCTCGTTAAAAACTGAGTGTCCCAGCAGAGCCCCAGCCCCAGCAGTGCCCCAGGGGTGCCCCAGGGGTGCCCCAGGGGTGCCCCAGGGGTGTCCAGCCCCTGCCTCACCTGTCTCACAGTCCCACAGGCGGCAGCTGTTGTCTGCAGAGCCGGTCAGGACGTGCCTGGTGTCCCCTGGGCCACCATTAAGGCAAAACCAGCCCCAAACTCCCCTGCCCGGGCACTCAGAGAACGTCTCTGCACCCAAAAAGGGATTTTTGTGGGGGGAAAAATCTGCCCCAGGGAAGGCAGCACGGAGGCCAAGTGTCCCATGGCAAAATCCCATCTTTTCCCGTGAAATTTAAAAGAAAAAGTTTGGGTTTTTTTTGTTTTTGTTTTTTTTGTTTTGTTTTTGTTTTGTGGTTTTTTTTTTTTTGTGGTTTTTTGTTTGGTTTTTTGCATTTAAATAAGTTTTCCACAGTTTTATCTCTGCTGCCTGTGGAAAATCTTCCCAAACACCCAAAGCAGCAAAAAAGGCACAACAAATCCAGATATCCGTGGGGATGTTACTCCAAATGGGAAAACGCCCAGAAAGACGGGAAAGGGAGAGGCAGCAGAAGGCTCTGAACGCTCCCTTTGGAGAGGAGCACGAGGAGCAGGCGGGAGGAGGCGCCGGGGATGATTCAGCACCAAAACACGGAACAAAACCGGCCTGGATCAAAGGATACAGTCGGCATCCACACACCACACAGCCCCCGTGTGCCCGTTGTAGGTGCCCAGCCGCTCGCCATTCACCGAATACCAAACGTTGACAATCTGCGCGGAGGGGGAAAAACGATTAAAAATTAGCGATTCGTTAATTACCGGTTAATTAGGGGGGGTGGGCAGCACTCACGGGGTCCTTGGCCACGGTGAACAGCAGGTCTCCCTCGCGGTTGTACTTGATCTGCGTGATGGAGCGCTCATGGCCCTGCAGCAGGATGGGCTTCTGTAATTAATGATTAAATAATAAATTATTAAATGAGTGAGGGCCGGGAAATGAGGGTGAGGGCGGGGGGAGAGCGCGGGCCCCGGCCCGGGGCTCCTGTGACGCTGAGGGGCGGCCAAGGAGCTCCGGGCCGGGGCTGAGGAGCCGCTAAATGAGCGGTGGCGAGCGAAACTCGCGAGCCCCGAGCCCGCGGCCATCCCGCTCTCACCATGGCGGCCACGCTGAGGCCTGAGGGGCGGCACTTCCGGGATGGCGGCGGCGCGCCGGATGTACGTCACGGTCTCCATGGCAACCGAGGATTTCCGGGTGAAGCAGGAAGTGCAGCGCTGTTGCCATGGCGACCGTGGGTGAGGCGGGAGTGATGGCGGCGGGGAGGGTTTGCTTGGGAAGGGGGAAAACGCGGCCGGGGCGGGCCTGGGGGGGAGCGGGGAGGGTGGGGACAGGGGGCCGGGCCCTTGTGGCAGGACGGGAGCGCGGGGTGGGGAAGGCGCGGGGGATCCGCGGTCCCGGGACAGCCGGGGCCGCTCCGGTGCGGGGCCTGGAGCAGAGGCTGGGCGGAGTTAGAGAATAAAGCAGGGATTTATTGAAATGCCGTCAAAGCATGCACCTCGGGCAGGACGAGAGCCCGGCCGTGGTTCCACCCAAGGTGGAGCCAAGCCGTGAGTGTCACACTTTTGTGAGTTTCGGTCCGTTTCCATACCGGGGCTAAGTGTCCCGTTCCAGCTCAGGTGGTGCGGTCCCACCCTCCCAGGCCGCCCTCCTCCATTCCCCGCTCGCACTTTTAGTGTGACGCTGCGGCGGCGTCCTTGGCTGTGGGCTGGAGGAGGATTGTTGTGTGCCGGAGCTGTGAGGAGAGCTCTGGCTGTGCGGAGCTCTGAGGCACTCTGGGGCACTGCACGGGCTGGAAATACGAAAATGTGAAAATGTGACAATGTGAAAATGTGACGGCATCAAGGGGGCGGAGGCCGGGCCGGCCCCACGGCTCTGACCCTGATATTCCAGGGGCAGGGATGGCTCCATGCTCTGACCCCAAAGGCAGGGCTGGCTCCATGGCCCTGACCCCAAAGGCAGGGATGGCTCCATGCTCTGACCCCGATATTCCAGGGGCCGGGCTGGCTCCATGGCTCTGACCCCAAAGGCAGGGATGGCTCCATGGCTCTGACCCCGCTGTCCCGGGGCAGGGCTGGCTCCATGCCCTGACCCCAAAGGCAGGGCTGGCTCCATGCCCCAGCCCCGCTGTCCCGGCCGGGCTGCCCCAGCCCCCAGCCCCGGGCCCGGCTGTCACCGTGTCCCCGCTGTCCCCGCAGGGCAGGCGCTGGCGCTGGCGCTCGCGGCCGCGCTCTGGGGCGGCTCGGGGCCGTTCCTGCGCGCGGCGGCGGCGGCGGAGGAGCCGCGGGGCCGGGGCCGCCTGCGGCAGCTGCTGGCCGAGCTGCGCCGCCTCTGCCTCGACCGCCGGGTGAGCGCTGCCGGCCTCGCGTTGCGTTTATTTTATGTCTCATGATGTATGCCGTATTATCTAGACAATATGTTATATATGTTATAAAGAATATGATATAAAATATATTAAAATACATATTTTTCTATATTATAAATATATTTTCTATATTATAAATATGTTTTCATATATTATAAATATATTTTATATACATTATGAATATATGACATATTTTATTATCTATAATGTATATTTCTATTTCATTATCTTATTTATATTACTTAAATTATTATTATTCTATATATATTATTATAAATAATATATTGTTTAGATTATTTATATTTATATTGTTATTTATATTATTTAATATTATATGAAATAATATTATAATATATATACAATATCATTATATATAAAATAGAATATATATGTTTTAAAATATATACATTTCCTATATTATATTTCTATATAAAAATGTATATAATAATATTTATATATAAATATAGTTTAATATATTTATATATAATATTTATGTATATAAATATATTTATAAATATATTTTTAATATATTTATATATAATTATATATAGACATGTTTTATTTAAATATATATTATATTATATTATATTATATTATATTATATTATATTATATTATATTATATTATATTATATTATATTATATTATATTATCTATAACATTAGTTATATACACAAATATAACTAATGGCATTCTTTCTCGTTGGTGCCTTGGCTCCTGCGAGTTGTTGTTAATCACCAAGGTCCTGTTAGAGCACAGTTTGTAATCTGTACTCCCTTTTAACTGCTTTTTGCTGTAATATAATCTGCAGGTGTTGTATGCACCGTGTAGTTTATATACAAATAGTGTGATAAATGTAGCTTAGAGCTTGTCATCCTGTTGAAATAGAAACTGTGTGCTGTTGAATACTTTAATGTGGAGCTCACTCAGGTCAGTGTGAAATAGCTCCAAGCATTGGTGGCTGTCTCACCTGGATCACAAGATAAAGTGACACAGACCAGGCACCAGGAGAAAATTGAATCTTGTTTCTCACACACCCTCCCTTCCCTGGGCTCCGTGCCGGGTTCCCGCCCTCAGGGGGCTGTTCCTGCAGCCCTGCCCTTCCCCTGCAGAATTCCCAGCCCTGCCAGGTGTCCTGGGCTGGGCTGGCACCCCCGTGCCAGGCGGGACCCGCAGCAGCCCCGTGCTCTCCTGCAGCACCTGGTGCCCGTCCTGCTCAACCAGGCTGGATCCCTGCTCTTCTACCTCACCCTGGCCTCCACAGGTCAGTGCCTGCTGCTTCTTTGGGGTTTGGTGGGATTCTGTGGGTCACTGACTCGGCCAAACAGCACGCAGCTCCCTTGGAATAATCCCAGATAAACCAAACGGGAATAATCCCAAATAAATGGGAATAATCCCAGGTAAACCAAACAGGAATAATCCCAAATAAATGGGAATAATCCCAGGTAAACCAAACAGGAATAATCCCAAAGAAACCAAACGGGAATAATCCCAGATAAACCAAACGGGAATAATCCCAGATAAACCAAATGGGAATAATCCCAGATAAACCAAATGGGAATAATCCCAGATAAATGGGAATAATCCCAGATAAACCAAACAGGAATAATCCCAAAGAAACCAAACGGGAATAATCCCAGATAAACCAAACGGGAATAATCCCAAATAAATGGGAATAATCCCAGGTAAACCAAACAGGAATAATCCCAAATAAATGGGAATAATCCCAGGTAAACCAAACAGGAATAATCCCAAAGAAACCAAACGGGAATAATCCCAGATAAACCAAACGGGAATAATCCCAGATAAACCAAATGGGAATAATCCCAGATAAACCAAATGGGAATAATCCCAAAGAAACCAAATGGGAATAATCCCAGATAAATCAAATGGGAATAATCCCAAAGAAACCAAATGGGAATAATCCCAAATAAAGCAAATTTCTCCACTTGAAACTTGCATTTCAGACCTGTCCCTGGCAGTGCCACTCTGCAACTCCCTGGCTTTGGTTGTGACCTTGGTGACTGGGAAAATCCTGGGAGAGGACATTGGGGGGAAAAGTGAGTCCCACTTCAAGCATTTCATCAAGAAATCAGCTTTTATTGGATTGAGATGATTTGATTTGATTTTTAATGTGGGGGATTTGATTTTCAATGTATAATTTAATTTATAATCTGGTCTGAAGACACCAAACCCTCCACAAGGTTTGAACTGGGTCAGAGCAGCTTTGGCTGCAGGGAATTGAAATGGGAAGGGGAATTGGAACAGATTTTTGGGCAGAGTTGGTGAATTTAAAGCCAGAATTGGCTGTTTTAGGCTAAAAGGATTTATATTTCCCTCAGGAGATGTTTAAACATGAATAAAATGCCCACCAGGAAAAAGGAGTGGCCCAAAAGGCCCCAAAAGTCAGGTGGTCAGGAAAAAGCAGGAAATTGGGGAATTTCAAACTGCAGGAGCTGGAGAAGCAGCTGGGTTGTTGCTTGGGGCCAGTTCCCAGTTTGTCCCATCTACTGATCACTGATTTGTTCCTCCCCCAGGGGCTGTGGCAGGAATGCTGCTGACCATGCTGGGAGTGTCCCTGTGCCTGGCTGGGGCCTGAGCAGCAGCAGGGGCTGCTCCTGCCTCAGCCCCAGCTGCGAGGGTGTTTTGGGATGGCCAGATCCATGGAGTGCCCTCCCCGAGTGCCAGCACTGCAGGGACAGCCACTTCTGTGCCTTGAGGGGGGCTTGGGGGCTCTTTGCAGAGCAGTGTCCTGTGCAGCACTGCAGGGGTAAGAAATGGTTAATAAATTATCCCGTGGGACCTCCTGGCACTGGTGGATTTTTGATTAACCCAAACCCTTCTGAGCACACTCCTGCCCACCCCAAACCCTCCCTGCTGAGCCCAGCCCAGTTCCCAGGGATGCAAAGGCAGCAGCAGGAACTCGGGGCTCTTTGATCCTGCAGGGTTTGATCCCCCAGGATCTGGTCCAGGATCAGGAGCAGCCAGCAGGTTCCCACCAGGATTCCTGGATCAGCAGCTCGTGTCCCCCCACGCCCAGGTGCTGTCACCTCCCTGTCGTGGTTTGGGAAGTCCCAAAGGTCCTGGCCTGTCCTGGACACAGCCATGGACACAGCAGGAGAAATCAGGGAGCCAGGCAGGAACAGGTTCAGCATCAGGAAAAGTTTTTTATTTACAAAAATAAAAAGAATTCCAGAGCAGAAGGATCCACATCTGCAGTGGGGTCAGGGCAGGGGCCACAGCACCACGGGGCAAGTCCCTGTCTGAGGGGCCTGGGATGTCCCTGAGCTGGAGGAACTGAGAAAGCACCGGGTCCTTTCCTGCCTCTCCCCAGGAGAGAATTCCCAGAGGCAGGAATGAGCCTCACCCCAAGGACCAGGGGGCTGGGCCTCCCCACAGCCCAGCCAGGGACTCCTCCCCACTCAGCACTCCCGAAAATCCACTGGGAGCCTGGACCCTGCAGAGCCACCCAGAGAGATTCCCTGGAATCCCCCAGCTCGGGGAACAGCTCCTTCCTGCAGCAGCGCCACAGCACCAGCGGGGGTGACAACCCCACATCCAGCGGGAGCCAGCCAGCCCGGGCAGGATCCCTGCGGGGTGGATCCCGGGGTGGGATGGATCCCTGCGGGGTGGATCCCTGCGGGGTGGATCCCTGTGGGATGGATCCCGGGGTGGGATGGATCCCTGTGGGATGGATCCCCCAGGACACCCCCCTGGCTGATGGGGCTCAGTCCTGCTCACAAATACCCACAAGAGGATTTTCTTCCGTTCTCCTGGAGTGAAGCCATCCCTGAGCTGCTCCTGTCCCCTCGGGGCTGCTGCAGCTCCAGGGCTTCTCCCCAGCAGGGCAGGACCTGGGGGTGCTGCTGGGAACACCCAGCTTCTGCTTCAGCAGCAGGAACTGCAGACACAAAACCTGCTTCACATTTCTTTGTATTTCCTATCTGTTTCTTTATATTTTCTTTGATATCTCTATTTCCTATTTCCTTTTCTATTGTCTTTGATATTTCTTTATATTTTCTATTTTATTTTATATTTCCTTTGGTATTTCTTTCTATTTTAATATTCCTTTATATTTTCTATTTTCTTTGATATTCCTTTATATTGTCTTTGATATTTCAATATATTTTCTTTTATATGCCTTCGTATTTTCTTTTTTTCTATTTCATTTTCTTTGATATTCCTCTATATTTTCTCTGATATTTTCTTTGATATCCCTTTATATTTTCTTTGATATCCCTTTATATTTTTTTTTATATTTCCTTTGATATCCCTTTATATTTTCTTTGATATTTCCTTTGATATCCCTTTATATTTTCTTTGATACTTCCTTTGATATTCCTTTACATTTCCTTTGATATTTTACTATATTTTCTTTGATATCCCTTTATATTTTCTTTGATATTCCTTTATATTTTCTTTGATATTTCCTTTGATATCCCTTTACATTTTCTTTGATATCCCTTTATATTTTTTTTATATTTCCTTTGATATCCCTTTATATTTTCTTTGATATTTCCTTTGATATTCCTTTCTATTTCCTTTGATATTTTGCTGTATTTCCTTTGATATTTTGCTGTATTTTCTTTGATATTTTGCTGTATTTTCTTTGATATTTTGCTGTATTTTCTTTGATATTCCTATTTTCTCTGATACTATCTTTTCTATTCCCATTTTCCCATTTCCTTTCTATTTTCCCTTACATTTTCCCGTTTCCTTTGCCATTTCCTTGCCGTCCCCGTTCCCCTCCCGTCCCCACTCACGCGTTTCCTGCTGCGGATGGCCTGCTGCAGCCACAGCAGCTCCAGCAGGAGATGTTCCCTGTGGGACTGCAGCTCCCGCCGGGGCAGCCCCCGCAGCTCCTCGGGGACTTCTGCCCAAGAGAGAAAACCCCAAAGCTCAGAAAACCCCGCGGGGCTGCTCCGCACTCCCAGAACATCCCGGGGGTTGTGGCTCTCACCTGGGCTGTCGCTGGCCCACGCCAGGGCTCCCTCCTCATCCTCATCCTCCTCCTCCTCGGGGCTCTGAGCAGCACCACGCCCCAAATCCGGGCGGGTTTGGGGGTTTTTGGGGTCTGGGGCTGAGCTGGGGCTGTTCCCAGCCCGCTCTGCTCCACGAGGACCCGGCTCCTCCCGGGTTCTTCTGGGAATGGTTCTGTTCCCTGCAGCACCACGCCCCAAATCCGGGGGGTTTTGGGGGTTTTTGGGGTTTTGGGGGTTTGGGGCTGTGCCCCAGGGCAGGGGGGCTGAGCTGGGGATGTTCCCACAGCTCCCACCCCGCTCTGCTCCACGAGGACCCGGCTCCTCCCGGGTTCTTCTGGGAATGGTTCTGTTCTCTGCAGCCTCCCCCGGATCCAAGGGATTCCCTGCAGAGGGCTGGGGAAGAGGGAAAAAAAGGAAAAGAGGGGAAAAAAATCCCAATGCAATGAGGGAGGGGAAAAAATATGAGAAAGATATTTTTAAAAATCAAGAAAGCGTGAAAAAAGATGAGAGGAATAGGAAGAAAACACAGACATGAATAGGAAGAAAAAATAAAGAAATACAAAGAAACAGAAAATAAAATATTGAAGAAACATCAAAGAAATGTAAAAGAAAATATCAATGAAAATATTAAAAGATATATGAAAGAAAATATCAACAAGCATCAAAGAAAATATTAAAATAAAAGATATATGAAAGAAAATATCAATAAGTATAAAAGAAAATATTAAAATTAAATATATAAAAGAAAATATCAACATATCAAAGAAAATATTAAAATAAACAGATAAAATATATCAAATATGAAGAAATATACAGAAATATCTCCCAAAAAATCAATGAAATATCAAAGAAAATACTAAAAGAAACAAAATTAAATACATAAAAGAAAACAGAACATCGGTGCCAGCTGTTACCACCACCCTGCCCCGCCCGGAGCCACCCAAGATCTCCCGGTGCTCCCGGGCTGTCCCGGTGCTCCCGGGCTGTCCCGGGCTGTCCCGGTGTCCCCGGGCAGTCCCGGCTGTCCCGGTGCCCCCGGGCTGTCCCGGCTGTCCCGGGCAGTCCCGGTGCCCCCGGGCAGTCCCGGGCTGTCCCGGTGTCCCGGTCCCCCCCGCACCTCGGGGCCGAAGCGCGGGCTCTGCAGGACGCGGCCGCTCCAGCGCAGCTGCCGCAGGTCGCCCTCGATCTCCAGCACCACGGCCTCGAACTCCGCCCGCACGCTCCGCAGCCGCCGCCGCAGCAGGAACCCCCTGGCACAGGCCTGGCACGGCCCGGGGCAGCGCTGGAACCGAGCCGAGCCGGGCCGGGCCGAGCCGAGCCGAGCGGCAGCGCCGGGGGAGCCCTCACGGGGAGCCCTCACGGGGAGCCCTCACGGGGGAGCCCTCACGGGGGAGCCCTCACGGGGAGCCCTCACGGGGAGCCCTCACGGGGGAGCCCTCACGGGGAGCCCTCACGGCCCTCTCCGGCTGTGCCCCCCAGGGCTCTCACCCCGACGTGCCCCCCCTCCACCTCTCCCCTTCCCGGCCTCCCAGCCCCGCTCCCCCGCCGGCCCCGCGTTCCCCCGGGCCGGTCCCGCACCTGCAGCCGGGTCACGGCGCGCAGGAGCCGCCGCTGCCCCTCGGCCCCGGCCCCGGCCCCGGCCCCGGCCCCGGCCCGCGGGCCCGGCGCGGCCGCCATGGCCCCGGCGCCGTCTGCTGACGTCATCGGGCCGCGACAGCCGCCGCCATGGCGGGGGGGACCCGGCGGGGCCCGGCCGGGAGCGGAGGGGACGGGGACGGGGACGGGGACGGGGACGGGGACGGGGTCAGGGTCAGGGCGCCGCGTCCTCGGGGTCCGAGCTCTCGGCCAGGTGCAGCTTCTGTCTGAGAGCGGGTCAAGGGAAAGCGCCAGCACCGTCACTGTCACCAGTGTCATTGTCACGACTGGCATTGTCACCACGGTCACTGCCACCATTGCCACCGCCACCCTCATCGCTGTCACCATGGCCACTGCCACTGTCACTGCCACCAGCCAAGGATACATGGAGCTGCTGAGCTCTTCCAGCTGTGGGAGCAAAGGCAGAGGCTGAGGGCGCGGAGGGGACCCCAGGCGGGGACAGGGGTGACACAGCGTGTCACGGCGTGCCACTCACGTGTGCCAGCAGCTGGTCCAGGTTCCTGTCGGCCGCCGCCTTCTTCTGCTCCTCGGGCAGCTCCTCCACGCAGCCGTCCAGGCCGAAGTGCAGCCGCGCCAGCTTCTCCTGCATCTCCCGCACGTGCTCCAGCTGCTCGAAGGAGCACGCCTTCCCTGGGGACAGCAGAACCTTCCAGAACAGCCCCAGCCCCTTCCCTGGGGACAGCAGAACCTTCCAGAACAGCCCCAGCGCCTTCCCTGGGGATCAGCGCCAACCCCCAGACTGTGCCTGCTCTGTGGATCCACCAGTGACCCTCCATGGAGCCATGGAGCCATCCATCCATCCACCCATCCATCATCTCCCAGCCCATTCCTTCCCTTGGACCCAGCATTTTCCCCATCCCACCCCCTCCCTGTGGATCCTAAATTCCCCAGCCCCAAAATTCCCCAGTTTGCTCCTTCCCCGTGCCCAACCCACCTCATCCCACCCCGTGGATCCCATCCCATGGATCAAATCCCATCTCATCCCACTGATTCCATCCCACGGATCCCACCCCATGGATCCCATTAATCCCATCCCATGGATCCCACCCCGCGGATCCCACCCCACCCCATCCATCCCACGGATCCCATCCCACAGATCCCACCCCCGCCGTCCCTGACCGAACGCCTGCAGCTTTCCCGAGTGGAAGTCGCTGAGCAGGCTGAGCAGCCCGCGCTCCATCTCGCACACGTCGGACACATCGGTGAGGAAGCTGTGCTGCAGCGGGGCCCCCCGGCCGCCCCCCGCCCGCGCCCGCTCCTTGCTGGCCCTGCGGGGAGCGCGGCGTTGGCACCGGCACCGCCGCTCGGGGCCGCCCGCTGCCCCCGGGCCGCACTGACCGGCGGGGCCGCGGCCGCTGCCGGGGCGAGGGCAGCGGCAGCGCCAAGGACGCGCTCCGGCTGGGCGGCAGCGGCTGGGCCGGGCAGCGCTGCGGGCTCCGCTTCCTCCGGCGCTCCTCCATGGCCCCGGCGCCCGGCCTGCGGGAACTCCTGACCTGCGCGGACACGAGGCTCGGGGAGAGAAGCCGGGACGCGGGGACAGAGCCGGGGGACCCCGGGTTAAGCAGGGACAGCCGCGGGCAGCGGGCGCCGCTGCGGGAGGAGCGGAGCGGGAGCTCCGTGCCCGTTCCCGGGGGCTCCGCTCGCTCCCCGCGCCCGGAGCATCCCCCGGGAGCTCGGCCGGGCCTGGCCCGCAGCCGCAGCTCGGGCGGAAAAGAGGATTTCGGCCCCAAAACACCGCGGCGAGAGCGCAGCGTACGGGCACCGTCACCCCTTTGTCCGGCCGAGCCCCGAGCGGGCAGCCCGGGGGAGCGGAGCCCCTTTGTCCCCTTTGTGCCCTTTGTCCCTTTGTCCCTTTGTCCCCTTTGTCCCTTTGTCCCCTTTGTCCCCAAGCTCCCTCCGGAGCGCCACGGCCGGGACTGACCTGAGCCCGGCCCGCTCCGGCCTCCGGGACCCGCGGGACACCCCGAGCCCGCCGGACGCCGACCGCGCCGCCCGGGATCTGCATTTAAAGGGAGAGGGAACTTCCTCCGGGCCCCGGCTGCCCGCAGATCCGCGGACGTGCCCCGGGATCCGCGCCGGGATCAGCATCCCGCGGGGCCGGAGCCGCTCCCGAGCCCGCGGAGCCCCCGGGCGGCTCCTGCCGCCCCCCGCCCCCGGCTTTACCCCGAGTCCCCTCCGCTGTCCCCGCGGCGCCGCGATCCGTCCCTGCTGGAGGCAGCCGGGCAGGGCCGCCAGCCCTGGCGCAGCGCCGGGATTAACAAACCCCGTCCCAGCCCGAGCGCGGCCGCTCCTGTCAATCCCAGGGTTTTTAACCGATCTTGGGCATTCTGGAGCCCGTGCGGGCACAAGGGACCGGCCGGGAGGGGGCTGGTACCCCCAGGGCTGCTGGCTCTCGGGGGCTGCAGCATCCCCGGAGGGAGATGCCAGCGGCTGGGGACACCCCGCTGTCCCCCCCGAGCGGGGACATCCCATCCCCACCGCAGCAAAACGCCCCTCGCAGCCTCGCCCGGCTCCTTCCCAGGGGAAAGGAGGAGCAGAGCTCCGGGACAGGGCAGGAGTTTGTGGGGGTCAGGGCTGTGTGCGGGTTTTGTGTGCAGATTGTGGGGTTTGGGGCTGTGTGCAGGTTTTGGAGGGAGCAGAGGGCTCACAGGTGCCATGCACGAACGTGAGGGGTATAAAAACTTGGGTAAAGAACAAGGGCAGACGCTCGCAGCCTCCTGAAGTGACGTGATGTTACCCTGCAGGGGTTGAAGCTTTCTGCAATTGTATGGTGACACTCTGGATAGTGTGGCTGTCTCAGCTGTGACAGGACACAGGGAAGTTTTGTCCCACCCACAGCCCAAATTCTTCACCCCCGTGGAAAAGAAGAGAGACACCAGAGGCAGCAGCGAGGTTGGGAGTGTTTCTATTGGATACAGGATACACACGAGGAGCTTTCTGTACCTTTACAGGGAAAAGACAGAAAAAAAAAAGGGGGTTTGGTGAATTTCTAAGGGGTTTTGCTTTTACTCAAGTCCGGATGTGGGCAGCTCAGCCTGGCTGGGTTACATTCATGGATCATCCCAGAGGAACTGAGCTGACAGCAGGGGCTGGAAGACAAAGCCACCCCAGCTCCAGGGACTGTCCCCGTGGGTGCCCAGCATGCTCTGTGGGGCTCAGAGCCCGTCCACGCTGCCCTCCTCAGCTCTGGATCCCTGGAGGAGACACGGAGGCAGGTCCTTCATGAGGGGAGATGTGAGAGCAGCTGTGGTGCCAGAAGGGAATCCCAGACGGATCCACGGGATACATCCACGGTGGGGATCAGCTTCCAGCACCAGGAAGGCAATGCTGGGAACGAAGTCTGTCACAAACAGAAGCTGCAGCCGGGTCTGAAGCGAGCCCAGTCTTCCAAAAGAACGGCGAAAGAACAAAGTCTTGACAAACCAAGGAAAATCCCAAAACCTGGTGCCAGCAGGTCCCACGCTGTCCCTAAACTCCCTCCCAGCACATCCAGGCCCTGCAGGCTGAGGCAGCACTGGGGAGATGCTCTTCCAAGCAGAGAGGGAAAGGAGCAGTGGGGCTGGGAGAGCACAGGCACCCCCAGGCTGGGGGAGGCAGGAGCAGCCCCAGGGCAGAGCCTGGCAGCTGATCCCAGCCCCAGGGCAGAGCCTGGCAGCTGATCCCAGCCCCAGGGCACGGCCTGGCAGCTGATCCCAGCCCCAGGGCACGGCCTGGCAGCTGATCCCAGCCCCAGGGCACGGCCTGGCAGCTGATCCTGGCTGGAGCAGCAGCTCGAGGAGCACACTCAGCTCTGAGGTTTGATCCTCCTGCAGTCCCAGCTCCGTGGATGCCTCCAGGGCTGGGGCAGAGGGGCTCGGGGGCACCTCCCCAGTCCCTGTGCACAACAATGCAAAACACTTGGGAATTAGACCTTTGGGTTAACTGTTTAATACACTTTGTGCACGTGTGCGTTCAGCAAAGAGGCAACTGTGAATTATAAGGCGGTTTTGAGATTGGCAGGGCCTGGGAAGAGCAAAAACTCCCAAGGGTGGGACCAGGCACCCCCTTTCCTGCTTCTCCTCGTCCCCGCTGCAGACACGGAGCCCACGGAGAGCAGGGGAGCAGCCTCTTGAGCCCTCAGCTCACACAGGAGCTGCCAGCAAGAGCCAGTCCAGGAGCTCCCTCCTGCCTGGCAGGGGAAGAGGGAGAATCCAGCACTGGGAATGTTCTGGAATTCTCCCAGCTCTGCTGTCACTCCAGAGTGGAGTCCTTGTGATGGTGGAGGCGTGTCCCTGTCCCTGTGCCTGGGCTCTGCTCTCCTGAGCCTGCCAGTGACCAGGTCCTTGAGTGAGAGGGACAATCAGCTGAGCTTCCATATTTTCAATATTCACACAGGCAGGGAGCTGGGCCCTTCTGCTTCTTATGGATATCCATAGATAAAGCGTTGCCCTGCACATTTTTATATATCTTATATATATATATATATATAAAATCTTAAAAAAACCCTCCAAAAACCTAAACTAGGAAATCTCACATCCCCAAGAGGGCTGTGTCCTGTCCTTCCCCACCTGTCCCAGGGCAGGGAGAGTGGAATCTAAAGCAGCTGCCAGGTCCCCCTCCCTGAGCCCAGCCGTGTGCCCTGCCCGGGGCTCAGTCAGTGCCCTGCTCAGTCCCGCTCTGCCCTGCTGCTCCCGTGCTCAGTTCTGCTGGGACTCCTGCAGGATCCGGGCTCTGTGGGGCCTTTCCTGGGCTCAGGGAATCTGGAGCTGCCTCGGAGGTGTCCCGGGGTGGCTCCTTCAGAGGCTCCAGCAGCTCTGTGTGGGCACACAGGTCCTGCACCTTCTTGTTGAGGTCGTTGCGCTCCGTCTGCAGCGCGCGGCACAGCTTCTCCAGGCGCTGGATCTTCACCTGCAGCCCCTCCAGCTCCTTGTCCCGCAGGGTTTTCTGCAGGAGACAGGCACACAGGGAGAGGTGAAACCCCACAGGGACATGAGAGAGCAGGGACAGCTTTGAAATGGAGGGAGGGCGGGGTTAGGTGGGATATTGGGATGAAACTCCTCCCTGGGAGGGTGCCCAGAGAAGCTGTGGCTGCCCTGGATCCCTGCAAGTGTCCAAGACCAGGCTTGGAGAAAGCTGGGATAGGGAAGGTGTCCCTGCCCATGGCAGGGGGTGGAATGAGATGAACTTTAAGGTCCCTTCCAGCCCAAACCATTCCATGACTGATTCTAGGGAAGCCTAGAATCCAATAATCTGATTTGGATTCGTCCAGTGATTCCAGGGAAACCAAGCAAACCTCCAACACCCAAAGCACCAAGGAGCTTCTTCCTCCCTCTGCCCTCACAGAGCACCGAGGCAGGACCTGTCCTGTCCCCATCCCACCCTCCCCAGCTGCTCCAGAGCCCCCTCACCTCCTCTGCCATCTCCAGGAGGGCCTTGTTGCTGCTCTCCCAGCGGGAGCGGTACATGGTGGTCTCCTTCTCCAGCTTCTTGATTTTCTTGGTCATCTACAGAAGCACAGAAAGGGCACAAATGGAGTCACAAAATGTCCTGAGCTGAAAGGGATCAAAAGAAATAAACCCCAGGGAGAACATTGCAAAGCCACCCCAGATTTTGGGTGTAGATCTAAAATTAACTGAAATTTGGAGCTGGGGCCCTTCCAGCTCCCAGCAGCACGGAGGAAAAAGCATCACCCACCTTCTCCATCTCCTGTTTGAACGTTGTGAACACTTCACTGCTTTTGGAAAGGGTGTTCTGGAACTCCTCAAACTTCTCTGTGTACAGAGCCAGCTGTGGGGAGAGACAGGGAGCTCATGGCTCCAGTGCCTGGAGAGGGGAGAGCCCAGCCACGGGCTGAGCTGCTGCCCTGGGACAAGGACAAACAGCAGCAGCTGCTGTGCCAAATTCTGTCCTAGGAAACATCCTCAGAGCAGAGTGTTCCACAAACTCCTCCTGGCTGATCCCATGACTGCTCCCAGCACTGGGAACCATCCCTGAACACAGCCTCAGCTCACAAAACCACACCCAGCAGGGATCCTGCCCCTCTGCTTTGCAGATTGAGGAACTTTGGGCTGTTCAGGGAGGGAGGGAAATCCCCAAACAAAACAAGCTGAGCAGGGAACTCACCTGCTGCTTGAGGTGGGTCTCCTGCTGCTTCATCAGCTCACACATCCTCTGAGATTCCACAGCTTCCTTCAGCAGCTGGGGAGGAGCAAAGCAGTTAGCTGGGACTGCTCCTGGCCCAGCCCTGCTCAGGAGAGGCACAGGGAGCACAGCTGGCTCCTGGACATGCCAGCATCTGGGATAACCCCCAGGATCCACACTAAGAGCCAAAAATTGCCTCCATCAACTGCTCCAACACTTACAAAATCCTTCTCCCTCTGGTGCCTCTCCTCTGCCTCCTTCAGCATCTCCTGGGCCTGCTGCAGTTTGGCATCCACCAGCTGCTGCTGCAGCTCCTTGTGCTTGAACACCTTGTCGATGTGCTGCAGGGGAACAGCAGCACAGCTCAGGGCACAGCCAGAGCCCCCTGCCCAGCCTGGGGCAGCAGGAGGGGCTCCCAGGGCTGACCCACCTCCTCCCTCAGCTCGTACTGCTCGATGAGCTTCTTGAGCCTCTCGGCCAGCTCCATGTTCTCCTGGCGCAGCTTGGAGTTGCGCTCGTTGTGCTGCTCCATCTGCAGCTGGATGTCGTTCAGGGTCACCTGGAAGTGAGAGGTCACCTCCTTCCTCTTCTCCTCCTCCTCCCTGGCACGCTGGACGCCCTCCTCCTGCGTCAGGGACGCGGCAGGTAAGGGAGAAATTCCCCAGAATGACGTTCCCAAAACACCCAGCCTCCCGTGACTCCTTACATCCATCAGGAAAACTTCCCAAAGTTATGTTCCCACCCCACCCAACCTCCCATTATTCCTTACATCCACGAGGAAAATTTCCCAAATGCTGTCCCCAACCCACCCAGCCTCTCATTATTCCTTCCATCCCTCAGGTAAGAACTCTGGGCCTTCCCCTTCCCTTCCTCCAGGGGACAAACCCCAAAACAACAACCCAGACACTGCAGCCACGGTGTCTCAAGAGCAAAACCTGCCCTGGTGGCAGCGTGGGGACGACCCGGGGGCAGTGAGGGTGCCCCGAGGGAGGGGAGGGGAGGGCAGGGAGGGGGAGCACCTTGAGGGTGCGGTTGTGCCGCTGCAGCTCGCGGCACAGGCTCTCCAGCTTGCTGCGCGCCAGGATGGCCTTGCTGTGCTCGCCCTGCAGGTGATCCTTCTCCTGCACCAGCTGGCTCTGCTTCTTCTGCAGGATCCGCATCTGCTTCTGCGACGTGCGGTGCTCCTCCAGCTGCGACAGGGGAGCACGGCCTGAGGGGCAGAGCTGGGCCCGGGGGACGGCACCTGCCCTGCTGAGGGGACACAGCTGTGCCTGGGGGACAGCATCTGCCCTGCTGAGGGGACACAGCTGCACCCCTGAGGGGACACTGTCTGCACCCCGAGGGGACACAGCTGCACCCGAGGGGACACAGCTGCACCCCTGAGGGGACAGAGCTGTGCCTGGGGGACAGCATCTGCCCTGCTGAGGGGACACAGCTGCACCCCCGAGGGGACACTGTCTGCACCCCGAGGGGACACAGCTGCACCCCCGAGGGGACACTGTCTGCACCCCCGAGGGGACACTGTCTGCACCCCCGAGGGGACACTGTCTGCACCCCTGAGGGGACACAGCTGCGTGTGCCACAAGGACAGATATGCCAGGATAAAATTTCTTTTCTCCACAGAATTTTTTTCCTCCTCATGGAAAACTGCAGAGTTTTCCATAGGGTTTTTTTGGGTTTTGTTTTTTTTTCTGCTCATGGAAAACTGCAGGAAAATGCAGTGGAAGGTTTGTGACACTTCTGGGCAGAGCAGCAGAGACACAGAGCCCAGGGGATTTTCTCCTTCCTCAATTCCCACCCTGCTGGAATTGGAAGGAGCTCCACATTCCCCCAGCACAGGGAAAAGCCACCACAGACACTTTGGACGTGCACAGGCAGCCCCAAGCCTCCTCCAGTTCCAGATCCATGCTTGGAGCTCCACCTTGGCTCTGGTTAAACGGGGATCAGGCTTTGTGTGGCTCAAACTGAGCTCCTCCTGCACCCAGATTTGCCAAAATTCCTTCTGGCCACGCTTCACAAACACCACCAGGCTGCAGCCAGCAATGCCCACCCTCTCCCAGGCACTGCAGGGCTCCCAGGACACCCCAAAGCTCCAGGGAGACCCTGGAATGTCCCTCTCAAAGGGCTCCCTGCCCCCCTGAGCTCCCCCAGCCCCAGGACTCACCAGCTCAGCGTATTTCTTGCACAGAGCTGCCAGTTTTTCCTCTGACGTGCTCAGGGTGTTCAGGGTCTGCATCAGCAAAGTGATTTCCTTGCCTGGAAGGAGACATGGAATGGGAATAATGCAATAAATGGGATAAAAATGGCTTTACACGGAGTTCTGGCTTGGAAAGGTGGAATAATCAGGGGCTGAGCAGGTCCCCAGTGTGCTCCCAGGATTTCCCCACGGTGGGAGAACTGCAGCAGCTGGGTTTTGGAGGGGAAAACCATCCCTGGGCTGGCTGGAGCCAGCTGTGCCCAGCAGAAGAGAAACCCACGGAATTCAGAGGCTGCACTGGTGCAGAACAGAACAGAAGGATGTTCCCAAACACATCCCAGGCTGTGACTTCCCCCGGGGTGATTAGTGTGGGATAAAATCCATTTATCCATGCACCGATATCCTGGGGCACAGCTGGAGCAGGGAATCCTTCCCCTAAACCCTTGGGGAGCTGGGAATCCCTCACCTAAACCCTTGGGGAGCTGGGAATCCTTCCCCATAACCCTTGGGGAGCTGGGAATCCCTTATCTAAACCTTTGGGGAGCTGGGAATCCTTCCCCTAAACCCCTGTGGAGTTGGGAATCCCTCACCTAAACCCTTGGCTTTCTTCTTCTCCTGGGCTTTCCTCTGGTCCCTGTCTGCAGCCTCCTCTCCGGGCCGGAACTCCTCGCTCCCCTTGCAGCTCTCCTTCTCGCCGTTGATCTCGGGCCCTCCTGGCTCCTGCTCCCCGTTCCTGGGGCATTCACTGAGGGCCTTGTCGGGCTCCTCGGGGGCATCCCCGTGCCCCCCATCCTCCCCTGGGTGCTCCTGGCTGGCATCCACACAGTAGGTGCTCAGGATGTCCTCCAGCTGCCGGCTCAGCTCCTCAGAAACGTCGCGGGAGGATTTGGGATCCTCCTGAGTCAGGGGAGCTGGGGGGAAAGGGAACACAAAAAGGAATTGGTGAAAGGAGGGTCTCCTCAAGCCAGGTTTTACAAGCTCTTGGAGGTTTACTTCACACCCAAGGTAGCTCAGCTGCCTCAGAAGGCATCAAGTCAGCAGGATGGCTGCTGTGGTAGTGTTGGAAACAGAAGGGTTTTAATAAGAGGGAAAACAACAAAACTCTTTACAGAGAAAAACTGAGCCAGGTGCTAGAGGTTCTTGCTGCTGGTAAAACACCTCACGAAAGCAATTAGTTTCTTTGTTCTCTTCTTTTTCTAGTAAATTGGCTGGACTTTTTGGCTCCTGTCCAACTGGGTATCCTTAAGTTTGGGGTGAAGCCCCCAGGTCCTATGAGGTGTCTTTTCACCTAATTAAAGAGAGAAACTTCTGAGCTTATTTCCTTTCTAAGGGGACAAAAGACAGTTTTGTCACTCCATCAAGAGGGGGCACATTCCTATAAACGGAGGCTTTCTCCCTCCTCTCACCCTGCAGGGAACGGGAGGGTTTCCCTGCTTTGTTCCATTGTCAGGGCGTTCCCAACATTCTCCTGTGACAGCAGAGCATGACCAAGCCCCTGACATCTGTCAAGGGGGAGAATTCCCCCCTCTCTCCTCTTTTTTTTTTTAAGGAAAGCAGGTTGTGTGTGAGCTTTATCCCCCCAGAGGAATTGGCAGCTCCAGGGCTGGGCTTTTTACCATAAAAATGGATTTGAAACCCGGGTAAGAGCAGCTGGGATCAAACAGGGATGGAGCAGGCAGAACATCCTGGCAGCAGTCAGGAGAGGGGAACTCCTCCAGGACTGCACGCACACAGAAAGAAGGAAAAAACCAGGATTTTCTGCCCTGGAAAACCAGGATTTTCTGACCAGGATTCTCTGCCTGGAATGCCAGGATTTTCTGTCCTGGAAACCAAGGATTTTTTCCTGGAAAACGAAGATATTTTACCCAAGAAATCCACAATTTTCTGCACTGGAAAGCCACGATTTTCTGCCCTGGAAACCAAGGATTTTTTCCTGGAAAACCAGGATATTTTGCCCAGGAAATCCACGATTTTTTGCCCTGGAAAGCCAGGATTTTCCGCCCCTCCAAAGAGCTGCAATAAAAGCAGCTCCCTGGCTCTCCCCATGCTCCAAGCTGCCCTCGCACACCCCAGGGGATGCCAGCAGTGCAGACCCCCCCAGCCCCAGGGGTCCCCCACCTTCCGGGGGAGCTGCAGCCTCTGGAGAGTCTCCCTCTTCCAGCCCCATCCCGCTGCTCGCTCTGGGAGGACGTGGAGCTGCCTTGGTCTCCAGTGCCTGGTTCTTCATCCCAGCCTCTGCAGAGACACAAGGGACAGGCTTTGAGGACATCTGCAGGGTTTTGGGAGTCATCAGCCCTGGCTGTTCTCGTGCTGAGGAAAGCATCTCTTGATTCCCAGGATAACTCCTGTTGGAATCTCCCTCTGGAGCGAGGCAGCACCTCCCAGCCCACAGATAAGAGGATTTCCCCGCTGGGCACAACCCCCCCGGCCCTTGGTGCCCTTCCCACTCGGGGATTCCAGAGTGGCCCAGCAGGCAGAGCCCGCAGAGCACAGAGCTCAGTCCCTGCTGAGCTCCGCGGCCAGGGAGAGCCTGAAACCCCGGCCCCTCCTCCTCCTCCTCCTCCCCCGCGGGCTCCGGGTGCTCTCAGCCTCCGCTAACGAGGAGCGGGGCCAGGAGGCGCCCCGGTGACAGCGGGGCCGTGCCGGGGCTGCTGGAAGGGAGCGGCGGCGGAGCCGGGCCCGTGTCACCGCCCACGTGCGGGGCGCCCGGGCAGCGCCCAGCCCGGCACCTGCCCGCGCCCCGGGCGCTGCTTTTCCGCCGCTGCAGCCCCGGGGCCACAACCGGGCCGAGAACCGGCCGAGAACCGGGGCACGGCAGCGAGAACCGGGGCACGGGGCCGAGAACCGGGGCACGGGGGCGGCCCGGCCCCGCAGCACCCGGGAGCCCCGGCCCGGCCCCCCCAGCCCCGTTCCGGCCCCGGTGCAGCCTCCCCTCCCCTCCCGTTAAAGCGGCCCCGCGCTCCCCCTCCCCGCACCGCCGTGACGTCACGCGCGCACCCCGTGACGTCAGCGCCGGCGGTCTGACGCAGGTGTCGCCTCGTTCCTCAGCCCACGGGCGCGCGGGGCCCGGCGCGGCGGGGCCCGGCGGGGCCGGTGCGGCGGCGGTCGCGGCGGTTCCGGCGGGGCCGGCGCTGAGGGAGCGGCTCGGCCCGCGGCCTCCAACGGCCGCGCGTGCGCCCGCCCGCGCCGCCGCCCAATCAGCGCCCGCCGCGCGGGGGCTGCCGGGAAGCACCGGGGAGACGCGGCAAGCGCGGCGGGAGGCGCTGAGGGGACTACGGTTCCCGGCGTGCTCCGCGAGAGAGCGGCCGCGGGAACTACAGCTCCCGGCGTGCTCCGCGCGGGGGGGGCCCTCCCCACAGGAACTACAGCTCCCGGCATGCCCCGTAGGGCTGGAAGGAGAGGATGAGGAAGAAGAAGGGACTGGGAAGGAAACCGCATCCTACAACTACCGCCATGCCCCGCGGTTGGGGAAGAAGAGGATGAGAAAGAAGGGGAAGTGTGGCCTACAACTCCCGGCACGTCCGCCGGGACAACATGGCTGCCCTGGGGACAACAACTGCCGCCCTGCTCCTCTGGAGGGAAAAGCAGATGAGGAGGAGGAGGAAGAACAAAGGAAGAGAGGAAGGAGGAGGGAAAAAAAAACCCACAAAAAACCCCACAAACAAACAACAAAAAAAACCCTGTGGCCTACATTTCCCAGCATGCCCTGCGCCTGGCCGGCGTGGGGACTACATTTCCCAGCAGGCCCCGCGCGCCGCCGCCGCTCCCGGCCCCGGGCCCTCGCAGGGCGAGCCCGGTTCCCCCATCACAGCACAGCGCGCACCTGCACAGCTGCAGTTTATTGTTCCGCACAAGGGCCCCGCGGCTCTGCTCCTCTGCTTTGACCGAAACCGGGCCAAAGCGGCCCAAAAAGCGCCGCGGGACGGCCCCGAGCCCCGGCGGCTCCAGGTGTGCCTGCCTCACAGCGCTTATTTACAGCAATCACAGAAACGTCAGCTAGACTTTGCTCTGTGGCCCAATTAGACAAATACCTCCCTTTCTATAATATAAAAAATACAGAGATTTGCCGTTTTTGGAAGTAAAATGTGCATTATGTGACTGTGAGCAGGAGGTAAACCTGAAAACCTGGTGCTCCTGGAGCTCCCATCACTGCTGGCAGGTGGAGCCAAACCTTCCTCCACCCCAAACCACCCCAAGGCAGGAAAAACCCAGAATTCAGCCCATGTTTCTCATGGCAACTAAAGTATTTCAAGTAAAGATGCAGTTGGGTTTCAGCATTTCAGAGCTCTGAGATCAGTCAGTACAACGCAAACCAAACCTGTGCAACAGCAGCTGTGCTTCCTGCTCCAAAAAAATCTACCCCAGTTCCCATCTTTGGGCTCTTGTTGCTTTTTTTTTTGCTTTTAATCCTTGGAAATACCACTAGCAGTTCTTCAAAAAAAAAAAAAAACAAAACCAAAAAAAAAACTAGACAAAGGGAAGCAGCAGGAAAAAAAAAAAAAAAAAAAAAAAACAACTTCCCAGCAGTGAGAGAACTTCTCATTTTTCTGTCCTTTTTCAGTATTTTTCATCAGGGAACTGGTCCTGGCTTCACCAGGACTGTCCACCTGAAGGAGGAAGGCCAGGGCTGAATTTTGCTCTTGGCATATTAACGAGTCTTTAATAAAGAGTAACATGTGCAAAAAAAAAAAAAAAAAAAAAAAAAGAAAAAGAAAAAAAAACCCAAAAAAGGGAATTTAAATAGATGAAGCCAGGTTTGCAGAATTACTGTGGCCAGAACAGCTCCCTCCTCTCCGTGTCCTCACCCGAGCCCAGGCTGGGGTACCCGAGGTAAAAACTGCACTGGGGAGACACCACCACAAAGAAGAAGGCAGCAGGAGGTGCCACCTGCCCCCTCCGTGTCCCTCCTGCCCCCGAAGCCAAGGGGAGCAGCAGCCCAGGGGAGGAGCAGAGCTCCCCTGCTCCCCAGGAGCGCTCGCAGTT
Source organism: Passer domesticus (assembly GCF_036417665.1). NCBI lineage: Eukaryota > Metazoa > Chordata > Aves > Passeriformes > Passeridae > Passer > Passer domesticus. The sequence continues at coordinate 6,841,838 of NC_087497.1, read as the reverse complement.
TCCCAGACGGGAGCAGTGAGTGTCCAACCTCCCAGCCTGCACCAGCAGCTGCTCGCCCAAACTTTCCAGAAAGTTTGTGGTGGGTTTTTGGTTTCTGGTCGGTTTTTCCCCGGGATTATAGCTGGAATCCCTCCATGGGAGCCTCGGGCTGCTGGAAGATGTATTGCTGCTGGTTCTCGTCCACCTGCGGGGCCACGGCCGCGTCCTCCTCCACCCCGAAGTAGTGCTCGATCAAATCAAAGGCTTTCTGGTAGATCTCCTGGTTCTCATGGCTCTGGAGGAACTCTATTTTATCCAAACCTTCGGAGGAAAACAAAACAAAAAGTGGAATGGCATGAAACAAAGAAATAGGCTCTCTGTCCTGCAAAGAATTCTGTGATAAATCCACAGCTAAATGTCACAAGGCAGCACACTCCTCTGGCTGCCCTGGAGGACTTGAGGGCCTGGCACGGAGTCAGAAACACCTGGGCCTTTGATTTCAGCCCATGGAACAAATTACCAACTCTGGGTGAAGGGGTACAGGCCACAAGAGTTTGAGCAGAAGGATGGTTGATTTGTCACAGGGTGAAAAAGCAGAATTTTGGGGTTTTAGAATGGGGGCTCAAGAGGCAAGATGGAGGAGTCTGGGTGTGTCCTGTCCTCCTCCTCATTGTCCTCCATCTCCTGTGTGATGGTGACAGTTTTGGATTGGTTTAGAGATGGACTGTCTAACATAGGTGAGAGGAATTGGAAAATGATTGTAAATAAAGTACAAGTAGTTCTTAGTACAAAAAACTAACACCACGCCACGGGTGGGCAGTGTGCCACAAACTGACCTGCCACACAGACCTCAGCAGGTCCGAGGAAGAATGTGAGATAAGGAAAAATCAACAACCTTGAAAAGCAGAACCAACAAATCTCAACTTCTTCCTTGGTTGTGGAGCTGGGAAAAAGAGACTTTCTGACACCTCGGGGTCATCTCGACCTCAGAAGCCCCAGAGCCCTGGATCCCAGCCCTGCCAGGCAGGTTCAGCTCATCCAGATGTGCTCCCAGCTGCAGTGGGACCGACAAGGAGGGGTCTGGGGGCTGCAGGGCCTGTCCCCTGAGCCTGCAGCTCTCCCTGCCCCAGCTCAGTGCACAGAAAGCTTCCATGCACAGTGCCCCCTCAGGAATTCCAGGAATTATCCTTCCAGGGAGAATCAGGACACTCGGAGTAATGAGAGGGCAAAGCAGACACTGCCAGCTCACAGGGAGCTGCAGACCAAAATAGGAACTTGTTCCTCCTCAAAGCATCGAGAGCAGGAGCAAAAAAAATAAATCCATCAGCACCAAATTAAGTCACTGCAGGGAAAAGCAAAGTCTCCCTGGATTTCCAGTGTAAAACTGGGTAGATCCAGAGCAATTTTAGATCCAGAACTGTCGCTTTTTACTTAGCTCAGCTCATTTCTGGTTCATATTCCCACCTGCTGCCAGCCACGATTTTCAGCTCAGACTCCAGGTTAGAGTTTTTACTTCCAAGTATTTTCTCATCACCCACTAAATGAGTTTGAAAAGATTTTGGAACAAATATTGGCTATTTTGGAATACAATAAACCCTTCAACAGAGCAGAAAAGCAACCAGGAGAGCCCTGCAGTGCCCAAAGCCCCTCCTACCATAGGCCTCCTCAATCAGGCTGCAGTAGGGGTTGATGCCAGTCCCACTCTGGTTGGCTTCCTGCTCTCCCAGTCTCAGGATGTTTTCCAGCCCATTCAAGGCCACCAGAACAATCTTGGAGTCCATGACAGTCAGCAGGTCACACAGAGGTTTGATACAACCCAAATTCACCAGGTACCTGCAGGGAGAGAGCAGCACCAACATCACTGCCTGCTCAGGAGCTGGGGAGCATCTCCTTGGCTCCATGGGAAAGCAAAGGAGATGAGTCCAACTAAAATCCAGAAACTGACCTTAGAACACACATTTACTGCTCTGCAAGGTTAATTTGGATCCATTTATTTGCATTGCATGCAGCCCTACTTTCAGAATTTTTTTTTTTTAATGAAAGGAGCCACTTCTGAAATCCAGGTGCTGCTCAAATTGAGTCCACACTGGAATTTTATCTGTCCTTAAATTTGGACATATAACCTCAACTACCCAAAGAAGGATGGAGAAAATTTGGGATTAAATGATCCTCATCCAGAAGGAAATCACAAATTACAGCCCAGCTCTGCCTGCCTCAGTTCCTCTCCAGCATCTCTCCTTTGCCTGGAAGGTCCCCTGAAGGCAAAGCTGCCAGGATTGAGGCAGGAGTGGCCCAGGAGGCTCAGGGAATACCTGATCTGCTCAGGGGTCCCTCCTGAGGTGGCGTTGGTGATGGCCCAGGCTGCCTCTTTCCTCGTGCGGAATTCCGCCTTCTGCAGGATTTCGATCAGCACCGGGAAGATGTTGGCATCAATCACTGCCTGGGGAGAGAGGCACCAGGGGCTTGGCACTGCCCCGAAGGCTCCTGAAAGAAACCCCCACTTCCAACCCCCGTGTGAAGAACTTCCAGCTGAAGGGACTGCTGTGGGTTACTCCTCAGCCAAACCCCACTAACAGCAGATATTCCAGAACCAGCAGACAACTCCTGGAATTGCACAACACTGGGGAATGCTCACAGCTCTGCTCTGCTTATGGAGGTCAGGAAAAGGGTAATTAAACCTCAAGGAGCTCCAGCTCTTCCAAGGGACTGAGGATGGAGAAAAGGGGATGTATCTGCCCTAATTCCAATGATCCAGCCTGGGGGGTCAGTCCATGTGCTGCTGCCATTCCCAATTTTCATCCCCATTTTTTAGCTCGTTTGGCAGCAGCAAATTTGCAAATTGCTGCAGAATAAGAGAAGTGAACCAATCCAGCCTCTAAGGGTCAGGGAAAGGGAAAAGCTGCCAATCCCCAGTGCTGAGCTTGGAATCTGGGATCACTGCAGGCAGGCTGGGGAAGACTGTACCTGGATTTGTGCTCTGTTGCCTGCTGTGATGTTGGATATGGTCCAGCACGCCTCTTTCCTGATGGATTCCTTGGGACTGCTCAATAAATGGAGGAGGCAAGGCAGGGCTGAGCAGTTTAGAATCACCTTTGGGGGAGAAGGAAGCACAAGTGAGATCACCAGCGCCAGGCACTGCATTCCCTGCAGGAAATTGCTCTCCTCTCACCTGGGTCTGGATGTCATCCCCTGTCACGATGTTGCCAACTGCCCGAAGAGCTGGAGAGGCCACTTTGTAATCATTGTGCCTGCAGGAAAAGTGTGCAAAAACAAACCCAGCCCCGTCAGACCACTGGGATATTCAGCCTGTTCCCTCCCCATGATCCCATCTACATGATTTCCTTAGGATTCTATCCCTTGCCATAAAGAAAACAGGGTGAGCTGAGCATAAAGCCACTGCAAACAAAGCTGCAACACAGTTTGATCCTTTGCATCCTGACTCCATCCCCTTTTCCATGGGGATTTTGGAGAAACAAAGCCAAGCTGATTTCTCCTAGCCACTGCTCTTTGATTTGCCTCATAAGCAGGCTTCCATTTGAAGTTGGAAGCACACAACATTCTGCAATCCTTAAGGAAATCTGGGAAAGGAGAAAGTTCTTCCCAGTTGTCTGTGTAGTTGACCCATGCTTAAAAAAATGGTTGAATTTCAGAAATTTATGGGGATAATGGTTTTTTTTATCAGTGAATTTATAATTTTGGGGGCAGATGTTGAGACTAACACAGGTATCTTTCCATAGAACTGGAAAATCTTCAGCCCAGGAAGCCAAGCCAGCAAACCCCAGCTGTGAACCTGCTCCAGCCCCTCCTGGGCCAGCTCAGCTGCCTGGACCCCGTGTGCACGGGGGGTTTGGTGGGACTGAGATGGACTGTCACTCACATCAAGAGCTCCACCAGCCTCCTGCACACCCCCGAGTCCACCACAGCCTGGATCTTCTCGTTGGGACCATCGGACAGGTAGGACAGAGCCCAGCACGCGTCTGCCAGCAGGTCAGAGTCACTGTTGAACAACAATCGGGACAACACTGGCAGGCAGGGAGACACCTGCAACAACAGCCACCACCCGGGTTAGTCACCAGGCCAGGACCACCACAGCTGCAGGCAAACAGCCCTGCTCCTGCTGACTGCTCAGGACAGCCCTGCGCGGCCACGCGTCCCTGCTCCCCACAGCCCCAGAGCCACCTCAGCAGCTTAACTGACACTGAGGAGTTAAATCGTACTGAGGAGTTAAATCGTACTGAGGAGTTAAATCGTACTGAGGAGTTAAATGGTACTGAGGAGTTAAATGGTACTGAGGAGTTAAATGGTACTGAGGAGTTAAATGGTACTGAGGAGTTAAATGGTACTGAGGAGTTAAATGGTACTGAGGAGTTAAATGGTACTGAGGAGTTAAATCGTACTGAGGAGTTAAATTATACTGAGGAGTTACACTGGGAGCTCCTGTTAAAGAGCTCTGCTCCATTTCTGACTCTCAACGTTCAGACCAAGTTCACCTCAATCATTTAGAAATGGGTTTATATTTACACTCAATTCAGATCTCACCCCTCACCACAGGCTTCCCAGCGTTGATATTTAGTGGGTTTTCATTTAAATCAGCATGTTTTCACTTTTTAAAAAAGATTTTTGTGTTGCCAAAGGAGGAGGAGATACCTGAAGAGCCAGCAGGACCTTTAGTTAGGTTCCCTGGACAGGGAAAGGGAAGATACCACAGCTCACAGGAATTCTGGTTTTTAGCATTTCCAGGTCTCAGAATAGCTGTTGATCGTAATTAAAAGTCTTAAAATTCCAGAATTCATAAGAAAATGGTTTAGAGAAACTTTCTAGGGAAGCCTGGGCCTACCCATTATTTAAGGGATGCAGCAGAAAGGTTGGGAAAAATTAAATATGCAGATCAACCTCAGCAGGAAAAGCTCATCCTGTGCCCTCCTCGAGTTCAACAGCCCAAAAGAACCCAGACAAGCCTCTTAACTGGGTGTCTCCCCATCTCCTGGCTGCCAACAGGGCATTTCTTCTCACCTTCTCAAATTCAGGAGGTGGACTCTTCCCTCTGCACAGGTTTGACAAGGCCCAGACAGCGTTTCGTGTCATTGTCAGCCTGGTGGACGTGGTGAGGAGCCTGAACAGAGGATTACCAGGGATTATGGTCCTTGATGTGGGAGCAGAGGGACCCAAAAGAATCCAAACTAAAACATTTAGCTCCTGTTCAGCCCAGGAAGACTCTGCCAGTGACCCCCACACACCAAGTGGCACAAACTGCTCAGTGTGACTCAGGGTGAGGGGTGAGGCTGACACCAGGAGCAGCAAAAGCAGCTATGTGGGACAAAACCTCACCTCTCCAGGGTGGGATGAAGATTAATTCTTGCCAGAACAACAAGAGCCCAGGCCTGACAGAACTCATTGTCACCACGCTGAGGGAGGTGGTGTGAGAGACCTGATGCTACTCCAACCCAAAAAAATCCACAGCCCAAGCAGAGAGCAGGAGCTGAGGGACACCCTGTGACTCCAGAAGGAGCAGAGCCCCAGAGCTGCATGAAGGACTTTTATCCACAGAACCACACTCCTCTGAGGCAGAGGTTTGACCCCCAGAGATCCCAGAGTAACAGGGAATCTGTAAGGAATGCTATCCACAGATTCCCACTCCTCTGAGGCAGAGGTTTGACCCCCAGGGATCCCAGAGTGACAGGGAATCTGTAAGGAATGCTCTCCACAGATTCCCACTCCTCTGAGGCAGAGGTTTGATTCCCAGAGATCCAAGCACTGTCAGGGATCTGTAAGGAATGCTATCCACAGAATCCCACTCAGAACCAGAGGTTTGACCCCCAGGGATCCCAGAGAATCTGGAAGGAATGCTCTCCCCAGACTCCCACTCCTCTGAAGCAGCTTTGATCCCCAGGCAATCCGTGGCCCAGCTCCACCCTGCTCCAGTGGCACTCCCAGACCTGCTCGTGGCTACTCACATTAACAGGGGAGGAAGAATGGCACAGTTCAGGACATAATCCCTGCACACAGAGCTGTCTCCAGCAATGTTCCCCAACGCCCAGACAGCCTGAAAGGAAACAGCAACAGCTTCAGCCTTCATTTTCTGAGAGGGAGAGACAGGCACTGTGCTGGGAAAGCAAATTTCCTGCAATTCCAGGCAACAATCTGTGCCCTGCAGCCAGCTGGGACCACTCCATCCAACGCTGCAGTTTGAACATGTGCTTCTCCCCAAAATCCAGAGTGAGGAGAGATCCTTACCTGCTCCTGAACATCCTCAAAGTCAGAGTTTAGGAGCTCTATAAAGATGGGAACTGCCCCAGCCTCAATGACAATTTTGGTTTGTTGGGAGGTGCCCGAGGCGATGTTTGTCAGGGCCCACGCAGCCTCAAACTGAAAGGAGGGAAAAATGGGAATAAAATCAGCCTGATCCAGCAAAAGAAAGGAGTAAAATCAGCCTGATCCAGCAAAAGAAAGGAATAAAATCAGCCTGATCCAGCAAAAGAAAGGAATAAAATCAGCCTGATCCAGCAGAACAGCTCTCATGACATTCCGGCTACAATTCCTACAATTCTGCTGCAAAGGTTTTGGGAGAGAAAGGAAGAGAATTCCTCAGTACTCAAAGGATTTTATTTTCTTGAGCAATAAAAGAGCCACAGCTGTTCAAAGGATGAGCAAGAGATGTCACCACCACCTCATTTCTCTTCCACAACCATTTCTCAGCAAGAAACACAGTGCAGGAACACCCAAAATAGAACATTTTCTATATTTCATCCAACATCCCAAAGATGCTGTGAGTTCAAGGGAAGCTGAGCAGAAATTCCCTGCTTTTGCTTCTCTTTTTTGGTTTAAAACCAGATTTCCATCCATCATTCCTGGAAATTAAGCTCCTTTGATCCATGGCTTGGGGCCAGAGGGCAGGGAGAAAGAGGAAAGCAGTCATCAGCTGGGATGAAATTCCATGTATGGGAGCCTCTTGAACCCCTCCAAAGAAACCAGGACTTATTCCCAGGCTGGAAGGAATCCCAGGAAGGCACCCAGGCCTTCCCTCTGCCCCAGGCAGGACCAGCACTGGCCAAAGCCATTTCTAACATTTCTTGGCCTCTCTGCCTCCAGCAATGGAGGTTTTCCCTCACACAGTCTTCCTGCAGCTGAATTAGGTGATTTTTGCCAGTATTTTTCCAAGAATTTAATTCAGAGCAATTTACAATTTCTTTTTTTTTGCCTGAGCATTACAGACTAGCTTTGTCTTCTCCTATAGATCACATTTTTGGGGTTCAAAATATCATTTTCCCCTCACAGCACCTGTGGGTTCACAGGTTAAAGAGCTCCACACCCTGAAGAATTGATAACAGACTCTCCTTTACCTGTAATGTGCAATTTTCACTTCTTTTCAGGAATTCCACGAACCTCTCCACCACTCCCTGAGTGTTTATCACCTCATCTATTGGAGGATTTGGCTCTGAAACAGCAAGGCAGTGTCAGGGAGTGAACAGGCCTCATGCAGGGGAGCAAGGAGGCTGAAGTGTGAATTAAATTATCTCAAATTGGGCTGAACTCATCAGGGCAGCTCTCAGAATGATTTTCTGTACAAATCACACAGCTGGCAATGATCAGCAATACAAAAGATCATCACATTTCTCAATTATGGATATTTTTTTCCCCCAACCTGCAAAGCTTTTGTGCACAAACCCGTGTAAAAGGCAGGCTCTGCTGGATCCTGAGCAGGGATGAGTTATTTTTACCTTTGGAGAGTAATTTCCTGAATTTCTGAGTGGTTGCTAGCTGTAGGTCAGGGTCATCTGAGAAAAGCATCTCCACCATCTCTCCTGTGATCAATCCCTCCTGAAAAGAGGCAGAGGAGAACAGAAATGGTTTCATTTCACACTGAGATGGTTCCAGCATCACACCCTACAATCTGGGCTTAGCCAGAAATCCCAAGATTCCAACCTGGGGATCCCAGCACAGCAGAGACCCTCCAGTTCACATCTGCAGTGCTGCTGGGGGAATGGGATGAAAGGGGAGGAGGGATAAAAGGGAATTAAAGGACACTGGAGGAGGGTTTTACAGCTGGGAATAACCCTTGATAAAGCAGAGTGAGCAGCAGGATGGGTTGAGCTTTGCAGGGCTCCATTGGTGTCCCTCTGGATCCCTCAGGAAGAAGTTTTCCCCTCAGGAATAAGTTTTCCCCTCAGGAATAAGTTTTCCCCTCAGGAATAAATCTCCTCTTTGCATTTTAGCCAAGGGTTTGTGGCTGTTTCAGCTGCCTGCACCAACTTACACAAAAATTCTTGGAAGTAAGGGAATAAAAGCATTGGATTTTGGCAGTTCCATGCAAGCACAGAACCCCAGGATGGTGTGGGTTGGAAGGAGCTTAAAGATCATCCAGTGCCACCCCCTGCCAAGGGCAGGGACACCTTCCACTAACCCAGGGAGCTCCAACCCCCACCCAGTCTGGGATAATTCCAGGGATGGGGCAGCCCCAGCTTCTCTGGGAATCCCTGCAGGGCCTCACCACCCCTAAAGCATTAAATTAAATGAATTAAGTCTGTCTGAAGGCACCTTACCCCACACGTTGTGGAAGTGACGTAGGAATCCACCAGGAGACTGTCAAACATGGAGTCATCTTCATTGATCAGCTCCACATTCCTTCTTTTGAAGAGCTGGTGGGGAGCAGAACACAGGGGTTGTTATTAGACAGAACCATGAACAGGCTCCACAACTCGAAGTTCTTGTTCCCCAACCAAGATCCCTCCTGGACTGAAGGCAACCTGAATAAAAAGGGGTCATTAATAGCAGCTCTGCACTCCCAGGGTTAGTCTGGCACACAAGCTAAGGGCCAATTCTTGTTCTCAGATATGCAAATGCCCAAACCACTGAGCCACCAGGGAAGGCAAGTGCAGAATTGGACCAAAATCAGGAAAACTGGGCAAAAAAGTAGCTTGGATAAGGTGCAAATAAAGCAAATATTTCGTTCCAGACATAGCACTTGGGAATCACCTTGTGCTTCCAAAAAAGAAATACACCCAGGGTTAAAGCCATACTTGCACTTGCTCTTCCTGTTTCTCCAGGAAATAATCCCTTTCACTAATTAGATCTAAAAAAACCCACACCGCCTTTAAAATCAAGGATCTGTGAACAAAAAAAACCACCAACAACATGTGAGTTGGGTCCAGAGGAAAAAAATAAAAAAGAAGCAAGATCTCAGTTAGAACAGAAAAACTAAAGACTGCAAACAAACTTGAATGCACAGATCCTTGAAGGTTCCAGCAGTTAAGGCTGACACAGCCTGCTCTGGGTGAGTTACCTGCTGCAAGACCTCAGAACAGGAAAGAATAAAGACTGCAAACAAATTTTAATGCACAGATCCTCAAAGGTTGCAGCAGCCTGGGCTGAGCCAGGCTGCCCAGGGGGGGCTCAGAGGGTACCTGCTGCTCCCGTTTCTGTTTTCGAAGCTGGATCCCCTCCTCCTCTCTCCTCCTGCGCATCTCCTCGGGGTTCAGGGCTTTGTTCTTGTAGCTCTTCATTCGATAGTTTTCTGTGAAGACAGGAGAATTCTGCCTCAGGGCTCCTGCCACTGCTCCCGTGTGCTCTGCCCACCAGGCACGGGATGGGCAGATGGAATTCCTCTATTTACTCCACTGCCCTCGGTTTTCAGCAGGAATTCCCATTTCCCTGCTGGCAGCACAGCGTTTTTCCCAGGTATTGATTCCCAGGGAGCACCAGCCCAGCAGAGGGAGGGAAGGGAGTTGTAAGAACAGAGCAGAGCTGCAGCTGAGGGACAGGCCCCGTGTCCCACCGGGCGCTCAGGACCTGACCCACTTCTGGCAAAAGCAGCAATTCCACCCCGATTCCTCCAGAGTTTCCTTCCCAGCCTGTTTTTTCTCCCTGCCACTCAGGGAAGGGACATTCCAGGTTTGGCACAGCTGAAGGCAGCCAGGGCCAAGGGTGGCAACCCCTGAGTGCCCCTGCTTTGAGCAGGGCAGGAACTCCCCAAACTCTCCCATGCTGACATTATTTGCACATTTGTGCCTTTCTCAGCACAAACAGAGGCTCAGCTAGCCCTGAACCAAGTTACTCCTGCAGAACTCATTTGAAAACAAACATTCTTGGTTTTCCCCAGCTGCCAGGAGGAAGTTTGCAGTTTTATCTCCTCCTCGTTTCAAGCCTGAGGCACCCTCAGCCCTGCTGCTCACAGAAAGTTGCAGTCCCACTTATCAACAACCTCCAGCCACTCTGGAGCCCTTCCAAGATCAACTGCAGAAGTGTCAGACCCAAAAGTCCACAGCCAACCCAAGAAAAAACATCTACTAAACACAAATATCCAGCTTTTCATTACTAAGGAGAGAGAAAACAACAGGAAAAAAATCAATATTTTAGGAGAGGAAACAAAACACTTTCAGTTCTTTGATTTCCCAAAACCAGCTAAAAAGACACCAAAAAAAGAGAGAAATCTACAGACTTCAGGGGTTTATATCTGACCATACAACAGCCAGGTGTCAATTCTCATTCAGAAAATGTATTTAAGCACCACTGTTATGTTTTTGTTTGTATTTCCACCCCATTGTGGCTCATGCAGCCACGGGGAAGAGTAAGAGCTGACAGCTTAGATCCCCGAACAAATGAAGAATTTTAATCCTCCTTTTGGAAAGCAAAGCCTCCAATTAAAAGGTGGTTTTGAAGAAAAGGAGGAAGGAGGAGAGGATGCCCAGGATCACCAGGCAGGGCCACAAATAGCCAAGGGACACATGACAGCTCAGCTGCCTCCAAGCTCAGCTGTGCCAGGAGCAGCCGGGCTCAGGAGCACTCGGCACCTTTAGGGTCCTTTAGGGTTTGGTTTTGTCCCAGAGCATCAGGAACTCTCATCCTGCAGGGAAACCCCACAGAGAACTCTCAGGGCTGCTTGTCACCAAGTTCCCAATTTTTCTCCCACAGTTTACTCCTGCATTTGATTTCCATCGGTTTTTTCCCCAGCCCATCATCCCCGGCAGGGCTTTAATGGCAGGAGAATGCCGATTTGGGACATTCCAGCCCGTTTCCATGGCAACGGGTGGGGGAAATGCAGGATCAGGACCTCACAGGGAGCTCTGGACTGCAGCAGGACCAAATGAGACACAGCAGGACAAACTCTGGGTTTGGAATGCTTCAGCACCAAACACTCAGCTCATGTGCTACCTCTGAACTCCAATTCCACCTGTGGGAAGCCCGGAAAAGCAGAAGAATTCTGCTGGGCCGACACGGGGGCAGCTCTGCTCTGCTCTGCCGGGGCTGTTGGGGTGTTTGGCAGCACCCCAGCCCCGCAGGGGGGTCCCGAGCAGGCTGGCCCTGCCCCCGCTGGCTGTGCCGGCCAGTCCCGGCCAGTCCCGGCCAGTCCCGGCCAGTCCCGGTCAGTCCCGGCCAGTCCCGGTCAGTCCCCGGTCAGTCCCCGGTCAGTCCCGGTCAGTCCCCGGCCAGTCCCGGTCAGTCCCCGGTCAGTCCCGGTCAGTCCCGGCCAGTCCCGGCCAGTCCCGGCCAGTCCCGGCCAGTCCCGGCCAGTCCCGGTCAGTCCCGGCCAGTCCCGGTCAGTCCCCGGCCAGTCCCGGTCAATCCCCGGTCAATCCCCGGTCAGTCCCCGGTCAGTCCCCGGTCAGTCCCGGTCAGTCCCGGCCAGTCCCGGTCAGTCCCCGGTCCGTCCCGGTCAGTCCCGGCCAGTCCCGGTCAGTCCCGGTCAGTCCCCGGTCCGTCCCGGTCAGTCCCGGCCAGTCCCGGTCAGTCCCGGTCAGTCCCCGGTCCATCCCGGTCAGTCCCGGTCAGTCCCCGGTCAGTCCCCGGTCAGTCCCGGTCAGTCCCGGTCAGTCCCGGCCAGTCCCGGCCAGTCCCGGTCAGTCCCCGGTCAGTCCCCGGTCAGTCCCGGTCAGTCCCCGGTCAGTCCCGGCCAGTCCCGGTCAGTCCCCGGTCAGTCCCGGTCAGTCCCCGGTCAGTCCCGGTCAGTCCCCGGTCAGTCCCCGGTCAGTCCCGGTCAGTCCCCGGTCAGTCCCCGGCCAGTCCCGGTCAGTCCCGGCCAGTCCCGGTCAGTCCCCGGTCAGTCCCCGGTCAGTCCCCGGTCCGTCCCGGTCAGTCCCGGCCAGTCCCGGCCAGTCCCCAGTCAGTCCCGGTCAGTCCCGGTCAGTCCCGGTCAGTCCCCGGTCAGTCCCGGCCAGTCCCGGTCAGTCCCCGGTCAGTCCCGGCCAGTCCCGGCCAGTCCCGGTCAGTCCCCGGCCAGTCCCGGTCAGTCCCGGTAAATCCCCGGCCACTCCCGGTCAGTCCCGGTCAGTCCCGGTCCATCCCGGTCAGTCCCGGTCCCGCAGCCAGGGATGTGAAATCACCGCTGGAATGTGCAGCGCTGCCAGGGCGAAGGGACAGGCAGGACGTTCTCTGGGGGGGAAATTCACTGGTTAAAAAGGATTGGGAATCCTTCTGGAATATCCCTGCCCTGCTGGAAAAAGAAGCCAGCTCTCCTCAGTCCAGTTCTCAGCGCTTCCTACCCTGACTGGATCCTTCCATCCCAAATTGATCCTTCCATCCCAGTAAGTTCTCTTCCTGCTGTTTTATCCATTCGGATTTCCTCTAAAAATGGACTGATCAAGCCCAAGTGTCAGCTGAGAACAGTCCCAAAAACTGGGGAAAACTCCAGCTGAACCACTCAAACTCGAGCCAGGAGAGCTCCAGGTTCAAAGCGACCAGAAACACTCAGAGATAATTCCAGGGGATCTGAAATTCCAATAATTCCATGTGCTTTGCCTCAGAAGCAAGCGGGACTGTGTGATTTGCTCAGCAGACTGACCTGCACCTCCCCAGGACTGAAAGGCTGAGGGAATCAGGACTTTCACTCTGCAGGACTTTAATGATCAAACTCCCCCCCTGACAAAGTTCATGTTTGCTCTGCTGAACCAAAGCAAACAAAGCAAAGCAGCCAATTAACTGCTAAATTCATCAGCCTCAATTCTCACTTATTGAGAGCTGAGCATTAACACCGCTCCACGGGTTAAAAGCACTAAAAAAGGCATTTAAAGATGTCATTTGCACGGCAAACCAGGAACGAACTGATGACAATTTCCAACAGCATCGGTAACTTCAAATAATTTAAAATCCAGCCTCAGCTTGTTGAAAAATAATGAAGTGACATGAGGGTAATTTGAACAAGGGGGATATTCAACTCGTCCGGGGTGGGGAAGCTCCTGTGCACAAACTTCTCAGCTCCACACAAACTGCCCCAGGAATTCCCAGGCATTCCCACCAAGCCCCAGGACGTTTTTCTCCTCAGAGCTGCCAGTCCAGGTTTTACATCTGAAAACATAAATTAATTTTTCCAGCTGTCCAGGGCTGGGAGGTGCAGCAGGCACACACAGACGTGGCCACTGACTTCTTCTGGAGCACCACAGGAGGGGCTGGGGGGGACAGGAAAGCTCCTGGTGAGATCCTGACGTGCAAAATCATTTTTAAATGATCACTTTTAAATGATCACAGGGCATTTTTGAAGCTCCCCTGGTTTGGAAGGAGCTAAAAACTCATGCAGTGCCATGGCAGGGACACCTTGCACTGCCCCAGGCTGCTCCAAGCCCTGTCCAGCCTGGCCTGGGATCATTCCAGCCACAGGGAAATCCACCCCAGCCCCTCACAGGGAAGAATTTCTTCCCAATACCCAACCTAAACTCGCCACTTGAAAGCCATTAAGCTTCTGAAGCAGCTCTGGCTAAAAGACAACATTGCAGGTGGAAAACTGAAACATTTTCATCTTTATTTCCAGAAGATCCTCACTCAGTTTTAAGGAAAACACGGCTGCTACTGGCTTGGCTTTTCCACCTCATCCTTCCAAACCTTGTCTTCCTACAGGAGCCCTCAAAATAATATAAATAAATAAAATAAAATCCCCCTTTCCTCCCCGAGGTGGGACCTCCCCCACCAAACCAAAAAGCTGCTGGAATTAAAGCATTTTTTGAAGGAGAAACACCGAGCTGGGATTTATTTGCAGGGGACAGAGATGCCACAGATGCCACCCCCGGCCTGGTGACACGGGGACAGCCACGGTGGCACCGAGGGCTCGGGCTGCACTGGAACAAAACCCCAACGGGCAGAGCCCCCAGGAGAGCTCTGGGGGGGTCAGGACTGCGCTGAATTTCAACAGAGCACAGATCCGACAGCCAGGGGAGCCCCGAACACCCCGAAGGGACAGCTGGGACACCCCAAACCCGACTGGCACAGCTCCGACCGCCAGAGCTGGGCCCTGCAGCCCTGGCACCCCCAGAGCCGGGGTACCTCAACCCTGGCACCCCCAGACCCGGGGTATTTCACCCCGACACCCCCAGACCCGGGGTACCTCACCCTGGCACCCCCAGACCCGGGGTACCTCACCCAGAGACCCCCAGAGCCGGGGTACCTCACCCAGAGACCCCCAGAGCCGGGGTACCTCACCCCGGCACCCCCAGACCCGGGGTACCTCACCCAGAGACCCCCAGAGCCGGGGTATTTCACCCTGGCACCCCCAGACCCGGGGTACCTCACCCTCGCACCCCCAGAGCCGGGGTACCTCACCGTGGCACCCCCAGACCCGGGGTATTTCTCCCTTAACCCCAGACCCGGGGTGTCTCTCCCTTAACCCCAGTCCCGGGGTCTCTCACCCTCAGCCCCCGCAGCTCCCGCCCCACCCGCTCCCCAAAGGCGCTGCCCGAAGCGGTCACACCCCCAGGCCGCCCTCACCGAGAGCCCCCCGAGCCCCCCATGCCCCACAGCGGCCCCGGGATGACTCAGCGGCCGCGCCGGCCCCGCCGCCCTCAGCCCCGGCAGCGCCCGGGACGCCGGTGAGCGGCGAGGGCGGCGGCAGCGCGGGGCGCACGGGCTGTGCGCGCTGCCCGGCCTCGGGGCGGCTTCTCCGGCTCCACCCCGCCCCCTCGGCCGTGCCCGGAGCTGCCCGGGCCGCGCCCGCCCCGCACGGCCCGCACGGCCCTCACCCATCGCGGCGGCGGCGGCTCCGGTGGCGGCGGCGGCGGCCAAAATATGGCGGCAGCGGGCGGGGCGCGGGCCGGACGGCGGCCGCGCGGGGCCAAACCTGTGCGCGCGGAGCGCGGCAGGGCGCGGCGGCGGCACTCGGGCGCCCCCAGCGAGCGGGGGGGGAACTGCAGGGACGGGCCTGGGCTGTCACTGCTGCCACCCGTGTGTGTCACCCGTGTGTGTCACTGCTGTCACCCGTGTGTGTCACTGCTGTCACCCGTGTCCTGTCACCCGTGTGTGTCACTGCTGCCACCCGTGTGTGTCACCCGTGTCCTGCCACCCGCGAGTGTCACTGCTGCCACCCGTGTCCTGTCACCCGTGTCCTGCCACCCGCGTGTGTCACCCGTGTGTGTCACTGCTGCCACCCGTGTGTGTCACCCGTGTCCTGCCACCCGCGTGTGTCACTGCTGTCACCCGTGTGTGTCACTGCTGTCACCTGTGTGCTGTCATCCGTGTCCTGCCACCCGCGTGTGTCACCCGTGTGTGTCACTGCTGCCACCCGTGTGTGTCACCCGTGTCCTGCCACCCGCGTGTGTCACTGCTGTCACCCGTGTGTGTCACTGCTGTCACCTGTGTGCTGTCACCCGTGTGCTGTCACCCGTGTGTGTCACCCGCGTGTGTCACTGCTGTCACCCGTGTGCTGTCATCTGTGTGTGTCACCCGTGTGCTGCCACCCGTGTGTGTCACTGCTGTCACCCGTGTGTGTCACCCGTGTGTGTCACTGCTGTCACCCGTGTGTGTCACTGCTGTCACCCGTGTCCTGTCACCCGTGTGTGTCACTGCTGTCACCCGTGTGTGTTCTGTCACCCGTGTCACCCGTGTGTGCCACTGCTGCCACCCGTGTCCTGCCACCCGTGTGTGTCACCGTTGTCACCCGTGTCACTGCTGTCACCCATGTCCTGTCACTGCTGCCACCCGTGTCCTGTCACCCGTGTCCCATCACTCAGGTTCTGTCCCCTCTGTCCTGTCACTCGTGTCCCCTCTCTCGTGCCCCCTGTCCCCTCCCGTGTCCCCTCCCGTGTCCCGTTTTTCCCGGGCTGCAGGGGGGCAGGGAGCTGCCGCAGCCCCGCGTTCCCCCAGGTTGGGGGGGGCTGTGAGGGACCCTGGGGACAAACCCCGGCAGTGCCAGCACCCCGGCTGACAGCCCTGCCCTGTCCCCAGTGCCAGGGGCTGGGGTGGCGTTTGTCACCCTCCCCGGCTCTGGGGCACCCGGGGTGGCTCCATGGGTCACTCAGAGCCCTGCAAGGGGGCACAGTTTGAGGGGCAGACGGGAGGAAAGGAAAACGGTGCCACCCCCGCCCCGCAGGAACCAGAACGAGCAGAGACTCTGAGAACTCCTTTAATCGCTGTTAACTGCTGCAAAAGGTCTGGAGAAAGTCACTGTTACAAAACTCCCAGCTGTGAGAGCTGCTCCTGCTTCGTCACCCCGGCTAGAAAAGGCTCAGGGAGGTGCGGGATAGTTCCAGAACAGAGAATATTGCACAACCAACCCAAGGGTTAATTCCACTAAAGGAGGAAAGAAGGTGACACAGACGCTGCACGCTCTGGGGGCTCACAGCAGCCCCAGGTCCCCGCTGGTGTCCCCTGTGTCCCCTGCCCCCCACAAACCCAGCCAGGACAAGGTGAGGCTCTGCTGGACCCAGGGCTGTGGCAGGACAGGGATGCCCCCACCAGGAGTCACCCTAAAGAAGGAAAACCCAACCCCAAAACCCCAACTCTTCCAAGCGCACCTCGTTTAGTGCTGTCCAAAGCCAGCAGGAAAGGCCAGCCCTGGAAGGGGCAGGACAAAGGCAGAAAGTGTCACCCCAGCACCCCAAGGAGAGCAGTGAGGGCACGGTCCCTTGGGATAACTGTGCATGAGCAACATCTCGTGCTGTGCCAAGGAAAATGCCCCAGAAAGAGCCCCTGGGGCTGAAGGAAGGGGAGCAAGCAGTCACAGGGGCTGAAGTGAAGGAAGCCCAGTGGGCACAGCAAAGCTCGTGGTGCCTGCAGGGCCTGGCACGGCTGGGACAGGGCTCAGATGGGGACACGGCCTCGGCCAGCAGGGACCCCACATTTGGGAGCCTCTCTGTCCCCAGGCTGGCCAAGCTGAGCCTCAAGTGGTCACTGGGTCAGGCTGGGCCTCTGCCAGGGCTGAGCTGGCCACCAACACAGAGGCTCTGTTCCCAAACCACTGCCAGCCCAGCAGGGCTTGAGTAAGAGCAAGCCATGAGGATTTTGCTTGGGGAATTTAACCAGAAAGACACAAAACCCAGTGCAGGAAGGTGGTGCAGCTGCAAAGGGGGGAGCAGCAGGCCTTGGCTCTTGGAGGAACTGCTGGAAACGGGAGTTTCCACGAGAAAAAGCTTCCAAGACAAAAAGCCAGGCAGAAGCTCAGGGTTTGGCAGGGGGTTTGGCTCCTGCCAGGGTCAAAGGCAGGAGCCAAGTGCCTTTTTGTGCAGCAGCACCCCCAGCCCTCAGGCCCTCCCCAGGTGGAACTGCAGAGCAGGCACAGCCACGTCCAGGAGCCTCTCAGCTGCAGGTTACACGTGCACACACGAGCAAGGAAGGAGCCAGCTGGCAGCCTGGCAGCGCCCAGCACACCTGGCAGGGCTCTGAGTGCCCAGCTGGCCCCAGGCACCCCTCACTCTGCCTCTTCCCAACACGCCAGGGTCACTTCTGCCTTGGCCAGTCTCTAGGACCTATGGAGAAGTCGGGCTCCTGTGTGCCAGTGACCTCCTGCTTCCTCCTCCTGCATCTGAAGGGGTCACTTGAGCTGCCCCCAGGTTTTGGGAGGAATGGAACTCCTCCAGCCTGGAAGTGCAACCCCAGCACAGTCACACAGAAAGGAACAGCCGGTCCGGGATTGAATTCACATTCCATGGTGGAAATGAGCCTGTGACACACGCTGGAAGCAGCTGCTTTATTCCCAGTCTTCCCACTCTTCATCTTCCAGCTGCAAACAAGAGGAAATCCGTTTCTGAGCTGTTTTCAAATTTCTGTAACTCAAAGCTCCTCCTGCCCAGGGCACCTCTGGTATCCTCACACTCCCACAGCTTCCCAACAGGGATTTGCCTGCTCTGCTCCCCTGGAGAAACCTGCACACTCATCCCAGCAGCCCCTCAGCACCACCCTGAGGGGCTGGTGATGCTTTTGGGGGGCAGCTCTGCCTGCCCTGACTCACCTCCCCAGACATTTCCACCTTGGAGAGTGCCAGCTGCACCTCCTCTTCTGTCATGTCCAGGTCAAAGTCCTTTTCCCAGTCCTCGCTGATATCCGTGCTGGAGCCTGGAAGCACAAATGTCCCCACTGAGCCACCAGGGCTGGCCCCAAAGTCCTGGAACTGCCAGGGCTCAGCTGCCTGAGGAGGGAAAGCCTCCACATGCCCAGGAACAGAGAGGGGACGGGCTGAGCTTGCTTCCCTCACAGCCAGGAGAGATGGATGCTGAAAGATTTTCTCCTCTGGCCTGGGAGAACTGGGATGCGTCAGGTTCCAGAAAACAGAGGAGATAAGGAATGACAGGAGGGACTCAGATATGAGGACTGTCATTGTCCCAGCAGGGGACAGGCAGAGGGAAGGAATCACCACATCCCCTCCACAGAGCCTTTCCTGGCATGCAGGAACCAAGGGCCTGCTCTGCTCAGCCAGCAGACCTTTGATGTCTTTCCCTTTCCTCCCTCTCACCACGACAGACCCAGAGCCTTTCCCCAGGAGCTGCCCCTCCCAGAGGTCCCCAGCCCCACACAAACCTTTCTTGCCGTTGTTGGAGGGGGTGGATTTGCCACTGTCCGAGTTGAGCTCGAAGACTCTCAGGTCTGTGGGCCCTTCCTCTCTCAGAGTCTCTGTCCTGGCCTGGCCTTTGCCCTCCAGCCCTCTGGGCTCTGTTCCAGCTGCCAGCTCCGAGGATGCTGCTGATGGCTGGGCAGCTGCAGAAGGCTGAGCAGCTTCTGGGGGCTTTGGCAGGGAGCTCTGCTCTTCCAGGGTGGCCTCCAGCAGCCTCTGGGAGAGGTGGCCGGTGCCCAGGGGTGCAGCTGCAGTCTGTGGCTGGGTGGCAGGCACAGGGGCAGGGTTGGCAATCTGAGTCACAAGGGACACGCTCTCGCTGCTCTCTGAGGGGCTCTGCTCCACTGGCACCAGCTCTGGGGGCAGCACAGCCCAGCCCTCCCCACAGGGAGGCTTGGCAGCAGCAGGGGGGTTTCCCTCTGAGCTGGGTTCTTTCTGTGCTGCTCCTGGAAATGTGACGTTTGCACAAGGCAGGGGGGACATGCCCAAGAACTCCTCTGTAGGGAGGCAGAAGACAAGTGAGAGAAGTTTCAGCAGGTGCAGCAGCAGCTGGGCTGGGAGCTGGACTCCACAGAATCACAGAATCCTGAGCTGGGAGGGACCCACAGGGATCATCCAGTCCAACCCCTGGCCCTGCACAGACACCCCAAAAATCCCCCCCTGGGACCCCTGAGAGCCTTGTCCTGGAGCTCTGCCAGCTCTGGGGCTGTGCCCATTCCCTGGGGAGCCCGGGCAGTGCCAGCACCCTCAGGGGGGAGAACATTTCCTGACATCCAAACCCAACCACCCTGACACAGAGCAGAGATCAGAGCTGCCCCTTCTCTGCCCACCGTGATCTGTGGGAGTGAGGAGGAGCCACCACCCCATGACAAGTTCACCACAAAGCCCCAGAACCTGTCCCACCTTCATCCTCCTCCCAGCCTGGCTCCTCTTGGTGCATGCTCTGCTCTGCCCGCTGCTTCAGAGCCTCCCTCCGGGCTTCATCCTGCAGGAATTCAACAGCAGCAGCTGCTCACATTCCAGCCCCCTTCTCCCCCCAGGCATCTCAGCATCACTGACTCCAGGGGTCAGCCCAGATCCCTGTTTTCCCAGGAAAAGCCCCCGGGAGCCCCCAGCCTGACCCACCTGCTCCAGGCAATGCAGTTTGTAGAAGTAGCGCTGCCAGAACTCCAAGTGGGAAACAGCCACGGGCACCTGGGAGGAAGGGACCAGGGCAAGGGATGAGCCCCTCACAGGGAGAGCTGCAGCTCTGCCGTGCCCCTCTCTCCTCCCAAAGCCTGCAGCTCCCATCCTATTGCAAGCATTTTCCCACTGCACACTGTTTTCCCATGGCTCCCACTCCAGGGGACAAAGAGCTCGGGGCTCTCCTGCAGCATTCCCCAGGTCAGGCAGTGCAGGCAGGCAGGGCTCACCATTTTGGTGTAGAGGGCCCTGATGGAAGGGCTGGTGGCCAGCAGCTCTGCAATCTCCCCTTTCTTCTCCTCCAGGCTGAACTGAGCCAGCCAGGCCTCGAGCAGCTCGGCAGGGCCTGTGTGGGACAAGCACAGGGACAACAGCCCTTGAGCCTGGGAGGTTCCACTGCAGAGATGCTGGGGCAAAGGAGGAGCCAGGCACAGGGCTCAGAGCTCCTCTGCCAGCTCCAGGCCACGTGGCACCAATCTAAACTGTGCTGGTAAATCCAGCCTAAGCTGTGCTTGAGGCAAGAGCCAGATGTGCTCTCCACAGCTGCCCCAGCACTGCCCAGCCAGCCCTGCTGGCCCAAGGCTCCAGGGGTCCCAGCTGCCCCCAGACCCCCCAGAACAGCCAGATGTGCTCTCCACAGCTGCCCCCAGACCCCCCAGAACAGCCAGATGTGCTCTCCACAGCTGCCCCCAGACCCCCCAGGGCAGCCAGATGTGCTCTCCACAGCTGCCCCCAGACCCCCCAGAACAGCCAGATGTGCTCTCCACAGCTGCCCCCAGACCCCCCAGGGCAGCCAGATGTGCTCTCCACAGCTGCCCCAGCACTGCCCAGCCAGCCCTGCTGGCCCAAGGCTCCAGGGGTCCCAGCTGCCCCCAGACCCCCCAGGGCAGGGCCCTGCAGCCCCCCGTACCATCGGGCTCGTTGCAGTAGGTGGCTGGGTCGGACTGGAGGCTGTAGAGACGAGCCTGGAGGAGACACAGGGACAGCTGTGAGGGCAGGGACAGCAGCAGGGCCAGGCCAGGGCAGGGCCGGGGCAGGACACCGACCTTGGCACTGTCGTAGGGCTCCGTGGTCCCCGAGGGCGTTGCCATCAGGGTGATCACGTCACAGTCGATGGTCTTGTCCGGAGAGGGAGCGAAGGTGTCCGAGATGACCCCCAGGAGGTCAGACAGGCCCTTCCTCACCTTCTCAGTGGCACCCGAGCCCTCGGCCCGCTTCAAGGGAAGAGGCAGCACAGTGTCAGTAACACCCCGGGGCTCCTGGCAGGACCTTCCCTTCAGGAAGGGTGAGGTGGGAGGGGGAGCTGAGCCTCAGGGGGAGCTGAGCTGAGGCTTTGTGGGGAGCACAGCCAGGTTTGGGGCTGTGCAGGGCTCAGAGCCTGTGTCACCCTGCAGTGACACTGCCCCTGTCCCCCCGCCCAGCACAGTGCAGAGGGAGCCACAGGGACCTTCCCGTGCTCCAGGAGGCACTGACAGGACAAGGGGGAATGGCTTTGGGCTGAAGGAAGGTGGGGTTGGATGGGATACTGGGAAGGAATTCTTCCCTGTGAGGGAATTCCCAGAGAAGCCGTGGCTGTCCCACCCCTGGAGCTGCCCCAGCTGGGCTGGACGGGCTGGGAGCAGCCTGGGGTGCTGGAGGGTGCCCTGCCCAGGGCAGGGGTGGCCCTGGGTGCTGCTGGAGCTGCCCCAGCCCCTACTCACTGCCAGCCTGTCCTTGACCACGCTGGCCGTGGCGGCGATGGTGCAGGCGGTGTCGTGCTGCACCACCTGGGTGAACTCTGCCAGGTCCCTCTTCATGAACTCCAAGGCCTCTGTGGACTGCAAGCAGGCACAACGTGGATTCTCCAGGCTTCTGGCTGCCCAGCAAAGCTGGATTCCCAGAGTTTAGCCCAGCTGAGCCCTCCCCCCAAGCTGGGCAATGCGCAAAACCAGAACAACCTGAACAACAACAGCACCTGCTGTGCCCAAAACACATTCCAGGAGGCTTTGAAGCCAAGACCAGGAAAAACACAGGCTGGGTTTGAGTCCTGTGTGTAATTACCACAAGCCACAGCAGGAAGCTCCACGCCACAAAGCCATGCTGCAGGCACAGCCCCCTGCTCAGGGGCTGATCCCCACGACAGAGCCAGCACGACCCGGTGTTTGCCCAGCCAGCAGATCCCAGCCAGCCCACCCCAACCCCGCTGCGGGGGAGCCGGGCCGGGCCCCGGGGCCGCCCCCAGCCCCGCCCAGCCCGGCTCCCGGGGCTCCCAGGGCTCCCGGGGCTCCCGGGGCTCGCACCTTGTCCTTGACAGCCTGGTAGCTCTGCTGCAGCCAGCTCCGCCACCAGCCGCTGTCCTCCCTGCGCGGGACAGCGCGGCGTCAGCGCACGGGGCCCGGACACGGACCCCAAACCCCAAACCCAAACCGGGACCCGGAGCGAGCGCCCCGACCCCAGACCCAGACCCCGACCCCAGACCCAGACCCCGACCCTGTATTCTGATCCCAGCCCCCTGATCCCGGCCCCATCCACAGAGCCCAGAGCCCAGATCAGATCCCAGCCCCAGATCCCATCCCCACTCCCAGATCCCCACTCCAAACTCAGATTAAGACCCCAGCCCCAAATTCCAACCCCAGATTCCAATCCCAGCCCCAGATCCAGACCCCAAATTCCAACTCCAGATTCCATCCCCAGATCCCCATCCCAGATTCCAACCCCAGACCCCAGCCCCAGATCCAAACCCCAGATCCCGATTCCAAGCCCAAATTCAGATCCTGACCCCAAATTCCAACCCCAGACCCGATCCCAGCCTCCACCCCCCAAACCGTGGTCCCGTCCCCGTTCCCTGTCCCCGGTCCCTGTCGCTGTCCCGGTCCCGGTCCCGGTCCCTGTCCCTGTCCCGGTCCCGTTCCCTTTCCCGGTCCCGGCCCCGCCGCCCCGGCCGAGCCCCGCTCACCCCTCCGCCATCTTGGCGGTGTGACGTCACCAATATTTACCGACCCCTCACCCCGCGGGCCCCGCCCCGAGCCGTGCCCCTCTGACGTCACTTCCCGCCCCGCCCCGGTACGGCGGCCGGGCGGGAGCGGCGGCGGCGGGCGGAGGTGAGCGGCGGCGCCGAGCGCTCCCGGGGCGGGCGGGGCGCGCTCCGGGACACCCCGGGACCGGCGGGGCGGTGCCTGCCGCAGGGAGCGCTCCCGGTACCGAGCAGGGTGGTTGTGGCGCGGGGGGGGAGCCCGGTGCCGTGGCGTTCCAGGGGATGGCGGTACCGGGCGGGACGGACCCCGGGGCCCGGCAGGACGAGCCTTGGCGGTGTCCCCGCGGTGCCGCTGTCCCTGTCCCGGCCTCCCCTGTCCCGGTGTCCCTGCGGTCCTGGTGTCCCCTTGTCCCGGTGCTGACGCTCGCTGTGTTCCCGCGGTCCCACTGTCCCCATCCCGCTGTCCCCATCCCGCTGTCCCCGTCCCGGTGTCTCTCCCTGTCCCGCTGTCCCCGCTGTCCCCTCGGCGCTGACGCTCCCGTGTCCCCGCTGTCCCCGTGTCCCCTCGGCGCTGACGCTCCGTGTCCCCGCTGTCCCTGTCCTGCTGTCCCCCTGTCCCCGCTGTCCCCGTGTCCCCCTGTCCCCGTGTCCCTGTGTCCCCCTGTCCCCGTGTCCCCCTGTCCTGTCCCGCTGTCCCCGTGTCCCTGTGTCCCCCTGTCCCCGCTGTCCTGTCCCCGTGTCCCCCTGTCCTGTCCCCGTGTCCCTGTCCCCGTGTCCCCTCGGCGCTGACGCCCCGTGTCCCCGCTGTCCCCATGTCCCCCTGTCCCCGTGTCCCCGCTGTCCCCATGTCCCCCTGTCCCCGTGTCCCCCTGTCCCCGTGTCCCCGTGTCCCCTCGGCGCTGACGCCCCGTGTCCCCTGGCACAGCCATGGAGGTGCAGTCCTACTACGCCAAGCTGCTGGGGGAGCTGAACGAGCAGCGCAAGCGGGATTTCTTCTGCGACTGCAGCATCATCGTGGAGGGCCGCATCTTCAAGGCGCACAAGAACATCCTGTTCGCCACCAGCGGCTACTTCCGAGCGCTGCTGGTGCACTACATCCAGGACAGCGGGCGCCACAGCACGGCCTCGCTGGACATCGTCACCTCCGAGGCCTTCGCCGTCATCCTGGACTTCCTCTACTCGGGCAAGCTGGACCTGTGCGGGGACAACGTCATCGAGGTGATGTCCGCCGCCAGCTACCTGCAGATGACCGACGTGGTCAACTTCTGCAAGAGCTACATCAGGTCCTCGCTGGACATCTGCAGGAAGATGGAGCGGGAGGCGGCGCTGCGCCAGGCGGACGGCGGCGCCTCGGGCCCCGCCGCGCCCTGCAGGGCCTCGGCCGCCTCCTCCTCCTCCTCCTCCCTGCAGGAGAAGGTTCCTGGGGGCGGCTGCCAGCCCCCGGAGCTGGCCAGGGAGGCTGCGGGCGATGGCCCGGCCGGGCTGGAAGCCAAGGTGGAGCTGGAGGCCGAGGAGGGCGGGCGGGCGGCGGCGCCGCAGCCCCTGGAAGAGGGGCAGCCCCTGGAGCTGGCCTGCAACAACCTGCACATGAAGCAGTTCCTGGAGGCTCTGCTGCGCACCAGCTCGGCCCCCAGGAAGGAGGACGTGGTGCACCACCTTGTCCGGGGCTTCGAGGGCAGGGCTGAGGACGCTGCCGTGGCCGTGAGCTCCATGGGGGACATTCACAGCGACTGGTATGGTGAGGACACAGGTGAGAGCACTCAGCAGGGCAGGGCAGGAGGGAGCGCCTTTGCTGGGCTTCTTCTGTCACTCCTGCCCGAGGAGATTCTGCTGAACTTTTGGCACGGTGAAATAAACTCTTGTTGTGCACTTGGAGAGCAGCTGTGCTTGTTTGTTTGGTGCAGCAGGTGAGTATTGCTGACAGCTCTGCAGCTCCCACGTCACCCCAGGCTCCTCCTGGGTGACTCCTCTGTCACAATCAAACTCATTGGGGCCTCATTGAATATTTTTAAAAAGAGCTTTCCCCTCCTGATGGTGATGAGGAGCAATCCAACAGGAGATGAGCTGCCACAGGAGGGATCTGCTGCAGGACCTGGTGCCCATCCCATCCCAGCTCCTGCCAGTGCTGCTCTGTTTGCAGCTTCAGAGGGCAGGAATCAGTTTTGTCCAACACTCAGGGATTCCTGGATTCCTCCAGGAGCACTGAAAGCTCTCAGCTCTGTGGCATGGCATAAAAATGAGGCTTTTTTCACTTTCCAGCTGCCCCGAGCCCAGCACCAGCTGGAATATCTCAGGAATATTTCCTGGCAGCACACTCAGGCACCTGGAGAAGAAGAAAATCCTGCCCATGTGCATTTCTCCTGATGTGGACAATAAAGGTTTGGGCATTTTATCTGGTTTTTCCCAAGTGCCTTGCCCAAGCAGCTTTGTGAGGACAGAGGTGGCTCTGACACACTGTGAGTGCCACAGGTGCTGAGGGTGTGACAAATGCCACAGGGCTGGCACTGAGTGTAGCCAGCAAATTTATTTTCCTGTCATCTGCAGCTCAAGCTGCCTGTGTGACTGCAAAGGCAATAAAAGTGACAAATCCTCTCCAGCAGGGCACTGATAAAATCACAAGTCAGGTTTCTCTCAGGGCAGGGCTGTCTCCACTCACGCTGGTGCTTTTTGGTGTGTGCCAAGGCAGGAACATCCAACACACAAATTTCCCTTCTCTTTTTGCTCTCTCAACATCTCCAGGCTGTTCATGAGTCATTAAAAGGGAGATGCTTCCAGAGTCTGCTAGGGAACATCAGGAGTCCTGCCAGTGGATCAGAAGTGTTAGTGGGAGATGGGTGTGAGTAGGAGTGAGGGAAAAGAAACCAAACCTTCCATTCCTTCTGTTTCTGTGTGAAAACAGCATTGGTAGCAGTGAGGAGAGTGGGAGTTTCTCAGCTTTCAGTGGTGTTGCTGCCTCAGCTTCTTCACAAGGCACCAGAAATGAGAAATACAAACTCCTGGTAAAAGAATTATGCACTCAGGTTAAGAGATGAGATAAATTTCACTTTTTTTCAAGTTTCCACCTCTGTTCCCGTCATCCTTCACAGCAGAAGAGGGAAACTGGCACCTGCAGAGGACTGGAAGCAAGGCAGGGCTAAGAACTGGGTTTAAATGAAGCCCTAAATGCCCAGCAGGGGTTTGCAATCCCTTGGGAAGCTCCAAAACGGGGTGAGCTGCCTCTCACTCACACCATTAATACCAGACACGCCTTTTTTGACGGTGGGTTGGATAAACCTTGATGCAAAGGGTGCTCTGCAGCCTCACCTGCTGGACACAAAACATTTCCCTGATCAGGGCCTGGAACAGGGAAAATTAATCCTTTGGCACCACATCTCCACCTGTCTGCTGGAAGGGAAGCTGGGCTGCTGCTGGAAAACTTGGCAATGCCCACATTTCTGTAAAATGGGATCTTCAAATTTAATTCTGTTCTTGCACCTGACTCCATAAATTGTGTATTACTTGTGGTTTGGTTTTGGGAACAGTAAAATACTGTCAGGAAATGTGTTGGGAGTCCTTCATCTTGTTATTCCCAACAGGAGGGGGGTAGAAACAAAGAGTCATATTTTCATATCTAACTATGAAAGAACATGGACAAAATGTGCTATTTCTGCCTGCAGTTTGTGTTAAAGGTTTTACTTTCTGATGCTGTTTAATGCTAATGGTTTAATAATTATTTGAAAAAAGGAAGTGGCTGAGATGGAGCAGAGACCCCACTTCAGTAGAAGCAGACTTTTGGTACTTAACTAAAAGCAGGCTTCCTAAAACAAAATTTTGGTCTTCCTAGAACAAAATTTAGGCCTTCCTGAGATCCAGTGGATGTTTCTCTGTGTTGGGCAGCAGGCAGGCTGCTTTCCCAGGCAGGAGGAAAGGCGGGGTGAGCGGGGCACGGGGCCCGAGGTGCCCGCGCTCACCCCGCGTGTTTCCATCCCCAAGGTGACGTGCTGGTGGTGCCCATCAAGCTGCACAAGTGCCCGTTCTGCCCCTACACGGCCAAGCAGAAGGGGATCCTGAAGCGGCACATCCGCTCGCACACCGGGGAGCGGCCGTACCCCTGCGAGACCTGCGGCAAGCGCTTCACGCGCCAGGAGCACCTGCGCAGCCACGCGCTCAGCGTGAGTGCCCGCCCGCACCCGCTCACACCTGTTCACACTCAGCTCACACCTGTTCACACCTGCTCACACCTGCGCAGCCACGCGCTCAGCGTGAGTGCCCGCCCGCACCGGCTCACACCCGCTCACACCTGCTCACACCTGCGCAGCCACGCGCTCAGCGTGAGTGCCCGCCCGCACCCGCTCACACCTGTTCACACCTGCTCACACCTGCTCACACCTGCTCACACTCAGCTCACACCTGCTCACACCTGCTCACACCTGCGCAGCCACGCGCTCAGCGTGAGTGCCCGCCCACACCCGCTCACACCTGTTCACACTCAGCTCACACCTGCTCACACCTGCGCAGCCACGCGCTCAGCGTGAGTGCCCGCCCACTCTCAGTTCACACCTGCTCACACCTGCTCACACCTGCTCACACCTGCTCACACCTGCGCAGCCACGCGCTCAGCGTGAGTGCCCGCCCACTCTCAGTTCACACCTGCTCACACCTGCTCACACCTGCTCACACCTGCTCACACCTGCTCACACCCGCTCACACCCGCTCACATCCAGCTCACCTGCACCCCTACGGGGCAGGAACGGGCTGGGGCTGCTGTTTGTGGGTTTTCAGGCTCTGGGTGGGTGTGGGTTTGTGTTGGGGGGTGCTGTGGGAAGTGTAAGGGACCCCGAATCTGGGAAGTGGTTGGATTCTGGCTGCAAGGCTTCACAATGCTGGGCACTGGCTTTATCAGAGCTGTGTTACATTACACTGCAGCTGTGCTAAAGAGAGATACTATACTATTCCATATATACTATGCTATGCTATTCTATACTAAACTATACAATTCTGGGCTATTCCATATTAGACTATATTATTCTATCCTATTCTATACTATATATTCCATATATACTATACTATTCTATACTAGACTATGCAATTCTATCCTATTCTATACTATATATTCCATATAAACTATACTTATTCTATACTAGACTATACAATTCTATAGTATTCTGTACTATACTATATATTCTATACTATATATTCTATATATACTATACTATTCTATACTAGACTATACAATTCTTTACTATACTATATTATTCTATACTATATATTCCATATATACTATACTATTCTATTCTATACTAGACTATACAATTCTATACTATTCTATACTATATATTCTATATATACTATACTATTCTATACTGTACTGTACTGTACTATTCTCTTCAATACTATTCTTTACTATTCTATTCTATTCTATATTATACTATACTATTCTATATTATGCTATTCTATACTGTACTATACTATTCTATACTAATCTATACCATACTATACCACATTATAATCATACTATACCATACTATACCCTACTATAATCATACTATACCACATTATAATCATACTATACCCTACTATAATCATACTATACCCTACTATAATCATACTTCCTACGAACTACTGAAAAGCTCGTGACTGTCTGCCAACAGCCAGGACACAGCTTTGAGTGATTGGCCAAGCAAACAAAACAATCAGCAGAATCCAATTACGAGATTCCTCCAGGTAAATAATCTTCCAGCATGTTCCACATGTGCAAAAACACAGGAGCAGCAAATGAGATCATTCTTTTGATCATTTTTTTCTCTTGTCTCATGGCTTCTCTCTGTTCAGAGGGCATGTGAATACCACAGATGGTATTCACAGAGCAGGAGACAAAACAATTCCTTCTCTAGCTGGGGACCAAGGACAGATGATCCAAATCTCAGGCCCAAGAGCACAAACGTGGGCTGAAGAAGGATGGGACTTCATGGGCTGGAGCTGTAATTAGACAATTAACTCCAATATGCAAATGGACCAGAACTTATAAAAATGTGAGCTCTCATGACCAAGCTCTCTTTTGCTTCCAGCCTGGAGCATCCAGGCAGAGCCAGGAGTGAGGCTGAGGTCCTGCCAGGGTGTGGCCTTTGCAGGCACTTCAGTAAATCTCCTCTTTATTCACTTAACTCCATCCAGCCTCTGCTCCAGCTCCCGAAGGCATCAGCACAGCACTGGGCTGCTTGATAAACTGCCAGAGGCATGCAGTTAGCTTAAAATCATTTTCTTGTATACTTTTTAATTGCATTAGTTAAATGTGTATTTATGAGGGTTATAGACATTCAAACATTCCTGTGAGTTTGCACGTTCAAAAGAATTATTGTCTTACTGTTCATAAGTGCATATTATGCCTAACACCCTTCTAGATTGAACAGATTAAAGCTATGCTCATGTTCTAGCTGTTAAGACCAAAACTAGGAGTGAGTACTGATAACCTTTTCAGCTGCCACAGCAAACAGAGCTTATTTACCTTGATATAAACACATCTAATTAGTACTGTACAGTGAAATGACAAATATGCATCGTGATTAATTAGTGCTCATCAGGTCAGGGGGTGCAGAGGCTCCATCCAGCAGTGGGACAGTCCCACTGCCACGTCAGATTGATTTGTGACAGGTGATTCTGCTCTCACAAGTGTTTGATATTTCTCCTGAACTGGACAATGAGGATTTGGGTGTTTTGTTCTCCCAATCTGTTAAGTTGGATTTTGGGAAGGAATTCTGCCCTGTGAAGGTGGTGAGGTTGTAGATTCCTCATTCCTGGAAGCATCCCAGGCCAGGCTTGGAGCAACCTGGAATTGTGGAAGGTGTCCATGGTCTGGACAAGCTCTAAGTCCCTTCCAACCCAAAGCAGCCCATGAAGCTCACACTTGATTAGCCCAGATTCTCACACTTGATTAGCCCATGATGCTCACACTTGATTAGCCCAGATTCTCACACTTGATTAGCCCAGATTCTCACACTTGATTAGCCCATGATGCTCACACTTGATTAGCCCAGATTCTCACACTTGATTAGCCCATGATGCTCACACTTGATTAGCCCACTGGATTCTTTGTGGCCAGAACCACGATGGGGATGCCACTGCGCTTCCCTGCCCTGGCAATCTCCCCAAAGCAGCAAGTTGCCTTTTCCCCCAGTTTGCTGTTTTCCCTGCAGGTCCATCGCTCCAACAAGCCCATCATCTGCAAGGGCTGCAGGAGGACCTTCACCAACAGCCTGTCCCAGGGGCTGCGGCGCTTCGGGCTCTGCGACAGCTGCACCTGTGTCACCACCACCCACGAGGACTCCCTGCCCATCAACCTCAGCCTGGTGGAAACAGCCTCGGAAGGGCAGGAGAAAGGGGATGCTGACAATGACTGGCCCATCTATGTGGAGTCTGGAGAGGAAAATGACCCAGCTGAGGATGAGGATGGCGATGACAAGCAGGAAATCCACAGGACTTTGTCAGACAGAGAGACTTTGATGTAGCAGTGAGAGGAGAGGGGGAGCACTGAGAGGTTCCCTGGCAGTGTCTGTGACAAAACTGCACGTTTGCTCAATCAGTGACACTGTGCTGGTTTTTATTGTTCTGGTTTTTCATTAAATTGCGGGGAGAATTGGAATTTTTAATACTTTTTAAGTTTTCAGTGCTGTGCACCAGAAATCTGTGAAGAATCTTCTGTCTGAGGCTCACAGAGGTTGGACTTGAGCAGTTTCTCTGCCTGCTGGTTTTGGGTTTGCAGGTGGAACACCTCTGGGTTGTTTTGGGGACAGATTTTTTCAAATAATGAGACATAATCCCTGATCTGAAAGGGGCACCACCTTTTCTCTGAAGATGACATGAAATGTGGTTTACATCTCTTACCTTGGGACTTTTCCAAGCCAGTCTGTGATTCTTCTGTCTTAGGACAGTGTTATCTAAATTATGAACCATAAATGTTTGCTGAGACTGGATTTGACCTGGAAACCAGGGCAGAAAAACCAGGATAACAAAAGAAACCCAACAATAATATGCTGCTGCTGAAAAGATAGACAGGAAGAATACATCTATTTCACCTAATTAATTGCAGGAATTTAGAGATCAAGCTTTTCTTTCTGAATTTTTACTGCATTTTCCTCTCCTCAGAGCTCAGGCTGTGGATCTTCAGCTGTGTCTTTAATGTCACTCAGAATTCAGTAGTCTTGGCTTCAACACTAAGCACAAATAATGGTGTTTTCATGGCCAGGACTAAGAAATCCCAAATTCTTTTCAGCTTTTTACCACAGGAGTTAAAAGCTGTCAGGCAGGTTCCTTGGGAATTCTGAATAACCAGATCCACACCTGCTGTAGCTGGGGAGCAGTGAAATATCTGAGCTATGCTTTAAAAAGCTCTGAATGCCCTTTTGGAATCCTTTTCTTCCTCTTTTCCTGTAATTTCTTTTCAAATTCGGGGATCCTCTCATAATTTACATTTGGTGATTTTATCCAATATTTATTTTCTTGAGAAACCTCCACTGTGGACCTCCTGTTTCTTTGCTGGGGCAGCTAAAGCTTTACAAAGGAGGTGAGATTTTGTCACCTTTCCAGCAGCAAGTTTTTAAAGCTATCAAAGCTCAGGCTGGGAAGCTTCAGAAGAAAACCCAGCACCACCAGAGAGCCTGTTTGCTTAGGGGTGACCTCCTGTGCCCTGACAAAGGGACAAAACTGAAATATACTGTGAAATAAGACTGTTAGTGCTTCTTCACTCTGCTGTTCCTAAGTGTTTCACGAAAAGGCAAATTGGATGAGTCTTTTTGGCTGGAGCAGATTCTGTAGACAGATTTGGCTGACAAAGAGTGAGCAGTTCCTCCCACTTGGTGCTGTTTCCTGAGGGTTTTGGTGTAAAGATTTTCCACTTGGCAAACTTAAAAAACCCAAGAGCCCTCTGATTTAACCAGGGTTTTTTCTGCATACCTCGTGCTTTTTCTTGTACAGGTTGAAAAAGAACAATTCAGCTTCTCCCTGTGCTTCATCCAGCAGTGACACTGCCCCACTGAAATGTCAGATTTGTTTGTGAGAGGTGATCCTGCTCTCACAAGTGCAGCCAAGGCTTCATTGCCACACCAGGCAGGACGAGGAAAGAAGAAAAAAAGTTATTTTAAAGAATTGACTTTACTGGTGGCTGCTGCAAAGAGCAGAAGGTGAAGAGACTTCTTTTGGAGCGGTCTGCTCCAAGTTCTTGATGAGTGTCACCACATAATGTGCTGGGTTTATTTTCTGTCCCTTAATTTGGGTGAGTTTCAGTCATCCCTGTTCCAGCTCAGCTGGAAGTTGGAGTTTGTAGAAGCTGGACCACAGTCCAGTAACGAAGACCTTTACAGAATTCCCTGTTTTGGTCAATCTGAATTAAGGGACATGGAAGGGACAGCTCATGGAGGTGCCACTTTTGGAGCTGAGCTCCTCTGAAAATCCTGCTGTGGTTTTGGCTCCTTGGTGCTCTTGAGCAAAATGTGAGTTTGTATATCTTGCTGGAATGTTTGGAAAATCACCTTCCAGCCTCCCAGGGTTTGTCTTTTGGGCTGCTGGAGTTTTGGTGAGTCCACCCAAAACCACAGGGCGATAAAGGTGATAAAGGAGGGACTTTCTGCCTTGAGAGCCACGGACAAATCTGATTTTTCTGGGGGAGATTCACTGATGGAAGTGGGGCAGGAATGTAAATAGGGATCCAATTCATATTTAGTGGCCAGGCTCCCCCAGCTCTGGTCACAAAGATTCCACCTCATTGTAAATATTGGTAGAAGCCACCAGACCTGGAGCATCAGCTGAGCCTGCTCTGCTTCAGGGCTGGGAAGTTCCTGGTGTGGCTGAGCCCGTGGAGACACTTGGAGCAGGGACAATGAACCCTTGGCAGCTGCAGGAATGGCTGCAGAGATCCTCTCCTTCACCCTGCTGTCTTTGCTCTTAGAGATTGTCCTTGTGTGTTTGTGCCTAGAGAATGGAGCTGCAGGGGAGGCTTTCCACAGGGAAACTTCCACCCAACTCGGTGTTTCCTGGTAAATTGTCATTTTGTGCTGCTTTGTTTTGTTTTCCGTGGAGTCTTTTCAGCCTTTGGATGTAGAAGAGGATGGAGTTGATTTATCCACATGCTTGTGACCGGGTGTTCGTGTGAATCCTTTGCTTGTGCTTTCCACTTCGTTTTCTGGATGTTTTTTCCTCAAATCTTCCATTTGTAGATCCAGCCTCTACAAGCTTTGAGAAAATGATGTTGGCTGTTTAAAAAAACCTTCCTGTGGTGCTTGATGAAGAATCAAAAATCATGTTTTTAGGGGAGTTATTTCTAATAGAATCTCTTTCTCAAAGGTTTTTAAAGGCCGTGAAGGTGACATATCTTAAAACTTAGCTGGTTGTACTTGACTTTGTTTAGGAATACACATTTTAATGGATTTTTGCACAGAAATGCACTGTATTTCACTGAAGGAATACATGCTGCACTGGTGTTTGTAGTGCATTTAACCTCTTGGTGCAAAGCCCTTGTAAATCTTCCAAATGTGCTCGTTGAATTTCCTGATGTTTTGTAAGACAGTTTCATAACCCAAGTCCTTTAGTCCAGTAACGATGACAAATTCTTATAAACTGACCCTTATTTGTGGAAGTGACTGAACTATATTTGTGGATCTTGGAGCATTCTGGAGTTTTTTGATTGTCTAGAAAATAAAACTCTCTGAGAGGGTTGCTTTGATTTTTTTTTACCATTCAAATGTTGACTGAGTAAACCTGAGAGTGTCTAGATTGAGGCTCACGTTTCAATTTCTGGCATTAAAATTAAATAATTAATATTTCCATTTAATTAATTTGGTTTAAAATCAATATATCAATTTTTGGGGACAGCTGGTTTGCAAGAAAAATCAGGTTTTTGGAAGGAAAGGACTAAAAGGATCCTGTTGACTTAAACCCCAGCCAAGTGAGATTTTTAGAAAATCTTTTATTTTATTAACACTGAGTTGTTTTTTTAAGCAGTCTTTGTAGTTTTATGTTAATTCAACTTTTTAAACTCCTTTCAAAACTTATTTTTCTTGCTGGCAAGCAGACTGTAATCCCAGCTAGGAAGAGATGCATGTGGGGAGCACAGCATCCCAAATATCCCTTCCAGGAAATTTTGAGTTGTATTGAATATTTGACAAAAAAATCTCACTGCAAGTAGACAATTTTATCTTTTTTTTTTTTCATGAAAGATGTGAGATGCTGAAGCGCTCAGAGGGGATGAGGGTGGTTATCTCCACCCTTGGATTCTCTGTGGGGGAAGGAGAGCAGGGTCAGAGGTGTCAGAGAACTCGGGATGATTTGGGGAGGAGAATTGTTTGGGTCCAGCCCTAGGCATCAACGTGAGCTGTATGCAAATGTGGGACGTTTGGGAACCTGGGTGAAGATAAGGGCTTAACGAGGGTTTAATTGTGCTGCTGGAACAGGATTAGGATGTGGGGCTCCACCAAACCTCAGGCTTTTCCTAAACTGGAGGTCCCTGCCAGAGGGAAGATTCCTCCCAGGACCGGGGTTTGAGGACAGGGCGTTCTGATTTCCTGCTCGTTTTGAAAAGGGACCGGGGGTTGAGGACAGGGCGTTCTGATTTCCTGCTCGTTTTGAAAAGGGACTGGGGGTTGAGGACAGGGCGTTCTGATTTCCTGCTCGTTTTGAAAAGGGAGGCGATCTCTGTGTGCCCCGGGGGCTCCATGGGTTTGCACCCCAGATTGGGATTTGTGCTGGAACACGAGCGTGGAGCCCAGACCTGATTCAGCTCTCCTGGTTCGCTCCTTGGGAAAAGGCGAGGACAGGAAAGGCGATGCAAATGAAGAAAACCCAAATCCAAGCTGGCAGTGATCACATGACAATTGTAATCTCACTCCTAATTAATTTCTAGGCTTTGAACAGTTCCTTAAGTTGTTCTAGTAGAGCATCTTGAGTTTTCCTTGGTAAAAAATATCCCCGGATAATTAAAGTTAGAAGATGCAGCATCACTGAAGGCTGTGATTCATGAGGAATATTTATTTTGAGGAGAATTGAAATATTTTAATTGGTGCCACAGTTAATTAAACTATTATAATATATTACACTATACCATTATATATCACTACTGTTAATCCTATTTGGTTACCAAACCCAAGGAGAAATGTATGTTAGTTTTCCTATGAGCAAGAAAAATGTAAATTTTTTTAGTGTGACTGTTCTCTGAGGAGCAGACTCTTTACACTCTGGCTGTGAGGAGCAGCTCCTTCACCTCCTTCACACAGCTGCCAAGCACATTCCCTCTGGATAAATGCTCCAAACAGCATTTATCTCAAGTGGAACTTTCTCAGCTGAGATTTGCTCTATAATTTAGAAACACAACCTAAAAAACCCCTCTCTGACGTCTGGGATTGTTTGGGATGCATCCCTGTGCACGAGGGGATGAAATCAGCCCCATGGATGAGAAAAGCAGAGTTTGTCCTGTGGCTGTTCCTGGATCCACAGCACGGAGCAGCGAGCAGGAGGTGCTCTGAGGAAAGCACTTGTAGCATCTTTAAAAATTCTAATTAAGCTACTCCAGATAACACTGACATTTCCCCCCATATTTTTTAAATTCTCTTGCCTGTTCCTGGCAGAAGGAGAACCCTCGAGCTCCTGTTGACATTGATCCAAAGCCCCACTGACAGGAGTGAAAGCACCACCCAGGCAAGTCAAACAGAACAAATACCTCCAGATAATTCTTTTCCAAGGGAAGCTTTCAGCTGATGAAATAATTTGGGCAGAAATGTGAAAAAAATATGTAGAATGTTGAGCAACAAGGTGTCCCTGGCCATGGTCTTTAAGGTCCTATCCAGCCCAAACCATCCTGGGGTTCTGTGACTCCATGTTGAATAGAAAGAGTGCTACTCACTTGGCTTGACAGGCAAAAATAAACTTTAAAGGAATGAATTCAAATGGTAATAAACCCTGATGCTACAAATAAATGTTCTGGTTTATACATTAAACAATCTGACTGTTTAGTTGGTTCTATTCTTTGCTTCTCAGTGGTAAGAGCTGTGAGAAGCTGGGGTGAATTCCAGTTGTTTCATGTTCAAGAATGTTCAATTTAGAATCTCACAGAAGCAGAATGGGTCTCATGAAGATTTTGAGATCACAGCCTGGGTTTGAAAGGACAATCTACAAAACTAAGAAAGTTTATGAAAATGGGGGAAATAAGCTGGAAAAGAATATTATTACATAAACATCTATATGCACAAAATACAAATGGATATAAATTGGAGATGAATAAATGTATAGGAATTACTAGGAGAATGGTTCTAATGATTAAAGGAAAGAGTCTTTGGGTTGTTATCTCTAGATAAAGTCTTTAGTCAGTTTTGCTACACTGGGGAAAGAAAGATAAATTGTTTCAAGGTGGAATGTCTGAAGTTAGAGAAGGAAAGGCCAAAAATGCCACAAAGGGCTCGGTTAAGGAAGAACGGTTTCCATGGGAAAATAAATATTTATGAAAAATAACTGGGGCGTCAAAATCACAGAAAAGACCCTGGTGGTAAGAAGAGGAAGGAGAAAGATACTAAACTTCGAGGGAGAGAAGGTGAGAGGTTCAGGTTTCGCTTTCAGCCATGCTTTCTTCAGAAGATAACAGACACCAACAGAGAAAAGAAGATGTCACATCTCCTTTGGAGGACGCTGCAAGAGAAAGGCGAAGGATTTGGGTCATGGAGGCCCCTGCTATAGATGAAGGTGTGAAAAGGAGGCATCTGGGGCACGCCAGCCCCTCGGAGCAGCGTGTGGGTGCGGGGACGGGAGCGGCGCGGGCGCCGGGGCCGAGGCGGGCGCCGGGCTGCGGCTGCACTCGGTGCGTTGCCCCTTTAATTGTGTCCCCAGCCCTCGGGCGTCCGTGTCCAACGCCCACGTCAGCAAATACCTTTTGTTTCTGTGCCGCTCGGGCTCGCAGGGCTCGGGGCTGCGGGAGCGGCGGCGCGGCGCCTGGAGGCACGGCGAGCCCCGAGGCGGAGCCGGGGATCCCGCAGCCACCGCCCGCTCCCCCGGCTCGGCGGCAGCGCCCGCAGCACCCCGCCGGTGAGTGGCGGCTCCGGCACGCCGGTAGGCCGGGCAGGGCGCTGGCTTTGGGGCGGAACGGGCCCCGCAGCCTGCCCGCTTGCGAGGAGAGCGCGGGGCTCCGCAGCGGCCGCGGGGCGCTTGGGGCCGCCCGGAGCCGCCCGGTGCTGCCGGTGCCGCCCGGGGCCGCCCGGAGCCGGCGCTGCCGCGTCCCCGGCGGGCGCCATTTGCAGCCCCGGGCGCGGACACAAAGGCGCTGCGCTGCGCGGGGCGGGAGCGGGGGCGCTGCCGGCCGAGGGGCTGCGGGCGCGGGGCGGGAGCGGCACCGGGCAGCGGGCACCGGGCAGCGGGCACCGGGCAGCGGGCAGCGGGCACCGGGCGGGACGCGGGGGGCTCTGGCGGAGCGGCAGCCGCGGCTCCGTTCCCGCGGGCGCCTGCCCGGCCCGGGGCGCTCCGTGCGGGCGGAGGCAGCGCGCAGGGGCGGGCGGGCGCTGCGGTTCCCGAGGCGGAGCGGGGCCCGCCGGGCGTCCCGGGCTGCCGGGGACCGGCCGGGCGGGTGAGTGACGGCGGCCGCGGCCACTGCCGGGGGGGCCGGGGCGCTGCCGGAGCCCCGCTCCCGGAGCCTTCGGCGGCGGCGGGGCCGCAGCCCGGGCGGAGCGGGCGAGGCGGAACCGCCGGTTCGAGGCGGAATCGCCCGTTCGAGGCGGAACCGCCCGTTCGAGGCACGGCCGCGGTGGCAGCCGCAGCTGCTCTGGGCTCCTCGTCTTGCCGGAGCTGCCTGAAGGCTGCGCAGCTCCCGCGGGCGGCACGGCTCCAGCCCCGCAACCTGGGGATGGGGATGCTCCCGGCTGGAGCACACCCGTCTGTGCCAAATAGTGCGGGCTTGGCTTTGTCATCCCTGTTGTCCTGTTGGAAAATGAATCCATGGTTGAGAATATCGTGGTTTAAATATATTTGTAGATTTAAAGAAATGCTGTTTTTTGGAAAGATAGCTGTAAAATTGGGTCTGGCATTTTGGCTGAGTTACACAGCATTGAAGTCAAGAGTGTAATAATTTTCTTCATTTTTTTAGAACAACGTTTCATTTCACCTTTTCTGGGATGGAGATTTCTTCTCATCAGTTTCACCTCTTGCAGCAACTAAATGAGCAGCGCAGGCAGGACTTGTTCTGTGACTGCAACATCCTGGTGGAGGGCAAGGTGTTCAAAGCCCATCGCAATGTGCTGTTTGCCAGCAGTGGCTACTTCAAAATGCTCCTTTCGCAGAGCTCGAAGGAGACGAGTCAGTCCACGACAGCCACTTTCCAGGCCTTTTCTCCTGACACCTTCACAGTCATCCTAGATTTTGTGTATTCAGGCAAACTGTCGCTCACTGGTCAGAATGTGATCGAAGTCATGTCAGCTGCCAGCTACCTGCAGATGACCGATGTGATCAGCGTGTGTAAAACCTTCATCAAGTCGTCGCTGGACATCAGCGAGAAGGAGAAGGATCGCTACTTCAGCCTGTCAGACAAAGATGTGAGTTCCAACGGCGTGGAGCGCTCCTGTGTGTACGGCGGGGGG
This sequence comes from Passer domesticus, assembly GCF_036417665.1. NCBI lineage: Eukaryota > Metazoa > Chordata > Aves > Passeriformes > Passeridae > Passer > Passer domesticus. The sequence goes on along the minus strand of NC_087497.1, from coordinate 6,803,404 downwards.
TGGAGGGCAGAGAGCAGCCCCCCGCACTCCCACTCCAGCCCAGACCCTGCCGCTTGCATGATGGGCGGCAACGCTTGGGGCAGTTTCAACTATTACCCCAGCTCTCAAAGAAATGCCCAGCAGCAGCTGTCCAAACACGAGCAGCGGCAGGATTCCCTGAAGAAACCGCGGCACCCGGGGCTGCAGCAGCCCTCGGACATCCCGCACTATAAATCCAGCAAGCTGGAGGACAGGGCTGCCGAGCCCGCCGGGCACGCCGCGCCGCCCGAGGAGCAGGTGCACATCGACACGGAGCTGGAGGCTCCTCACGTGGGCTTCCAGTTCGGCCAGGGGGCTGAGGTGATGCCCAGGGGCCTGGCTGTGTCCCAGCAGGAGCACGAGTCGCCCCGCTCCTCCGGCAAATCCAAGGCCTCCAAAGCTGAGGAGCAGTACGGGAGCATGCCCTCCATCCTGGGAGTCATGGGGAGCTGGGCTGAAGGTGAGTGCGGTCAGACACCTGGGAATCCTCTCTTCTGCCTCTGAGAAAACAGGTCTTGCTCAATAGTAAAGCACAACTGCCAAAAAGACAGGTGTATTGTCCAGAAATGTATGTTTGGAAAGTTTAGCTCATTATTGAAATAAATTTGAGTTCTTGAAGTAGCTAGGGTATTCAATTTAAAAATAAATATAAGTTGGGATATTTTTAAGCTCATTTTCATGAAATCACAGAATGGTTTGGGTTGGAAAGGACCTTAAAGCTCATTTTGCTCCACTCCCTGCCATGGGCAGGGACACCTCCCACTATCCCAGGCTGCTCCAAGCCCTGAGGCTGGCTTTACCAGGTCTGTGTTCATACAGCCAATGGTCCACTCCTCCTTTATTGCACACCTGTGTAATCTACAGGCAAACACAAAACCTTTGTGCTCGAAACAACCAGTGAATATTATTTTAACAAAAGTGATGTGCTGTTCTTCTCGTAAAACACCTTTTCCTAGAGCATTACGTGACACAATTTTAATTTTTTTTTTTCAATTCTGTTATTTTCTGACAGATGACCTGGCCAGGATGAGGTTCAAGTGTCCGTTCTGCAGCCACGTGGTGAAGAGAAAAGCCGACCTGAAGCGTCACCTCCGCTGTCACACGGGCGAGCGGCCGTACCCCTGCGAGGCGTGTGGGAAGAGGTTCAGCAGGCTGGATCACCTCAGCAGCCATTTTCGAACCGTGAGTATTTTTAGCAACTGCATGATTTATTTAACGTATAAATCTGGCTAATTAAACACAGCGTGAGTGTATCTGGTTGATCTAATGACTCCTGTAAAGAAGAGGGGAATAGAAAATTAATTTGCTTTGGTTGCAGTCGAATTGAGGGATAATTTGCGGGAAAGGGGAGGAATTTGTTGGGTAATTGATGGCTTGCAGAGGTTCTGCTCTCTGCAGCCTGTGAGAGCTCCAGTGGGCAATTACCACGCCTGGGCTGGTGCAGTTCAGTGTTCGACATCTCTCAAATTGAAGCAACGCCGCGACTTGATTTTTATCACCTCCCAAAAAATTGCGTACACTCAACAAGTCCGTCCCTTGTGGTGTCCCCAGATCCACCAGGCGTGCAAGCCCATCTGCAGGAAGTGCAAGCGGCACGTCACCGAGCTGACGGGGCAGGTGGTGCAGGAGGGCACGCGGCGCTACAGACTGTGCAACGAGTGCCTGGCCGAGGCTGGCATCGACAGCATCCGCATTGACTTGGAGGCTGAGGCTCCTCTGGAGTTCCCACAGGACGGGGACAAGGACTCCAGGTGGCACTACGGCGGGGAGGACAACAGGTCTGACGTGGAGATCGTGGAGGACGGCTCCAGCGACTTGGTCATTCAGCAAGTGGATGACAGCGAGGATGAGGCGGAGGAGAAGGAAGTGAAACCAAACATTAGGTAGCTGCAAGAGACAAGGATTGGGGATTCTGTGGAAGAGGGAGGATGTCCTGTGAGCAAATGCCCTCTGCCAGCTGATCCTACAGAGACATGTGGTTGAACAGGTCCAGACTTGCATGTATTTATGGACACGCCATTGAGGCCATGCTGGTTTGTTAGCAGAACCCCCATGTGTTTTTTGGCTAAAAAGATCCATCCTGGAATTAGGGATAAACAAGGAAACTGCAGTAGTACATGGATAATTTTTATAGCAGGCAATGGGGCATGTCTCAAAGCCTCTTGCAAGGAGGTCTGAATACTTTTTAAAAGTTGCAGATTATTGTAAATTACCCATTTTTTACACTTGGAGAGAGGTGGGGTTTATATCACTGGGCCATAAACAAAGTATAAAACTCCCCACACCAGACAACCTCTCTTGAGTGTTCAGAAGTGAAGAGAATCTTCCATGAAATTTCATGAAATCTTCATGTTATGATAAGGAAAACAACAGCTAATTAAGAAAGAGCATTTAAAATGTTTTGGCACTTTTGTCTGGAAAAGGATTTCTGTAAAATTTATTAGGATGAGATGAATCTTTAGTAGATCATATGTTCAAGACTGATTTCTTTAAAAGAAAATAAGCACATAAATGCTTAACACATCACAGACAAACTGATTAAAAATTTGGATCATTAATTGATGGCAGTAAATGTTTTAGTCTCAAAATTAGGATCTCAGACTGGGCTATTTTAATAAGCACTATTAAAATACTCTTTTTTTAGATTTTGAAACCTCTCAAAAGTGCCCAGACATGATGGGATTGTTGGGGTGCAGGGCCAGGAGTTGGATTTGGATGATCCTTGTGGGTCCCCTCCAGCTCAGGATATTGGATTCTGTGCAACTTTTCCAGTCTGCACCACTGAGACCAAGATGTACTGGAAGTTCTAGACACCATATTTGTGTCAGTTCACCCACAATTAGGCTACAGAGATGACTTATGATGAAGAAATGTTACTTTTTTAGGAAATGGAGCTTGGTTTTGCTGCTTGGTGAGTTTCTCTTAGCCAGCACTGTCAACAGGAGAGGAGCAGGAGATGCTCCTGGGGTGCTGCTGCTCTGCATTCCTTGGACACACCTGAGTGTTATTCCAGCTTTTGGGATCATGGGACTCAATGGCTGTAGACTTAGAAAATGATATCTATTTTTTTCTTTTTTACAGCTTTGTAAGCATGTTTGGCTGAAGCCCAGGTTTCTTACCCAACAATCCCACATACATATGTATATGTATATGTACTATATAACCTTGCCAGGGACAGCTAAAAAGTCACTATTTTCTTTTTAGTTGTGTAAAAATTGTATAACTTTCTTGTATCATCATGACCAGAGAGTGCAGAATTTTCATTCCAGGCTGCAGGTGACCAACAAATGACAACTGGAGAACTTCATGCTAAATTCAGTGTAAGCATTAAGCACCCTCCTCTTCATGGGAAGCATCCCAAGGACACAAGAAATGGTGTTTTATTCCTACAAAAATTAGAATTGATTGGCTTAGGTTTGGGGTGGGGGTAATTTAAAAATCTTCATGATTACCCAGATGAAAACATCTTAAACAAGACTTACACTTGGTTTTATGGGACATTTGGTCAGCAGCCCAAAAATGGACTTGATGTGAAAAGACATTTAATTTCTTGGAGCTTTTAAACTCCTAAAATGCCTGTTATTAAATGGCTTAGAAATATTCCTGAGCAACCTGGACTAAATCAAATACACAGAACAAGAAATATTTCACAGAACATGGAGTGACTTTGCTCAAATTTCATAGATGTTTCCCTTTCCCTTTCCATTAAACAGTTTGACAACAAATCCCAGGTATCAGTGCCTGCTGTCCCAGGGTGAAAACGTGGCTGGAATTGGTCTGGGTTTCTTTGGGGATGGGTGAAGGGGAGGGGAAAATAAAGTGTTCTCTCCAGGCCTGAAATCTTAACTGCCAGCTGCAAAGGTCAGACTATTAAGTGTTTCTTAATAGTGGGGGTGTTTTTAGAAGCAAAGGGATTTTTGGATCAATACTCAATTTAATTAGAGATCATAAATCTAACAATACTGAGGAGCAGATGCTTCAGAACACATCTGAAGTGGCTCTAATGGGCAAATGGAACAATCTATCCACAGGAAGACTTTTACTTTTTAAACACAGGCAGATTAATTGTTGATTTGCTGGGCAAATAAGGGCTTTTCCCTGGATTTATATATTGTTATTCTCATTAGTAAAACTAGATATCTGTAGTCATTTTTAAAGTATCATATTAAGCTTGGAGGTTTAGCTCAAGGCTGTGATTCCCACAGGTCAATGATGTTTTTCTGTTTTTTAAAAGTTACCATTTTTACATTTGTTGTCTTAATTTTGGTCGTTGTTTCCTTCTTTTTGTATTGCAAGACAAGATAAATGTTAAGTGCCTTCTGTTTTCCACGTCCTTCATTTTACACTCACATATTTTGGTTTTTTTTCTCTAAATGAAAGTATTTGTTTTCTTTTTGTCTCCTTCCATTGCCTCTGATTGTCTTCTTCATATTTCTGTGAGGATCACACGCCCCTCATCAGCACAAGGAACATTTCCTTTCAAGAAGGAAAGCAAAGACCACACGGGGATGTTCCCACTGAATTTATTTACTTCCTTGTATTTCTTTCATCTTTATGTCTCCTAGGGACAAGGTTTAGTGCTGGATTTGATGTTAGGGTCTTTTCCAAGAATTCTGTGATTATTTTTGCCTGGTTCGTGTTTACTTTGTATTCACAAAACCACAGTCAAGAGTGAAGACAAAGTTCATCATCCTCTGATCAATGTCTCTTAACTATCCTTATTTTCTGACAATATCTTCCCATCCTTTCAAAGGCTGAAATACTGAATTTAAAAATTCCCTCTCTTCCTTTTCAGGTGTTTCTTACAGAATTCTCTCTGCCCCAAAAAACCTATGACTTGTGTGATGCTTGATTAGTTCTTTCACATAATTTCCTTTTTTTTTTTTTTTCTGTTTGCCATTAAATTACCTAAACATCCATATTTGCTATCCAAAAAATGTCAATTGTCCTTACGTCAAAGGTTAAACAGTTGGGCAGCCCCACTAAAAAAAACCCAAAAATCCTAAAGACTGACTTCAGAATGAATCTCCCTTTCCAACCTTTTGTAATTTGGATTCTATTCCACTTCTAAAGAATTGACATAAGAAAGAAAAAGCAAAAATATTGATTTAGGGTGGCTTTGAAAATACTGAAAGCCCACAGATCTCACAGAGGGCTGACTCTGACTGCTACAGGAATCCTTCCCTTACTCCTGGCTCTGCAGAATGTTCCATCCTCCAGGATTTTGGGATCCATCTCAACTTTTCAATGATAACTTAAAGAGAAAAAACCCCCACAAAACACTCTGCTGGATATAAAATAATATACATTTCTTCCCTGAAGCATATGATCACTGTCAGAGTTATCCCATTACAGAGCCATGCCAATGTCTACCTTCCTTCTATTTCAGTTACTGGTGCTTGGAGGCAACAAGTACAAAAATGAAATAGAAGCAGAAATCCCCAATTCTGCCCAAAAGATTGAGTTTTGAGGAAAAGGCTGTTCTAATCCCCCAGCCCTTGCCTTGCAGAATTTTTCCATGAGGTACAAATTCATGCCAACACTGTCTGTTGAGTGACGGGTATAAGTTGATAAGCTACTAAGAAAAGCTTATAATATCATTTAGTTAAATATTTTCTATACTGTTTAACTTAAAACCTTTCTACACTAGAGGCATAACCTTTCATCCTACTTAACTCATGAAATGCAAAGAGGAGGCTTATTCAGTGCATCAAGAATTTTAAACAGAGCAAGGATGCAGAACAAGAGATTTTGTACGGAAAATTGGGAGGAGTGGCTGGAAAGAGCCTTCCCTATCTTGGCTTAGCTGCTGGAATAAATTAAACACTATTGAAGATCTCAGCCGACGCCCGCTGTGGAAATGGGAACTGTCCTTGGCCAGGTTCTTGCAGCCTGCTCTGAGGAGGGGACTGTACCGATGACTGCAGAGCTTCCTTCTCAAAATTCTTCCATGATCTCCAGGAATAAGACTAAAAGAAATCTCATCTAACAGGCACGAATTTGAAAGCGTCTTGTCTTCTAACAGGCATCCTGATTCCAGCTTCCACCCAGAAGGGAAAACAGGACAATCTGTGTATTGCACTCCTACGTGCAGCGCTTTGCTTTGGGATTATCCTCATTGTTTGAATACAAAAACCCCGTTATAAAAATGCTGCGATATCGACTTAATATCATTAATCCTACACCGCGGAGCTCCGGATCTCTGCCGTTCCCCGTTCAGGTGGCGCCTTCCCTCCTCACACACAAAGGTAGCAGCAACAAAGCCCTGTGCGAGCGGGGCAGCGGCCTCGGAGCAGCGTGTGGGTGCGGGGACGGGAGCGGCGCGGGCGCCGGGGCCGAGGCGGGCGCCGGGCTGCGGCTGCACTCGGTGCGTTGCCCCTTTAATTGTGTCCCCAGCCCTCGGGCGTCCGTGTCCAACGCCCACGTCAGCAAATACCTTTTGTTTCTGTGCCGCTCGGGCTCGCAGGGCTCGGGGCTGCGGGAGCGGCGGCGCGGCGCCTGGAGGCACGGCGAGCCCCGAGGCGGAGCCGGGGATCCCGCAGCCACCGCCCGCTCCCCCGGCTCGGCGGCAGCGCCCGCAGCACCCCGCCGGTGAGTGCCCGTTCTGCTTTGCGCTGATGGGAAGGACCGGGCGCGCGTCGGGGCTGTCGGCAGCGAGCAGGGCGCGGGGCTCCGCGGTGGCCGCGGGCGCCTCGGGCCGCCCGGAGCCGCTCGGTGCCGGCGCTGCCGCGTCCCCGGCGGGCGCCATTTGCAGCCCCGGGCGCGGACACAAAGGGGCTCTGGCGGGGCGGCGGCGGCGAGAGGGGGCGGCGGGAGCGGGGGCGGCGCGGGCGCTGCCGGCGGAGCCGAGACGGGCGGCGGGACGGGAGCGGGACCGGCCGGGGTAACCGCGGGCACCGGGCGGGACGCGGGGGGCTCTGGCGGAGCGGCAGCCGCGGCTCCGCTCCCGCGGGCGGCACGCCCGGCCCGGGGCGCTCCGTGCGGGCGGAGGGCAGCGCGCAGGGGCCGGGGCGGGCGCGGCGGGAGCGGGACCGGGCGGCGCCTCCGCGCTGGCGGAGCGGCTCCGGCGCCGTCGGGCGACCCGGACTGCCCGGGAGCGAGCGGCCAGCTCGGGCGGGCGGGTGAGCGACGGCGGCCGCGGCCAATGCCGGCGGCTCGGGCCGGGAGGGCGGCGATCCCGGGGCGCTGCCGCCGCATTCGAGCGGTCCCGATGCGCCGGGGCGGAGGCTGCGCCCACCGGGGACCCGCGGCTCTGCCCAGGGCGGGAGGGCCAAGTTCTCCTGCAGAGTCCGAGAACCATCATGGCTTGGTCGACATAATTTTCTTTCTTTTGGGATACGGAGTAATCCCGCTGGGACATCTTTTCACCTCTTTTGGAGTTAAGTTTCTTGTCTCTTGTTATGCAGAGCAGCGGCCGCGGGGAGATTGGAGATGCATTGGGAATGTGATAGCGCTTTTTAAAAGAGAGCTCATCTCTTTAAATTAGGATTCAGCATCATTGATTTAGATTATAATGATGATGTTTTTTCCTTTACAGCAAACGTTCCTCTTACTCCCCGCCTGGAATGGAGATTTCTTCCCACCAGTCTCACCTCCTGGAGCAGCTGAACGAGCAGCGGAAGCAGGACTTGTTCTGTGACTGCAACATCCTGGTGGAGGGCAAGGTGTTCAAAGCCCATCGCAATGTGCTGTTTGCCAGCAGTGGCTACTTCAAAATGCTCCTTTCGCAGAGCTCGAAGGAGACGAGTCAGCCAACAATAGCCACGTTCGAGGTCTTCTCTCCAGAGACGTTCATGGTCATCCTGGACTTTGTGTATTCAGGGATATTGTCGTTAACGGGTCAGAATGTGATCGAAGTCATGTCAGCTGCCAGCTATCTGCAGATGACAGATATCCTCAATGTCTGCAAGACCTTCATTAAGTCCTCATTGGATATTAATGAAAAGGAAAAGGATCATTACCTCAGCCTCTCGGCCAAGAGTGAGAGCACTGAGCCCACCCCTGCCCGCCCGGCTCTTTATCGCTCCAGAAGGAAAGCAAAGAGCAACCCCCGGCGCTCCTACTCCATCCCGGATGAAAAACCCAACGGGAATGAAAACTCCTGGAGCAGTTACAGCAGCTACCTGTCCTCAGAGGTGATCCTGCAGCGGGCAGAGACCCAGCTGTCCAGAAGGGGCAGGAAGCAGGGCTCCACGAGGAAGCGCCGCAAGCACCTGGGGCTGTCGCAGAGCTGGGAGCTGGGAGGGGGCAAAGCGGAGCGAGCCGGGGCCTCGGACCCTGCTCACATCTCCCACGGAGCAGACGAGGCAGAGTTCGATGCCGAGAACGACGTGGATCAGGAGGACTTTGGATACCATCCCGGAGCAGAGGCCGGAGCCAAGAGGTGGTCGGTTGCTCAGCTAGAACAAGAACTTTCCAGAACTCCTGAGTTCATGGAGTTAAAGGCAGAAGAACTGTACACCTCAATGCCCACAATTTTAGGGGTAATGAGTAGCTGGAATGAAGGTAAACAATAGAAACCGCTTGGAAAAGTTTGGTTTTATTTAGGAGAATTCAGATGGTGATTTGGAAGGAATTTGTATGGCTGCATGGAAACCAAAAGCCTGCCTGGAATGATAGGTGATTTTATCTGCTCATTTTTGTGCTAATACTAAGATTTTGAAGCCAGAACAGGGCATGGGAATAGGAATGGGACTGACCCAGGTATTCTGTAAATTTCAACCAAAACATGCCTGATTATTTGTGCCCAAGTGGAGTTTAATGAAGCCTTAAGGGCTGTAATTGGCCTGGGGACCTGAAAGACTGAGTTCCTCCAGTATGTGGCAATAACAGAGGTGTTCAACCTCAGCCCAATCCAGGTCCCTCACATGAGAGGTCCTGGCATTGCTGGGATGTTGCATTTTGGGGCCCAACCAGCCCAAACTTCTGACATCACCTGCCCGAGAGGGTGGAACAAAGCTGACAGGTTTATTCCCACGTGCATTCCTTTGGAAATGAACACATCTGTAGATCATAATTGCATATTCTAAAGTCATCTTTATATTTCACACAGAGATTAAAAATGTCAAAGCTATGAAGCATTAGCTGGTGGAAGAGTCAGATATGATGGCTATGTATAAACAGCTGCATATTTATGATAAGCTTTATATCTAAAAAATGTTGTCAGGAGGAAAACACTATCAAGTGGTCAATTAACATGTTAAATAAGAATAAAAATGCAAGCTGGGGGATATACATAGATATATATCTAATAAATCTATATCCCCCTTATTTATAAAACTATTTTTAAAAACTTATTTTTAGTTCATCTCTCAACAATATCTGTCTTATTCCATAACATTCCCAAATCAACATTTCTTATCTCTAAGTTTACACAGAAATACATAGTTTGTAAGCCTATCAAACTTGGAAAATTTTCTATAAATCCATTTCCCACATCCCCCAAAGCCTGTATTCTATGTATCATTATATACTATAATACATACTGATACAAGCATCCAAATATCCCAAATACTGGGGATTTTTCCTATTTAAAGAAAACTCGAGCTGTTGTGTATTTTAATCTGAAACCTGGTGAAAAGTGCAGTGAGAAAGCTCTGCTGTGTGCCCTGTCCTGCCAGGTGACCTGCCCTGGGTACATCTCAAGTGCCCATTCTGCACCCACATGATAAATTATTATATATAATACATACATAAGCATCCAAATATTGAGGATTTTTCCTATTTAAAGGAAACTCAAGCTGTCACATATTTTAAAGTGAAAATTGGTGAAAGTGCAGTGAGAAAGCTCTGCTGTGTGCCCTGTCCTGCCAGGTGACCTGCCCTGGATGTGTTTAGAGTGCCCATTTTGTACCCACATGATATATATATATATATAATACATACATAAGCATCCATATATTGGGATGTTTCCTACTTAAAGAGAACTCGAGCTGTGGTGTATGTGAATGTGAGCCCTGGTGCAAGCGCAGTGAGAAGGCTGTGCCGTGTGCCCTGTCCTGCAGGTGGCCTGCCCCGCACGCGCTTCAAGTGCCCGTTCTGCACGCACACGGTGAAGCGGCGGGCGGACCTGAAGCGCCACCTGCGCTGTCACACCGGGGAGCGGCCCTACCCCTGCGAGGCCTGCGGCAAGAGGTTCACCCGCCTGGAGCACCTCCGCAACCACTTCCAAACGGTAGGAAAACCCGCACGTTTAAAGAATTGGTTTGTAGTTCAGCAAAGACTGCTCGTCGTGAAGGTGTGAATTAATTCGCTGGTGGCAGCTGTGTAGGCATCTCCAAACCCAACACCAGAAAAGCAGCGCCTCAGCTTGAGTTGTTTAATTTTTCATTATTATTATTTAATTATTCATTGTTTAATGTGGCAAATTGTATTTAAAATTTAATTTTTTAGCGCCATTCAACACATTTTATGGCACTGCAAAGGGTCAGGACCAGGTAATAATTGACACAGACTCCATGCATTTATAGAAGGCTCATAATAATCTTCATTAAGAAACCCATGCTTTTATACCCTAGTTTGCTACAGGTGGACCTAATTGGTGGTTTAATTAAAACACCATCACTACTGGCTAATTAAGAAATCACCCTTTGGTAAGCAAATCTCCATAACACATTCCACATGTTTACACCACCAGGTGAGGCAAGCTAAGATAAAAATTGTTTCTCATTCTTCTCCAGAACGATGCCTGGGAAAGCTGTCTGTTGCTCTCTGTGACAATTTTCACAGTCTAAAATAAACGAGTGAAGGGCGAATGTGTTACCTTTGAATCCTTTCAGATCCACCAGGCTGGCAAACTGATCTGCAGGAAGTGCAAGCGCCAGGTGACGGAGCTGACGGGCTGCGTGGTGCAGCAGGGCACGCGGCGCTACCGGCTGTGCCACAAGTGCCTGGCCCACGCCAGCTTCCACAGCGTCCCCGAGGACTTCAGCGCCTCTGAACATTCTCCTGTCTCCTCCACGGGAAACAAGGGCCCCAGGTGGGATTTGGAGGAGGAGCAGAAATTAGATGAAGAGACAGTGGAGGAGGAGGAGCCCTATAATTTGGTTGTCCGACACAGTAATGATGAGATTCCAGATGAGGTAAAGGAAAAGGTGAAGCCAAACCTTAGGTAGATCTTGGTGTGTTTGTTATTGTTGTGTCCAAGATGAAATGACTCGTGTCCTACCAACTAATGCTGGTATACTACTTTTAATAAAATGAAGTATTGCTAAAATTCTGTTCTGAGAAGCAACATTTGGACTGAAACAAGTTGTTCTGCAGACATGGAAGAGTGTAACTGCTTCCAAATGTCATCCAGAAAGTACTGAGGATCAAAAAATAGCCTGAGTTGAAAGGGACCCACAAGGAACATCGAAGTTCAGCTGCTCACTTTTATCTGGAAACTGTTAAGGAGAATTGTTTTATATTTCATCAAAGACTTGCTCAGAGCTCCTGCTCGTCGTGGAAGTGTGAACCAGTTTACAGTTCTGCAAAGGTTCTGTGTGATACAGGTTTCTAAAAACCAAATATTGCTAACTTAATCTGGAATAACTCTTCCTGAGGTGAGCAGCTGAGAAATGTTAAACCACTTTTTTTTCTTGCTGAGATTGTAATAAATTTGTACATAACATATCAGAAAGTTCCTAAGAAAGGAGCAAGGGAAATAAGTGGAGTTCTTCCTGTTGAAGAACCTTTTTACCAGAGCTTTGTTTTCTCAGTGAACTTTACAGCTTCTAATAGTTGAGAAAAGCATGATTTAGGAACTCCCACAGCCAGAGTAGAGTAGGTGACCAGAGCATCTGTAGTGCACTTGGATAGTATGAATTTGCCTCTTTTTTTTTTTTTGTACTGTGAATTTTATAGAAAGATACACCAACGTGGTTCCAAGGAAATAAAAGTGCAATCACTGGAAGTGCAGTTGTCAGGTTTTTTCAATTTCTTTTCCTAGGATTGATGCAAGATTTGCTTAAACCCATCTATCTTACTCTGGGAGTGAAGAGGCCAAGTCCCTTGAATTTCAGTGGGACATTTGTGACTTTGCAGCTACTTTGGAAAGGCTCTCCTGCTTTTATAACTTTAGGGTGTTTGACAGCATAAAACTATTTTTTTATAACACAATTTCCCTCCGAGGTTAAGTAACTCTTGTAGTTCTGGAGTCTCTTAAGGTTTTTTAGTCATTTATTTCCCTAGGCACTTAGATCAGAGAACCTGCATTTGGTAGACAAACTAAAAATGCTCAACTAAAAAAAATAAAATTAAATTATTAAAAAAGAAAAGCTCAAGGAGTGCACAGAAGCAACCTTCTACCTGAGAGCAGAGAATGGCATTGCCAGTGGGTACTCCTGATAAAGAGCCACTGTTTGGTCTCATGTCACATCTGATGCTGTGCTTCCTTTCCTGTTAGCAGCATCTGTACTCTGAGGTTCCTGCCAAGAAAGCAGAAATTTCCCTCACAGAACTTGAGAACAGCCATATTGATGCACATCCAGCTTCTGCCTCCAACAGCTGCCATTAAACTTGGCCAAAGTGAGAATGGGGCAAGCTTCTGTAATAATTCCTTAATGCTCTCCCACTCTCCAGCCCTTTTCAGTTCTCCTTGAGATTTCTCCCTTCAGTAACCACCAACGCAGGTCTTTTCCAAGTAGTTCACTGCTCAATCCCTGGCCTTCCTACATCTGCAGGATCCTCTGGCAGCCCCAGAAGGGTTTGCAGTCTAAGGGTGTTTTTAATGAACCACTTTGAGCGGCCTCCTGTAAAGCCCTGGGAGAGCAGCACTGTCAGCTGAAACTTGCCACTGCCACAGCTGTGCAAATGGAACAAGGTGGATTTTAGGCCCGATTTATAGTAAGTACTTAATAAATATTGAAAAAAAATATGAATAACACTTAGTTAATTCCAAATGTTTTCCTAGCAACCTACTGTCAGCATTTCAGTAAGTAGAGCACTTCAGCGTGTTACTATAGCCTGAGACTGATCTTGGGGAACCTCAGCATTTGTCTGCAAAGTTAAAATTTAACCACATAAATTTATTCTCTCATGTTTCAGAGAGTTGGGCTAAAGGAAGGCTGCCCTCAGCTCCTACACCCAGCTCCCCTCAGGTCCTTGCCCATCTCCTGACAGCCCCAGCCCTCACTCACCTCCCCACAGCCCTGGCTCGGGTCCTTGCCCAGCTCCCCTCAGTCCCTCACGCACCGACCCTCGCTCCGTGGCCATCTCCCCTCACCACTGAGCCTCGCTCCGCGTCCATCTCCCCTCACCGCCAACCCTCGCTCCGCGTCCATCTCCCCACACCGCCGACCCTCGCTCCGCGTCCATCTCCCCTCACCGCCGACCCTCGCTCCGTGTCCATCTCCCCTCGCGCACCGACCCTCGCTCCGCGTCCATCTCCCCTCACGCACCGACCCTCGCTCCGCGTCCATCTCCCCTCACGCACCGACCCTCGCTCCGCGTCCATCTCCCCTCACGCACCGACCCTCGCTCCGCGTCCATCTCCCCTCACGCACCGACCCTCGCTCCGCGTCCATCTCCCCTCACGCACCGACCCTCGCTCCGTGTCCATCTCCCCACACCACTGACCCTCGCTCCGTGTCCATCTCCCCTCACCAGTGAGCCTCGCTCCGTGTCCATCTCCCCTCACGCACCGACCCTCGCTCCGTGTCCATCTCCCCTCACCACTGAGCCTCGCTCCGCGTCCATCTCCCCACACCACCGACCCTCGCTCCGTGTCCATCTCCCCTCACCACCGACCCTCGCTCCGTGTCCGTCTCCCCTCACCGCCGACCCTCGCTCCGTGTCCATCTCCCCTCACCACTGACCCTCGCTCCGTGTCCATCTCCCCTCACCGCCGACCCTCGCTCCGTGTCCATCTCCCCTCACCACTGACCCTCGCTCCGTGTCCATCTCCCCTCAGGCTGTGGAGAACAAAGCCCCGCCTCAACTCGAGGCCCGATTGGTCGAGCGCGGTCACGTGACCCAGCCAGCCAATGATGTTGCAGCGTGGCTCCTGAGGGGGCCGCAATGGCGGCCGCGCTCTCGCTGCCCTTGGGGCTCTGCATGAGCAGAAAGAAACCTCAAGCTGAAGAAAATCACACTTATTCCGTACCATTAAACTGGCATGTTGCAATTGTTACTGATAAAAGAGTCTGCTCACCTCAGCAGAGGACAAAGCACGAATGTAACTCATTTGTGTCCAAATTGACCAGTCAAGATCATTCATAAAGCCATTAATGTTTCAGTCCAAGTTTTATTTTGGCATTGAGGCTTGCTTAAAAAAAACGAGAGAGGTTTTATCCCTCAGTCTTTACAGCATGGAAATAAAACCAAAACTATTTAAGATGACTTTACAAGATGAGACACCACAGTGAGGCACTTGGAGCATTTATGGTAACAGAGCAGGCCAGGCCTATGCTCCTCACATTTAAATTAAATTAAAACAGCAGATAATGCACACTCGCCATCCTGTAATTTAAAAAAAGATACCAAAACAACACCCTTTTGATTATTTTTGATTAATTTTGATTCAGTAAAGTCCATAATCCTTTGACATTTAAGGATTGTCTCTATTGTTCTTTTAAAAAGACAATTAGGCTGATCCAAACCATGCTTTTTAAAAAAGACTCAATTTTCACAAGATACAGCTGGGAGTGAACCCAGGGAGAACCTGGGACATCCCTTTCCATTCCCTTCCACCACAGCAGCAAAGCTGCCAACTTTTGAGACTTACAGGTGATAAAAGAGGATTTCAGGTACACAGTCACCTGTTTTAAGATTTCACGTGGCAATTTATTTACAGCAATTCAGCACCACCTGCTGGCATGACTTCTTTTTAAAGTAGCTTAAAAGATGTGGTGGTTTGTTTGTTTAATTGGCATCATTTTTTAGGTGTCTAATTTTAAAACTCAAGATTTTTTCCCACATTACATCTGAGCCACTGCAGCTATTTTGGATTTGTGGAATGTGGAGGAGGGATGTCAGCTCAGAATTAGAACATGAAATATGCAAATGAAATCAATCTAGATGAACATTATCTCCTGCCACGCTGCAAAAAGGGAGTATTTTAGTTATCAGCTCCAGCAATTTCTGTATTTCATACAGCCCCTAGCACATGTACCAGCCTGAAAAGCTGACTGCCAGCATTCCTGGGACTCTTCCAACCTGTACAAACCTCTCCTTCTCCACACCCCCCAAACCTCAAAGAATTCTTATTCTGTCTCTGTGAAAACAGTCTGACATTCCCTGCAATTTCTGATTTTAACTGGCCAATTCCTTAGTTTTTTTTCCACAGGGATTACAGTTTTAGGGGGCTTTCACCAGATGATGAGCAACCACCACCCAACCACACCATTCTTGTTTTAAATATCAATGATGACAAAGACTTCTGGCTTTTCATCTTCACAGATCTGCATTGCTGAGTAAGTTATGGCTTTGACCTCTGTGCCCTAGAAAAGAGACACAAACCATAGATTTTCTAAATTTTATCCCTTTTACCAGTTCAGAACCCCCAGTTCTCATCCCTTTCCTCAAATGCTATCCATTTTTCCCCCAAGAAGCTGTAGTTATATTTGTTCTGATGAATAAGGAAGTTGCCACACTAATGGCCAGGCCACACAGTGAAAAGGGAATTATTTCCTTATTTTATTGCCTCTTAATATCACAAATTCCTTCTTTTACCTCTGACAGACCATCAACATTTGCTATGCTAAAAATGACACAGAGCAAGACATTGGATTTTGCTTCTAACAATACTTTAGGAAAAAAAGAAAGAAGAAAAAAGCAAAAACTGACTAAGCAGAAATCTGTACCAATAGTGTGAAACCCAAACACAAAAATTCTGAATATAGATTGATTTTTCTGTGTTATCAGCATCACAAAAAGGAAGCCAATTGAGTTAATTTGTTGAGTTTTGAGGAAATGTCATGCTCAGTTTCAGGGACACATTCACCAAACCATGCAGGAAGTGAGATCTTGAGTTCAGTGATACTTCAGCCACATTTATATTTTGATCTCTGCAGAACTCAGAGGTCTGGTTTTAAAGAACATCACACCTCCTTCCCCTAAAATGGAAAAGAAGAACCACTGCCTACCTGAGGGTGTTTGTCTAAAGAGAATGCTTCTCCCCACCTGAAAAGGCAAAAAATAAAAGAGATGTGTTGTAATTTTGGTAATATTTACCAAATGCTATAACTAGCTTCAGTGATGGGCACA
Source organism: Passer domesticus (assembly GCF_036417665.1). Classification (NCBI taxonomy): domain Eukaryota; kingdom Metazoa; phylum Chordata; class Aves; order Passeriformes; family Passeridae; genus Passer; species Passer domesticus. The sequence goes on along the minus strand of NC_087497.1, from coordinate 6,787,201 downwards.
GAACAGTGAGATTTTCCTTTAAAGCCTCAAAGGAAGCAAGAAAAGTCCACAATGCATTTTCAGACAAGGGTTTAAGCTCACCCAATTGATCTTATTTTGAACTGCCTTCGGTCAATGTGAAGAACTTTCACTTCCTGCAGAGAGTGGGAGGAGAATGTGTCAGTCACACCTCCTACCTTCAGGCAGAAATTCACAGTAAATGCCACTGACAAAGGTTATTTCCCACTGCTTAGACACCTTCCACCAGCCCAGCTTGCCCCAAGCCCCATCCAGCCTGGCCTTGTATTTCTTGTGTTCCTTTTTCCCCTAAAATACCAGTGCATTCAGAGCTGGGGTTATCAGGGAACAGCCTTGCCCTACAAATGGAAAAAGCTGAAAGCAGAACACTTACCCTGGGTATAAAAAACTCATCAGCACTGAATTTATACAGCCACTCATCCAGGAAGTGGAAGAGAAGAGACAACAAGTCATGCCCTGTGTGGTTGAAGCAGAGATTGTCTCAGCAAAAAAAAAAATTTTTAAGAGCACCTCAGATGTACAGGAGATTCAGTAACGATGCTGAATTACATTTTAATTAACTGTAGTAAGGCTGTGTGTAAAGGTTGAGATTTTTGGTGCCTTTCTCACTGTCTTAGCTCTCCATGGAAGCTCAGTCCTCACCTTCTGCCTGCACCTCCACTGTATCCACGGGTTCCACAGTGCCTGTGTCTGTCATGTAGCCAAACATGGCCATGGCACACTGCTCAAAGGCTTCTTCCAACGTGTCTCCCCAGGCATGGAGCCTGAAAACACAGGGAACAATCACTGGAGCCCAAAAAAACCCACAGAACAATCACTGGAGCCCAAAAAAACCCATAGAACAATCACTGGAGCCCAAAAAAACCCATAGAACAATCACTGGAGCCCCAAAAAAACCCATAGAACAATCACTGGAGCCCCAAAAAAACCCATAGAACAATCACTGGAGCCCCAAAAAAACCCATAGAACAATCACTGGAGCCCCAAAAAAACCCATAGAACAATCACTGGAGCCCAAAAAAACCCATAGAACAATCACTGGAGCCCCAAAAAAACCCATAGAACAATCACTGGAGCCCCAAAAAAACCCATAGAACAATCACTGGAGCCCCAAAAAAACCCATAGAACAATCACTGGAGCCCCAAAAAACCCATAGAACAATCACTGGAACCCCAAAAAAACCCATAGAACAATCACTGGAACCCCAAAAAAACCCATAGAACAATCACTGGATCCCAAAAACACCACATGGAACAATCACTGGAGCCCAAAAAAACCCACATGGAACAATCACTGGAGCCCCCCAAAAAACCCATAGAACAATCACTGGAGCCTAAAAACACATGGAACAGTCACTGCAATAAAATACTGGATCACAGCAAAAAGAAACAGCCCCAGGTGAGAAATCAGAACAAGGAATTCAGGCAGAGGAGGTGAATGAGTAAAAAACCATCCGTTTTTTCTAGAAGGACAATTTTGTCAGAAGAGTTTCTTGGGAGAACATGGAAAATAAATGTTTTATCAGCCACCAAGAAAGTCATTTCCTAATGTGGCTAATTGGTGTCTATACGTAGAAGAAATTTTGTTTAAAAGGAGATTTCAAAAGACATTTCCAAATAACACAGGGGCTTAGTCAGAAGCACCACTGCAATACTAGAAAAGAAACCAAACATAATTCTATGGTGTCCCAAAAGCAGGAACAGAATTGACCATATCAAAGCACCCAGTGAGTGCAATTTCAGAGTCCCACAAGGTGTTAGATCTGCAAAGTGTCCTTGGCTGTTCCTGCAGGCTTAAAGCAGTGTAAAAAATAATCAATTTGTCACCCTGAGAAATCCCAGCTGCCCACACTTACTGCACGTCTGCTGTGTGATCCAAATCTGAGGGGAAGCAAAAAGAAAAGGAATGATGTCACCAAAGGTTTTATAACATGAGGATTAAAAAAAATAACATAAAGAGCTGATTTTCTAATAAAACATTTTTACATTCATCTGCAGATGTGATAAATCTATGTTGGAGTATATTGGAACAATTGAACACAGGTGGAATTTTGGATTATTTCTGCCCAAAAACCCCTGTTTAATGTGATTATGTCAGTGCAGGGTTTGGCTGCTGTAACCCAACAGGCTTCCACAAGTTAACTGCAATAAAAAGAAAACTTTCACCAGGAGTAAAGAGTTTATGCTGAAGTCTGCAGGACTGAAAGTTATTCATGCAGAGGGTGAGATCTGCAAACATTTCCAGCTCAGTGAGGAAATCTACCTGTCCACACCCAAAAGCAGCCATTATGCAAAGAGAGGAATTTAAAACACAGGATGGAATATAAAATAGAAGACAAACTTTACTCATGGAGCATGATTAACATCCCATGTATCCAGCTGCACATGAACCTCATTTATATTGATTCAGAGGAATGAAAGAAATGCAAAGATCCAGCAGAACCAAGTTGGGATGTGAAATAAATGCTCACTTCAACTGGAAAAAAATATTTTGGTGCTGCTTAAAGAGATCATACACTATTAAAGGGTTCTCAACAACAGTCTCTAAAGCAAACAAATTCCTCTGGATGCAAAAGAGGGATAAAACCTCCTCCAGCTATGGAAACTGCATGGCTGTTGTGATGTGTCACAATTTCTGCACTTCTAGCAAAGTAAGAGCTGAAAAATGTAAATTCTATCAGAGATAACAGAGGCTGTCCCCCCAGACAGGCACTGGTGACACAAAATCCAGGCAGGGAAGGGTCCCCTGCCTGGAGCTGGCCCTAGGGCTGCCACCCACATGCTTGAGGAGACATTCCAGGGGTGGGGAAAGGCAGATAATCATCTTCAAAATCATCTTCAAGCAGAGTGAAAACACCAACACAAACCCAGCACACTTCTGAATGTCCCTTCCCACATCAGAGGTACAAAAAATTGCTAAGAAATGGCTCAGAAAAGTTTTCAGGGTGAGCCTTAAGTAATTTATTTCTATGGTGATATTTTTTTTTTCCAGTGCCCATAACAAGAAAAGCACGATGAAGAAAATTGGTTTCTCATTTCTGTATTTCCTGCCATCTTCCTTGCCCTCACAACAGCACTGCCACACCTACACTGAATCACGATAGTATTTTAATAAATAAAATTAAATTTTAAAATTAAATTTAAAAATTAAATTTAAAAATTAAAAATTAATTTTAAAAAAACCAATTTTAAGAAAATTGGTTTCTCATTTCTGTATTTCCTGCCATCTTCCTTGCCCTCACAACAGCACTGCCACACCTACACTGAATCACGATAATATTTTAATAAATAAAATTAAATTTAAAAATTAATTTAAAAATAAAATACTCACATTCATATTTCTTGCAGAGAGGGGGGTACTTGTCCTTCACCGCCTGCTGCTCCTGGGTCAGGCTGTAGTCCCTGTCCTCAGCTGCCATCAGGGCTCCTCAGGGCTCCCTCCCCTCCTGCTGCGGGGCAGGGCCAGCACTCCTCCCTCCCTGCCTGACTCCCCGGCGCTTCAGCCTGTGGGGAATGAGGGCTCACCCAGGGCTGGATTCTCCGTTCAGCCGTTTGGGCCAGACTGGGAAGGGAGCAAGTCGGCAGTCAACCCTCGAAGTGAAGTTTGTCCAGCCAGCAGGGAAAATATTCCTTATGGGAATTGTGGACTTGGGCCTTTTCTGGGAATTGTGTCTTTTCCTCCTTGTGTACACTGAGCATTCCAGTCATTCACAATTAATGAAATACAGCTGATGGGAACAGCTGTAAAGTGAATTGAACTCTCATGCTTCAGGTAAATTTTAATTTTCTGATTTTTTTTGAGGGTGCTCAGCCCATTGTACATCACACACCTGAAGTGTCACTGCCCCAAAAACCCCTGATGTGACCTTACAGAAGACTTTTTTTCTTAGGAAAAAAAGTTGTGTTTTCTTAGGACAAGGATTACATTAAAACCTGCAGACCTCAAAGAACAAATCCAGCTGTCACCCAACTGCCAGGGGTTTCCTGTGTTCCTTTCCTGGCCGATTTTTAAAATAAAACAAACAAACAGAACTGTATCAACTCCCCCATTTAAAAGTAGAATCTCACAAATTGCCGTTTTCCTTTTCTTCTGTAAATCCAGCAGACACAAACTGAAGAACCCAATTAACTTCAGGCTAATGAATTTTCCTCGCCAGATTTCCAGACATCATAACTATTCTTTAATATTTTTGTGCATTATAAGATTTTTCCACAGCTGAACCCAACCCAATACAGATAATTTACAGACACCCCTTAACTTTTACACAGGAGTTGCTTCTTATGCCAAGGCTTAGAAATAAGACATAGAATTTCCAGTCTTTAATTTCAGCTAAAATCTAAGTGTGTTGGAAAGAGAAGTCCGAAGCTGAGACCTCGGGGTATCCCTTGAGGAATAAACCCAGATATTGATTTGATATTTGATTTTAAACCTGTTAAGCCTCAGCTGTGAGCAGTCAGGTCCCGGGTTACCCTCAGCAGAACCAGCAAATATCACACCTCTAAAACTCACCGCGGCAGTGAACTGTGGAAAAAGGGAATATATTCGTGATTACAGATAATTAATAACGCCGAGGATCCCCGGTGGTGTCAGGGCAGCCCTGCGAGGAGGCCTCGGCCCACACACGCACCGCTCCGCTGCCGCCCCGACACGCTCTGCCCGCGTCTGTGGTGGCCGCAGGAGCCGCAGACACCGGTTCTTCCAAGCCGGGGACCGGGAGGGAGCACCGGGAACCGGCACCAAACCGGGACCCGCCGCCCCTCAGCGCGGGGCGCGGCCCCTTTAAGAGCGCGCTGGGGGCGCTCCGGAAAATGGCGGCTCACACAGGGAGCCCTCCCACGTGACCGCCGCGCGCGCTCCCGTCCCCGCCCCCTTGCCCTCCGCCGATTGGCCGGCGCCCCCCGGCGGCGGGCGCTGATTGGGCGGCGTTGGCGCGCGAAGGGGTGCGCGGCGCCGGGAGCCGCACGCAGCGGGGGCAGGAAACAATAGACGGAGCCGCGGCCGGAGGGGTCGGAGCAGCGAGCGCAGGAGCCGCCCGCCCGCCTCGCCCAGCCCGCCCCGCCTCGCTCCGCGCCGCCGCCGCGCTCCCCCCGCCCCGCCATGGCGGACAAGGAAGGTAAAGGCTCCGGACGGGCGGGCGCGGCCTCCGCCGTGAGGCGCGGGGTGCCCCCCCCGCCATCCGGTACGGCGTGAGGGGAGCGGGGCGGCGCCGCCAGGGGGCGCGCGGGGCGGGGCCTGAGGGGCCATGGCCGCCGCACGGAGCGGGCAGAGCGGGCCGGGCCGGGCCCTGCTGCCCGCCCCCGTGCCCCCCGGAGGGCTTGGTGGGGCCGGGAGAGCCGGGCCGTGCCCCGCGGGGGCGGCGGGCGGACGAGGCGGGGTCACCGGCTGCTGCCGCGCGCCCTGAGGGGGCCCCGGTTCGGCCGGGGTGTCTCCGTTTCATGGGTGAGCTGCGCTCCCGTGGGGGTGTCCCCGGTTCCCTGGGGGTGTCCCCGCTCCCGTGGGGGTGTCCCCGGTTCCCCGGGGGTGTCCCCGGTTCCCCGGGGGTGTCCCCCTTCCGCCGCCGAGCTCCCCCGGGTCTGCCGGTCGCCTCCTCCTCTGCACCGGAGGCAGGTGACAGATGGGCCGAGAAAGCGTTTGAAAGCGACAAGGCAGCAGAAGGAGCCTCGGGAAACTGGAATCTGGGGATAAGCAGTTCAAGGCTGCGCCCAGACCGGTTTGTTAAACAGCAGCTGCTGGATCTCCTGCGTTTGAACATCGTTACGAGGCTGGGTTTTGCCTCCCTGTGCTCTGAGTCTCAGAATTTTATTGAGCTGCTCCAACACCATCATCATCAAATCAAGCCTTAAACTCATGCCATTCCACCCCTGCCATGGCAGGAACACCTTCCACTATCCCAAGCCCTGGAACACTTCCAGGCATGAAATTTGACATAATTGATATTAATTCCCAGCCATATATGCAGAAAAAAAGCGTTAGCATGTCCAACAGGGGATTTTTAACCATTTAGTAACTACTCCAGTAGATAAGTATCAAACCAGGATGTGATTGGTGTACTTGACTCTAACCCATTGCCTGCCCACACGCTGTGTGCCTGTAAATCCACTTATAAATAATTAATTGTATGTATTTCTGATGAACCACTTCAGCAGCCTTTGATGATGCAGTGGAAGAGCGCGTGATCAACGAGGAGTACAAGATATGGAAGAAGAACACCCCCTTCCTGTATGACCTGGTGATGACCCATGCCCTGGAGTGGCCCAGCCTGACTGCTCAGTGGCTTCCTGATGTCACAAGGTAAAGGGGCCCCTTTAAAGCAGAATAAGCAGCAAATCCAGGATTGTGCTGGCTTTTAGGTTGAGATCACAGAATTCCAGACTGGTTTGGACCTTGAATCTCATCCAGGAGCACTTCCACCATCCCAGGGTGCTCCAAGCCCTGTCCAGCCTGGCCTTGGGCACTTCCAGGGATGGGGCAGCCACGACTTCTGTGCCAGCACCTCCCCATCCTCACAGGGAAGAGATTTTGTGATCCCTGTTGTGTTTCTGTTCCCCTGCAGGCCTGAAGGCAAAGATTTCAGCATCCACAGGTTGGTGCTGGGCACCCACACCTCAGATGAACAAAACCACCTGGTGATTGCCAGCGTGCAGCTGCCCAACGACGATGCCCAGTTTGATGCTTCCCACTACGACAGTGAGAAAGGAGGTGAGAGCCCAAAAAGGGGGATTTCAACCATTTCCCCTTCTTTTCTCAGTAGAAAATTTGTCTTTTCCTAAAGTTCAGGTAGCAAAGTTCAGATTTTACTTCTAAAATAATTTATTTCTAAGTGGTGCCTCCTTAACAGACAAATTCTGTTTGTTGAATGTGTTACTAATCTAATATTTCTAATGATGAAAACAGACAGTAGAGGTTAATTGCAAAAATATTTGTGTGGGAAAACCTCTCCCTTCCCTGTTTCTGAGGAACTGACCTTGAATCCCACACACTGCTTTTAATTGGTATTTTTATTACCACATTTGCATTACGCAAAGTCACGCAAAACATTTTTACACAAACTCGTGTAAAAGAATATTTTTATTTCAGAGGGGTGTAGCATTTCAAGCATTCTCCATTTGTCTGTGAGTTCTGCTGCGTGATTGCTGTCCCAACCCCTCTAGGGTGAAATTGTGTTTTATTCCATGTATCAGACCAGAATTTGATGCTTTGTAATCTTTGTGGCTGTCCCAAGTTAGACATTTCTCCTGTTTGCTTGGCTGAATCAGTCTTTCCACCTGGTGAAAGTCCTTACTGATCCAATGTTTGCTCTGCTTTTTACAGGAAGTTTGGATTGTGCAATGAGTATTTTGATCTTTGGGCTTCTTAAAGTTGTTTATGCACACAGGGTTGTCTAATAAAAAAGTGTTTCTATTCTACTTCAGTATTTCTCAAAAGTATTTTAAATGAATTCTAAAATAATCCAAAACCCATTATTTTTGCCCAAATTTTGCAGTTTTATGAATTACTAATTTATTTTATGTATAAAGATGAGGTTTAACAAGTTGTATGACAGTCCTAAAATGGCGATTTGTTTTTACCACAACTTTGTCTATTCTGAGAGCTTGGTAGCAAGCCTTGAACCAGCTCTCTGTGCCTTGTTCTGAAACTGACTTTATTATTCACAACTCTCTTTTTCCTAGAGTTTGGAGGCTTTGGCTCAGTAAGTGGAAAAATTGAAATTGAGATCAAGATAAACCACGAGGGAGAGGTGAACAGGGCCCGGTACATGCCCCAGAACCCCTGCATCATTGCCACCAAGACTCCCTCCAGTGATGTCCTGGTCTTTGATTACACCAAACACCCCTCCAAGCCAGGTCTGTGCCCAGAGAGCAGCCAGCTCATCCCCCCAGGGTCGAAAAAGAGGTTAAAAATGGTGTGGGTTGCCCCTTATTGGGGATTTTAGGGACGTGTGGGTGTTTATTCAAGGGATTATTCTGTACAAAGTTTAAACAGATGTATCCAAATGCATCCTTGGAAAAGGAAACCTTTTCCTGCACTTCCACTGCTTGTTTTGTCACCTCACTGTGAGGTATTTCAGGTGGTAGAAGGTGGATTTTTGGGAACTGGGATTGATTTGGTGGGTAGCTGAGCTGTTCCCCTGATATTCTGTAAATATATTAACAGTCATTTACCTATGAACTCATCAAGGTTGTTTAAAGTAATTCCTTTTGCTGCTTGTGGGGAGGATCAGAAGTGTCTTCCTCACTTAAGAAGTGCAGTTGGAGATGATGAGAGGAAAAAACCATCCCACTTTATATTTCTGAGTGTTGAGGAGGAGTTTTTTGAGCAGGAAGAGCTGAGCTGCTGTTCCTCCCTCCAGCTGGAACTCAGGCCAAAAGGGAATGGTTTGAAATTTGGAGGTGGCTACTGGGTTAAAGTTCCATAAACTTAATGCCAGCTATTCCAGGATGTGCTGGGAATGATTCAGGCCCTGGAACCCTTACCCTGCCTTGTTGCAGATCCTTCTGGAGAGTGCAACCCCGACCTGCGTCTCCGTGGGCACCAGAAGGAGGGCTATGGGCTCTCCTGGAACCCCAACCTCAGCGGGCACTTGCTGAGTGCCTCTGACGATCACGTGAGTGCTTGGGCTCAGCCTGCACTTGCTGTGCCCTGCGAAGGACAAAAACATCTGGGTTTGAGGGGGAGGAGGGAAACAGGGTCTAAAGATGTACATTTTTACCTTTTTGTTCTTTCAAAGACCATTTGCTTGTGGGATATCAGTGCTGTTCCCAAAGAAGGCAAAGTGGTGGATGCCAAGACCATCTTCACGGGGCACACAGCGGTGGTGGAAGATGTGTCCTGGCACCTGCTCCATGAATCCCTCTTTGGATCTGTGGCTGATGATCAGAAGCTCATGATGTAAGTGAGGGAACCCCTTCCCAGCTTGTTTGTGCCCCTCAGGCTTTCCCATCTCCATGATGGGTGGGATGGGTGCAAACCTCAGCTCATTGCATGTTTTCCCTCCAGCTGGGACACGCGGTCGAACAACACCTCCAAGCCCAGTCATTCTGTGGATGCTCACACAGCTGAGGTGAACTGCCTCTCCTTCAACCCCTACAGTGAGTTTATCCTGGCCACAGGATCAGCTGATAAGGTACTTCTGCCTGCACCTTGCAATGTCCTTGCTCACTTTCTGGGGTGGATGTCCATGCTGGTTACTTCAACAAAATATTTTTATTTTTTTTTCTCTAGACTGTTGCTCTATGGGACTTGAGGAACCTAAAACTGAAGCTGCACTCCTTTGAATCACATAAAGATGAAATATTTCAGGTATAAAAAAAGTCTTTATCTTGTATCCTCACAGACTTAGTTCTAGTCAGCAGCCTGGACAGGGAAAGTAGTTCTTCCACAATGTTTTTGCACTTAAAAACTGATATTCTCTTCTTTCATCTGCTTATATTTTTCTGGGTGTTGTTGTTGTGGAGCTGCAGAGCTCCCATGCAGAAAGAGAGTCCAGAAAGGGATCAGGGAAATGCTCTGGAGCTTTAACCACAGCAGGAGGATGAAATGGTAGCAGTGCAGAGTCCATTAAATTATTCATGGCAGCAGATTGAAGCAGGAGGCCAGGGAAATGGCTGCAGTGCTTGCATCTCCTCAGCCTGCTCCTGCAGGAAGCTTTAACACTCTCTGACAAAAGATAATTGCTGATTTTGCTGCTGTAAATAGAGAATGTTCACTCCATGGGCAGCACCTGCTTAGCAGATTAAATATTTCCATCTCCAACTCGTTCCTTAATCAGAGGGAAAATATGCAGAGGGGTTTTTTTTGGTGGAGGGATTATCAGTTCAGACTGTGTTATGTCTAAATAAAATTACAGAATCCTGAAATGCCACATTAGTGTGCAGAATTCTGTGTTCCTTCCTAATCCTGTGATCCTATTAGAAGTGGTGTGTTCTGGAGAGCTTTATCTCCAGCAGGAGCAGTAAATGTGAGCTTTTGGGCAGTTAAGCTTAATTACAGTGATTTCTTTTCATGTGAGAGCTGTGCCTGCTGCTGAAGGAGTCTGTGGGTTCTGTTTGTGCAATCCTTGTTAAGATAAGGAGCAGCCAGTACCCTTGGAGCTGTTTGCACTGGGAAACACATGGGGTTTGTTAGAGGAAAAGTTCCAGGTGGCACCTTTTTGGTGAAATGTCTTTTTTTGTCTTTGAACATTCACAAGTCTTCCTGTGATAAAGGTTGTTTACACTATTTGTATTTGTGTTGGCATCAATTTGAGTTTGTGTAGAGCTTCCAGGGTACAAAATGAAGTGTTGGGGAACGTTACAGCTTCTCAAAACTCACTTTTAAATTTATCCTGTCTGCAGGTTCAGTGGTCTCCCCATAATGAAACCATCCTGGCCTCCAGTGGCACAGACCGCAGGCTAAACGTTTGGGACTTGAGGTAAATCCCAAATTCCTCAAAATATTCCTCATTAATTGCATCACACCTCAAAAAAAAAAAAAACAAACCAAACCAACCCACACATTTTCTTTTTTTCCTCTCTTTTTTTTTTTTTTTGCAGTAAAATTGGAGAGGAGCAATCCCCTGAGGATGCTGAGGATGGCCCCCCAGAGCTGTTGGTGAGCCTTTTCACTCTCACTAATTAATTTCACTTATTACTCATCCTGCAGTGCAAATTTCAAACCATTCCCTTTTTTGTTTCCCCAATCCCAGTTCATCCATGGTGGTCATACTGCAAAGATCTCAGATTTCTCCTGGAATCCCAATGAGCCCTGGGTCATTTGTTCTGTATCAGAAGATAATATCATGCAAGTCTGGCAAATGGTGAGTTGTTTGGGAAGGTGCAGGGTGGTGTTGGAATTCCTGGATTTCAGCATTCCTGCTTTTATTTGCAGCCTTCTGAATTACCCAGTTTGTAGCACTGCTGAAATCTCAAAGGGGCAGTGAAATCCCTTTTGGCTTTGGCCAGAGCAATGGTTTCCAAATACTCAGGAGATGTTTTGTGTTTGAAAAAAAAAAAAAAGGAAGTGTTGGTGCAGAAGGAAATTTTTCCCTTTTGTGTTTGAATGAAAACAGTGTGTGAGAACCAAGGATGAAATTGAGGTTTCTGTATTATTGTCTTAAAGAATATTTGAGATTTCATTCTCCAAAGATGAAAAGGGTGCTGGTGAACAGGCACAGTTTGCTGGCCCCTACATTCCCAGCTGTTGAAGGTTTTGGAAAATAATCTTGAGCTTTGACAAGACCATTTTCCTAATTTTTTTTTGTTTGTTTATCTCTAATTTTTGTTCTTGGCAGCTTTCTGTGTAGTTCTTCTAGAAAGTGCTGCTGAGTAGAGGATCTACAAAACAAATACTTGAAACTCTTCTGTGAGTCTTGCAGTGGACTCACCTTTAGCAGATGCCTTTTTGCAGGACATTTTTTGAGACCTGCATTTATGGATAGGTTTGTTTGTGTATGTAAATCAGGGATGGGTGATCCATATCTGCAAATAATAAAATGACCAGAACTTCCTGGGGTGGAATCCTGACCAGAGGGTGGGACATGCTCCCTGAGTGCCTCCATCCCTGTCTTGCAGGCAGAGAACATCTACAACGATGAAGATCCCGAAGGAAGCGTGGATCCAGAAGGCCAAGGCTCCTAGATGGCAACTTCTCCTTGGTTTTAGTCTTTCTCCTTCTCTTCCCTCTCAGCCCTGAGATTGACTTAACACTGGTTTTGAGACACACACGTTGACTTTGTGTTCAGCCATCCTCCTGTAGATCCATCACAGGCTTTTCCCACCACACACTGAGAGCCCACCACCCAAAAAGCAGAAAGGGCTCAGCCCCCTCAGCCAGGCCCTGCTGTGGCTCCTTGGCCAGAGTTCCTGCAGCAGCCTGCTCCATTGGTCTGTCTGTCCCTTTTTAACTGCCTTCCTCACACAGCAAGCTTGGGATTCGTTTATTTTCCTCTCTCTTTTGCTTGCTGCAGCCACAGGCTTTTGCCTAATTTAAACAAAAGTTAAATTGGCAGAGCTGCCCCAGTGGGCTTGAGCCAACAGAGATGATCCAAGTGTTAATCCCCTGACAGCTCAGAAATGGTGTGGAAGGTCTTGTCCTCCTCAGTACAACTCAGAAGCCTTGGAATTCCTTTAGTTATCTGTACTTTGTGGCTTTTTCTGCCTTTGCAGATACAAGACTTGCAAGTTCTGACTTGAACTGAAATTTCTTTTTTTTTTCACTCCTGGCAGTTCTGGGTTTTTCATTCCTTCCTTTCCCTTTCCTCCCTGCTGCTGGGTGCCAGCGTTTTGGTTTTAGCTATTCCTGCAAACCCTCTCTCACCTCCCATATTTTTTGCTCTGTTGTGTGTTTCTTGAGCTGTGTTTTCACATAATGTTTCTTTCCTTTCTGTGAAATGGTTTTTGAAACTTGGGGGAGCCCTCAAGTCGTGAAAGGTGTTTGTTTGTACCAACGGGTGACCCCGGTGCCCTCAACAGCCTTGGCAGCTGGTGGGAAACAAGTGAAATGTGGGTGAACTCACTTTTTTTAGGAGTTCAGTCCTTGACCACAAGGTCCTGCACGTCTTCCACTCGGGTGTCAGTGCCACCAGCAGCCTGTTCTCTCCATCTCCTCATGACTAATTGCGTGTAAGTTCTTCAGTTGGAATAAAGTTTTTCTACGTAAACGCTGCCCAGGTTGGGGAGTTCTGTGCTCTTTGTGCATTTGCTGCTTTGGTGAGGGTGTTTTCAGAATGTGGTCTCTGCCTATGTGTGTCCATGAGGTTGGGTGCTGCTAGGGAGATTTTTAAATTTTTAAGACATCAAGTTGGATATTTCTCCCCCTCTCATTTCTGCTGCTTTGTAAAATAAATTAATGAGCACTCAAACCCCCAAGCAGGCACAAAATCCCTGAATTGTTCTTCCCTCAAGCCCTGCTGCTGTCTGCATTTTAAATCTGCCTTTAGCCCTTTCCATGACTTTGACACAACCACCTCAGTTTGACAGACAAATTTGGGCCTTTGAGACGCAGCTCTGAGAATGAAAAGGCTCCTTAAACTCTGACCTTTTATTTTCAGTGTGAGACTCGATATAAAGTGGAAACCTCTTCCCCACCTCCTCATTTCTGTGGAGCATGTCCCAGTACAGCAGAAACTCTCGAAATACAAAAGAAAATCCTCTTCAAAGGAGAATGCTTCTCTTGCATGTAAACTTTAAAAGTCAAACCCCCACTACCACCAGCTGTCAGAACTTTCTGTGCAGGCTTGAACAAGACAGCATTTTCCCAAACACAGCAAAACATCAATCAGTTATTCCTCATCCATGTCCATTGTTCAGTCCAAAGATGGTTTGCTCTGCTCCTCTGGGGAAAAGCAGTTTTACATCAAGAGCAGCAGCAGCACCTGGGGGAATACCCAGGGAAAGGGATGGTATTCCCAGCTCCAGGCAGCTGCTGCACATCAGGCAGGGTAAAGCAGCACGAGGAGACATCCCTTGGAGCCTCTGTCCACTGGCTTTTGCTACAAAGAGGAAAATTCTGTGTTCTAAGAGTCCTGCTCTGCTTTTTCCTCCGATTTGCAGAGGTGGCCGTAGATTTCTAAGCAGCTCCTGTGAGGGGAGAGAGGAAATTCAGGCTATGGAATATTTACATCAGTGCTTTGGCTGGAGAAAAGAGGGGAAAAAAGTTCTGTTTGTAGTATGGAAGAAAGGAATTGGGAAAAACTTCAAGGGGCTCAGGCCATGGTCTTGAGTGTGGGGGCCCAGCCCTTCAGAGCCCTTGGCAAAGAGGATTTAACAGAAGGGAATGTCATTTTTGGTGGGAGCTGATGGAAAAGGCAGCTCAGAGCTGCACTTAACTCTGAGCTCCCCAGAGCAAATGTGAAAGCTCATTTAAAGGTGTCACTTCCAGGGATGGCAATTTGGAAATTCCAGGAGTTAAGAGACTCACTGCTGTGTTTGGGATTAAACGTTGGGCTGTGGTTTAGGAGAACCCCAGGCTGCAAGGACAGGCTGAGAGCTCATCCCTGTGCTTGGATAAAAAACCTTTGGGCTAGGGAATGTCCTCCTGAGGTGTTTGGGTGGAGAAGGGGAAAAAAGAGTGCTGAAGGAGCAGTGAGGCTGAAGAAAATGGTTAAAATTGTGTGCAGCTGAGGCTGGAATAACACAGCAGCTCCAAGCTGGGTGAGTAAAACAATCCCCAAACTCATGGATGTCTTCTGGAGCTTTAGAAATTCACATTGCACATCACTCATCCTTGAGTGCAACCAGGACAGAACAGCTCCAGCTTCCCAAAGCCAAACCTCAGCTCCTTTCCACGTATTCCTGAGGAAACCACCACTTAAATTGCCACGCCTGCTTCTCGGGAAGCCATCCACCCCTCTGCGGGAGTTCCCAGCAAATCCCTCTCGGCTGTTGTGCCGAGGAGCTGGAATTCCCGCTGGGGCCCGGGAGGAGGAGCCTGTGCTGTCCCCAGACCGTGTCCCCACCACCCTGTGCCCCTGTGCCCCGCAGGGACGGACCCAAACTCACTTGTAGATGGAGAGCTCCCGGTGGAGGCTGCTCCTGAGCTCCTCCAGCTCCTGGTTCTTGCGCTGCTGGAGCTGCACCCCGTTCTTGAGCTCCTTCAGCCTGTCCTCCAGCTCCTCCACCTGCTCCTGCGGGAGAAGAGGGCTGGGTAGCTGAGGGAGCGAGGAGCAGCAGGGCTCCCCTCACTCTCGGGGGTCTCCCTGTGCCTCCCTCTGCCCAGCTGCCCTCTTTAAAAACCTCTGCAAACAAACCTTTGTTTTAACACCCAGCTGGGGATTTAGGCTGGGCTGGGCTGTGTTTTGTCCCTAGGCTTCTCCTGGCTGCTTGGTTTTGTCCCCTGAACCACTTGGTGTGTGTTTTGAGAAGCTGCCAGAGCTGTATAAACGTGTGAGTCAGAGGGAGATAAATAAGGAATTTGGGAAGAGGAAAATGTGGAGGCACACCAGGGGTCCAAGGGACCCTGAAAATGCAGGCCAAGCTTGGTGTGGGTGCTGGTTCTGATCCCCACGCCAGCAGGGAGGAGCTGTGGTGGCAGGGGAGGAATGGCAGCTTCCAGAAACTGCTGGGAGGAGGCAGAGACTGCGAGCCGAGAACAGAGAGTGTTGAAAGGGGGGAGATTAATTGTGGAGCCTCCTTGCCAAATGTGCTCTTGGAGATATTGAATTGCCTCGTCCCTCAGGCCAGGGGGGTGCCTGGCCCAGCCAAATCACCCTCCCAGGGGCAGCCTGGCCTGGGCTGTGGGGACATGGTGAGACCCTTCCTTGGCAGCAGGAAGGGCAGAACCTGCCCCAGCAGGAAAAGAAAAGCCACCTGTATTTAAAACTGGCTTTTCCAGGCATCTTGGCTCAGTGCTGTGCTCAGAGGAGCTGTGGGAAGGGTCTGGTGCCTGTGCCCAGCAGTGTCGCTGAGCTTTGGGAAGGAAATCCCCCATCCCTTCCACTTCATCCCTGGAGCCATTTCTGAAGGGCCAAAACCAAGTGAAGATATCCAGGAGAAACCTATTTTCCAAGCTGTGTGAAGCCCCAAGCTTTCCCACCACATCTCAGGGTTTGCCTTAGGCCCAGGGGCTGCTGCTTCACCTGGCCCATGCCAGGGTGTGGGAGAATTTTGATTCCCACCAGCAGGAGACATTCCACATCCTCCCCATCCTCATCCACCCCATTTCCCTGGGCCCTACAAGCAAACCCTGCAGGACGCCCGTTTCCCTGGGTGCCAAGCACAGCCCCCTCTCTCCCAAGAGGACGGAGCTGTGCCCTTCGGGGCCCGTACCCGGTACTGCCCGACCTCCTCATCCCTTTTCTGCTTGACCAGGACAATCTGCTCCTCCAGGCTGCGGTTCTGCAGCCTCAACCGGCTGACCTCGCCCTGCAGGGGCCTGAGGGCTTCCTTCATGCCCTGGATCTCTCCCTGCATCTCCTGCAGCGCCTTGGCCCCGGCCTCGCGCCGCTCCAGCAGCCGCAGCAGCTGCGGCTCGTAGTGCTCCTCCAGCCCCCGCCGGCTCTCGGCCACGAAGCTCTCGAACTCCAGCGACAGCCTGCGGCTCTCCTGCAGGTACAGGTTGTCCTGCCGGCAGGGAGGAGCCTCCAGGCGCTGCCTCAGGACTTCCTTCTCCTTCTCGCAGGTCTCCTTCAGCTGGGAGAGCTCCCCCGAGAGCTGCCCCGCCTGGCTCTGCAGCTCGCCCTGGTAGGCGGCGTGCTGGGAGAGGTCGTGCCGCCGGCTCTCCAGCTGGTACTGGCAGGCCACGCACTCCTTGGTCACCTTGAAGAGCTTCTGCTTGATCTGGCGGATCTCGTCGCGCAGGTTGTCCCTCTCCAGCTCCACCTTGGCCAGCAGCCTGCAGGCCGCCTGGATCTCCTCGTGGGCATGGCGGATCTCCTGCAGCGCCGGCTCGCGCAGCTGCGCCAGCTCGGCGATCAGGCTGTCCCGCTCCCTCTCCAGCTGCTCCACGACCTCGATGCACTCCTGGAAATAATTCCCCAGCTCCTCCAGGGTCAGGCACTGGTGTTCTGTGGCGTTGGCATCCAGAGGGCCGCCTGCTCCCTCTGTGTCCATGTCCAGCGGGATCCCTGCCCCATCTGCATTGTCTGGGATCCCTGCCCTTTCTGTGTCCATGGCCACTGGGATCCCTGCTCCAGCCACTGGGATCCCTGTCCCGCCTTCATCCACGTCCAGAGGAATTCCTGCTGTATCCTCATCCACTGGGATCCCTGTCCCACCTTCATCCACATCCAGAGGAATTCCTGCTGTATCCTCATCCACTGGGATCCCTGTCCCACCTTCATCCACATCCAGAGGAATTCCTGCTGTATCCTCATCCAGTGGCATTCCTGTCCCCTCTGCATCCACGTCCAGCGGGATCCCAGCCCCAGCTGCACCCTCATCCCCCTGAGTCCCTGGTGTGTTTATCTCCAGGGGAGGATCCCTGCTGGCAGCCTGCAGCTCCTGGCTGGGGTCTGGGCTGCCCCTGTGCAGGGGTTTAGATCCATTCCCTGCTGGATCCAAGGGGCTGTGAGGACGGTCTGGGTGTGGAGCAGCTCCTTCAGCTGCTCCCTGTGGGGCTGGGGGTGCTCTGGCTTCATCCAGCTGCAGCTCTGGAGGGGGCTCAGGCTGTGCCATCAGGTCCCTGGGAAGGAGAGGGGGTGTGAAGCAGAGCAATGAGTGTAACAGGTCTCAGCCTGTCCTCCCCACCCTGTGAGACCCCAGAGCCAGGGGGTCCCACCACGGCCCTGCTGCTGTGACCATGCCTGTGTCACCCACAGGGCTGAGCTCAACACCCTGGTGACAATTCGGGCCCAGACTGTCCAAAACGAGGAAAGAAAACCCCATGAAAACCCGATCAGAGTGTCTGACTGCCGCGGAGGAGGAGCGAGGCGTGCAAACCCAGACCCCAAACCCAAGAACCGCTCCTGTGCCAGCCTGCCAGGACCAGCCCCCCCAGCGGCACCGAGCTGACCCGTGCCAGCGCTCCCTGCGAAACCCGCCGGGGTTTTCTCGCTGTGCCATAACCTCACGGCAAGGGAATGCGCTGCTGGAAGGCCGGGCAGGCTCCGGGATGGCTGAGACCGAGCAAGCCCCGCACGCAGAGCTGCGAGCGGCAGCGCCTGCAGCAGGAGCCGCTTTGCCGAGTCATCCGACCCGGCATTGTCCCCAGCGCTTTTGGCATTGCCAGCGCCGAACCCTCGCTGTCGCCTTCTCCCGGCTGCTCTTCGGGGTGGGATGGACGCGACAACGCTCGGGGACGAGCCGGGGTTTTCCCGCTGCCGCCAGGACCGGTGGGATGGGTGGGAGGATGCTCTCACCTCCCGGCCACGCCGCTGAGCTCATGTCTAGTCATTCCCTGAGGAATGAGCGCAGGCTGGCACCCACCGGCAGCCCTGCGCTCGGAGCAACGGCTTTAAGCAAAGATCTGATTTTCCCCGATAGTTTCTCTCCTAATAAGGCAGTTTTCGGCACTGCTGACACACGGCAGCCTCGGACGCGGCTGGAGAAGGGGCAGCCCCTGCAAAGGTGGGGGAAAAGCTCCTCTGCCCGGTTTTCCTCGCCCTCCCCTCTGCCCGCTCTTGTTTTTGGAAGTTCTTGGGGCCGCTCCGCGGGGGCAGCACGGGAGGGGAGGGCGCCGTGTCCTGCCTCCCCTCTGTCCCTCCCACCGCCCCGCATCCCCCCGAAACTCCTGCGTGCCCCAGAGGGACCTCCGGCCCTCCCTGACCGTTCCTGAGCGCCGGGAGTGCCGAACCCCAGACCCCCCACCCCACCCGGCCGAGCACCCCCCGCAGGACCCCGGCCCCTTCCTGGGCAGCCCGGGCGGGCTCTTACCTTCCTCCCCCGGAGCCCAGCGCCGCCGGCTCTGCGCTGCACATGGGCTTAGCATGGGGCGGAGAGGGGTTATTAATAAACAGCGCTGGAAATCAGACTCCGCGGAGCAGCCGCTTCCCCGGCCACCGCCTGCAGTGCCAGCTGCGGCCGCTGCCTTCCTCCGCCCCGGGGAGGAGGAGGAGGAGGAGGGCGGGGAAGGCCCACAGGCTGCATCCCTGGCAGAGGCAGCCGCAGGGCTGCAGCCAGCCCGCAGCCCTGGGGGCAGCGCCCATCCCGCCCCGGCTGTTCCCAGCCCTGATTTATGGCCAGCCGGGTTTTGTGGCCCCTTCCCGAGCCACAGGTCCCCATCCCGATTGTGGCCAGGACGGGGTGGGGATGATGGGGTGTCTCGGTGGGGTCCCCCAGGGCCGTGGGGTTGGGCTGAGGTGGGAGGGAAGTGCCAGGGGATGGAGACTGGGGCTCATCCCGAGGATGGAATGGGATTTGTGAGGCTGCTGGCAGCACAGTGCTGCACTCCCAGGCATTGATTATCCATGGGTTCAATACTGATGTCTCGGGGTCCTTTCTACGCCCCACAAACCCACAAACCCCAGTAATGGCAGAGCACAGCCTCTGCTTCCTCTTCCGCCCCACAACCGATCCCTGCCACCCTTTTCCCTCTGTTTTGGGGATGCAGAAAGTGACATTTCTCTCTGCAAAGCCCCGTGGTCACACTCCTGGGTGTCCAGCAGCAACACTGCCCTCACCCTCCTGGTCTCCCACCTCTGCCCACCCACATCTCTTCCCTCCCTTGGTGCCCATCCACATTCTCCCCACTCCGTGGACCCTGAACCCACATTTATCCATCATATCACCAACAAATATTTATCCAAACCCACAAATTCAGACATATTTTGCCACGTGGGCGTGGGTGCATCACCCTGGGGTCACGGCGTGGGTGCCCCCCGAGCCTACCTCTGCCCGCTCCCGCCGTGCCCAGGAAGTCGGCACTCGGCTCTCAGGAAGTTCACGTGCCCCAAAATGCCCCAGCAGCGCCCAGCACAGGCGGTGACATCGCGCTGCCACCCCACCTTGCCCGTGGCTCGCTGGCCACGGGGCCGCAGAAATCAGGTTTAAAATAACAGCGCCGGTCCATCCTTCGGGAACAGAGCTTTAAAAGGAAAAGGGAGATTTGAGTGGGGTTTTTTTCTCTCTTTTTTTGGATCCCGTTGCTTTTTTCAGCCCGGCACACCTTCTTTTTCTCTCTCTTTTTTTCCATGAAGCGCCTCTATTTTTGACTCAATCAGAGAGGAATGCTGTTAATTCGCACAAGTTGGGTGTATAAATATCTATCCAGAGCTGCCGCCGCCAAGGGGAGAAACCTGCGGATCGCAGGGGCTGGGTCCAACACCCCTTGTAGGGCCTGGAGGGGACAATGACAGCGACGAGCCCGGGCCGGGCTTCCTCTGGTGAGCTGCCAGGGGAGGTGGGGAGGGAGGAGGCTCAGCTGTTCCCCTCTCCGTAAGCGGATACCCCGGCCCAGGCCCCGCACGGGGATGTTTTGTGGATATAACCAGGCAACAGCGGGCTCCGGTGTCCCGGTGTCCCGGTGTCCCGGTGTCCCGGTGTCCCCGGTGTCCCGGTGTCCCGGTGTCCCCGGTGTCCGGGACGGGCGGTGCAGGGAACGCACCGGCAGCGAGCAGCGCGGACTTTGCTCCGGTAAACAGAGCTGGCACCGGCGCTGCCAGAGGCGAGGGAAAAGCAGGAGAGAGCTGGAGAGACGGAGAGTTTGAGATCCGGCTGGAGGGAGCTGCCAGCGCGGCGTGCCCGGCGGAGCGGGTGGCACCAGGCAGGGGCAGCTGCGGGGCCGCACCCCCTCTCTGCGGCCCTGGGGCCGTGCCTCCCTTCCTGCTGGGTTTTTCCTTCCCGTCACGCTCGGCAGATCTGCCCCAAGGGCAGGGAGCCAGGCGGCAGCGCGGTGGCACCGCGGTGGCACCAGCCTGGCACTGCCACGGCAGCCCCGTCCCCCTGCAAAGAAAAATAAAAAAAAAACAACAAAAAAAAGCTGCTGGATTTCAGATCCTCCTGTTGGGAATGTGTAGGAGAGGTGTGTGTGCAGTGATGAAAAAACACTGAAATGTTCCAAATCAAAGTGTTTCACAAGAAATGCAAACGCCCGGGTTCAGGTGCTTGGTAAAACCGAAGGATCGGAATCGTTCTGTGTTTCTGGAATGCATCAACGCTTTGAAAAACAACATTTCTCCCAATCTTTGCGCGATCTTTAGGGACAGGCTGGAAGCAGCAGCCCGGCTCTGGCAGCCCCGCGGGGTTCTGTCCCACCATGGGACTGCAGCGGGCAGAGGGAATTGCAGCTGGCATTGGACGGGCTTCGGGAGCGCTGTGCCCGCTCGTGCTCTGTTTGCCGAGGGCGCGGGGGGTGCCAGACCCGGCCCCTCGAGAGCAGGAGCTGCAATCCGATCCCGGGGGAAAGTGTGATTCATGCCGGAGCCGGGAGCGCTTCCAGGGAAGTCCTGGCTGCGAGGGCGGTGCCGCCCTCCTGCCCTGCCCTCGCACGGTGGCACAGCCGCCTCAGGGGTCCCCGGGTGGCTCCCCAGCTCGCGTGGGGGGACTCACCCAGCTGGATGTCACTGTCCCCTCGGGAACAAGCTGGTTTGCTTCGCCGCCTGCCTCAGTTTCCCCGGCTGAGAGCTGGGGTGACCCTGGCGAGGGAGGGGAGGTTGCCCGGCGGGGATGGAGGAGGAGGAGCAGTGAAAGGTGGGCATGTGCCCAGCTGGGGCAGGATGAAAGGGGAGCCCGAAGGCCCGCAGGGACCTTGGGATAAGGGCTCCCCCTTGCCTGGGTCAGGCTGGGGGTGAGGACACGTCCCGGCAGCTCCGGAGGGAGGCACCGGCCCGGCCGGGAGGCAGCGGGGCCGCGGGGCGGCTCCAGCTGCGGGATTCCCGGGATGCCCGCTCCCACGCCCCGCTCCTCTCGAATATTCGGGTTAAACTCCGCAGCTCCCCCGGCCCCCGGGGTGTCACCCGTGTCACACCCCGGGCCGGGGCTGGCACTCGCTGTCAGCCCCTTGGCGGCTGTGCCAGCCCTGGGGGCAGCTCGGATGTGGCATCCCACATGGCACCGAGGCCGTGCTGCCGTTCCCACGGGCTTTTCTCTTCCCGGGAGGGTTCAGGACGCTCACACAGCGGCAGGAGGTGCCTCTGGCGGCCGCCTGTCCCTGTCACCGCGCGGGTGACGCTGCTGTGCCCGAGCTGTCCCTTCCAGCACGAGGGAGCTGGGAAAGAGAGACCCCAACTTCTATTTATTCCCCCCATTCCCTGTGCCCGGCCCCTGAGCAAGGACATCCCTTTTCCTGTGGCATTTTTAAGCCCCGCTTTCACAACCGCGCTGATTTTCAGCAGCACCAGCGGCGGTGCCGCGTCCCAACGATCGCCAGCGGGGTCACCGCGGCCCCGGCCCCGCGCTGGCTTTTTCCATCCCCGGGGCGAGGAACGGGGAGCAGGAGGAGCTGCCGGCAGAAGGGCTTTGGGGCCGGCAGCTCCTGCTCCGAGGGGTGCGGGAGGACCTTGTCCCGGCGTTAATGAGTAATGAGGGAGCAGCCAGGGCTCCGAGTCCCCGCCGGGGGACGGAAATGGGGGCAGGGGACACGAGCACGGCCCGAGGCTGCAGGAGCTGCTCAAGAGCGTGATGCCACCGCTGCCGGCCGATGGTTTGGCTTCTTTTTTCTGGGTTTTGCTTCGTGGGGTCCCCTCTTCACCTTCCTCCTGTGCTTCCCTGGCCCTCTGATGGGAGCTCTCCCCGCAGTGTAACCGATCCTCTGCCCCCCTCTCACCGTGATTATTTGGACAATGCTCCATTCCTCTGTGCAGAAATATTTTTCAAACTGGTTCTGCTGCCACACGAGGAGGGGAAAGATGAAAAATGGGGTTTTTTTTGGAGGCTAATGACTTGGAAGTCAGAGCCAGCAGCAGAAAGTCCACACAGACACCCTAACTGGGATCAGAATCTCCTCAGGGCAGCTCAGCTCGACGTGGGTCAGCACAGCCCAGGGAGCAGTGACACTCTCAGCCTTCATGCTGGAAATGAATCAACCCCCTGGCACCATGGAGGGGCACAGAGGTGCCAGGAAATTTCTGCCCAGCTCCTTCCAGTGCTCATTTCAATCTTGAGTTTGGGTTCAGATGGATGGAGGGGAGGGGGATGTGGGGCAGGGACACAAAAGCCCAGCAAATTCTGGCCTTTCCTCAGGTGTCCCCCAGGTTTGGAGCCAAATCCCCATCCCTGGTCTCTGGTGCTCCTGGGAAGCAGCTGGATGCTCAGGTTTGCACAGAGCCAGTGCCTGAATCCCACAGGAGATGCTGATGTGCTGGGAAGCCTGAGGGATGGAGAGGCTTCTTGCTTTTAAAACCCTTCCAGCCATTTCCAGCAGCTGGCAAACTCCTCCGGGCGTGTGGCCAGGGGAGGATGTGGCTCCAGCACAGCCAGCAGGAAACACAGGGACCCAAACCCCAGGAGCCAGGAGCGGGGAAATGCAGCAGAAACCACCTGTGCTCTCATTGGGATCCCTGCCGTGCTTTGCCAGTGTCCTGTCACCAGCCTGCTGCTGCTCCAGCCCAGCCCCTGCTCGTGCTGCTGTCCCCTCAGCTGGAGCACAGAGTCATGGAATGGTTTGTGTTGGGAGGGAATTTAAATCTCACCTTGTCCCACCCCCTGCCATGGGCAGGGACACCTCCCACTGTCCCAGGCTGCTCCAAGCCCTGTCCAGCCTGGTCTGGGCACTGCCAGGGATCCAGGGGCAGCCCCAGCTGCTCTGGCACCCTGTGCCAGGGGCTGCCCACCCTCACAGGGAAGGATTTCTTCCTGAAATCTAATCTAGATCAGATTGGAGTGATCGTGCTCCTGAGCAGCTTGTGCTGGGCAGGGAAATCCTTCCCCAGAGCTCCTGGAGCTCTCCTGGCCTCAGGCAGAGCCTGGAGCCACACGGGAGGCTGAATTCCTGAGTTCCCCCCTCGCCCCCTGGCATTCCATTTTCAGGAGCTGATTTGCCATTAGCAGCAAGCAGCAGCGTGGCACGGGCTGCAGGCAGAGCCTTGGTGGCCTCAGGCGTGCCCAGGAGGGAGCGCTGGGTCCCCCGGGGCGCTGCCACTGGCGGTGACAAGGCAGATGTCACCCCGGGGCCGTCAGGGGAGGAACCGGCGGCGGCTGCGGGATGGGAGGGCACGGGCAGGGCACGGCTGCCAGCTCCGGCTTGTCCCTGGGGCCAGGCCAGGGCCGGGGCCGGGTCAGGGCCGGGCCAGGGCCAGGACAGGGCCGGGCCAGGGCCAGGACAGGGCCAGGACAGGGCCAGGGCAGGGCCGGTCCCCGGGATGAGCCGGACGCCGCCCCGGGGGTGACGATGCTGCAATTCCCGCTCCCGCTCGGTGTTTCCCGTTCTCCTGCCCCCCGCTGACGCTCAGCGCCTCGGGCGGGGACAACAGAGGGTCCCAAGGGCCGGGACCACCCCGCGCTGTCCCCGCAGCGCCCCCCGCGCGGGCAGCGAGGGGACAAAGCCGGGAACGGGAAGAACACCCCGGGGAGCTCCGGCGGCCGCGGGAGCGACCCCGGCGGCACCGAGGGGAGGGTCCCCGCTCCCCACGCCCCCGGGGCCACCTGCGGGCGGGGGGCGGGCGCCGGTGCGGGCGGAGCTCCTGCAGCCCGGCCCCGCCCCGCACTGAAACTTTCCGTCGGCGCCGGGCGCTCGGCGGGAGCCCGGAGCGGGGCCGGGGCTGCAGCCGGAGCCGAGCCGAGCCGAGCCGAGCCGAGCCGAGCCGAGCCGGGCGGGCCCGGCCCTATGGGCAGCGGCTGCCGGCGGTGCGGGGCGGTGCGGGGCGGTGCGGGGCGCTGCCCGCCGCGGCCATGTCCGCCGGGGCTGCACCTGCGGCGGGCGGGGAGCGGGACCCGGAGCGGGGCGGCGGCGGCGGCGGCTCGGCGGAGGCTCCCGGGGCTCCCCCCCGGCGGAAGAAATCCCGGGCGAACTCGCTGCGCCGGGCGTTCAGCTGGCTCCGGGGCCGGCGGCGGCCGCCCAAGGACGGCAGCGGCTCGGGAGGGACGGAGGGAGCAGGTGAGGAGCGGGCGGGGAGGTGGCCACGGTGGCACTGAAGGAGGGGTCACGGGGGCGGCCGCAGTGGGGGTGGAGATTTCAGGGAGCTGCTCAAAGAGGTGTCGAGGTAGGGGTCACGGCGGTGGCCAAGGAGGGGTCACGGCGGTGGCCAAGGAGGGGCACAGTGGTGGCCACGGTGGTGTTGGAGTGATGGCAGAGCATTGAGTGATGGCTGTGGGAGTGGGCGAGGGGTTGTTGGGGTGGTGGTGGCAATGGTGGCCAGGGCAGAGGGCGAGGAGGGATAAGGCTGGTGGCTGTGGAGGGCTCAGGGTGGTGGCAGTGGCCAAGGAGGAGTCACGGCAGTGGCCGTGGAGGTGGTGAAGGAGAGGTCAAGGTGGTGGCCATGGAGGCCGAGGAGGTGCTACAGTGGAAGCCAGGGAGGGTCAGGATGGTGACCCTGGAGGTGGCCAAAGAGGGGTCACCGTGGGGGCTGGACAGGAGTTGAGGTGGTGACCATGGCTGTGGCTAAAGAGGGGGCACAGGAGGGGCACAGGGGCTGGCCACGGTGGGGTGGGGTTGCTGGCCATGGTGGCAGCAGGGGTGGCTGAAAAGGGGCAAGGAGGTGGCAGTGGCATGGTGGCAGTGGTGGTGGCAGTGGTGGTGGCAGTGGCCATGGGGCCGTGGTGGCAGCAGGATGGATCCGGCAGTCCCTGGCACGATCTGGCCCCAGCCCCGGGGCTGGTGCTGGTTCACTGGGTAGGTTCTCCCTGCGCTGAGTCAGAAGGTCACTGGGGCTGAGGGAAATCTGGAGGGATGCCAGCCGCTGCCACCTCCTCCTCCTCCTCCTGGGCAGGGTGTTTGCGTGCTCCAGGTGTGGCCCTTCCTGTCCCAGATATGGCCCTCACCCCGGCCCCTCCATGGCCCAGCCACGTCCCTGGCACCCTGAGCAGGACAATCCTGCAGGGGAAGCTGCTCTGGGTCCCCTCTCCTGGCCATCCTGGAGCTGTTTTGGGGATGCCAGGGCTCAGCCAGGGAGCTTTGGCAGAGCGATGGGTGCTGGCTTGTCTGGTCACGCTCCTCTCCTCGGCGCTGCTTTGGCAGCAGTGGATGTCCCAGCGAGGAGGGAATCACCCCAAAAGCCTGTCCCACCCCACACCCTCGGGACACCGTCTGTGTCACACCCCTGCCCTCCCCGAGGGCACCTCTGCCAGCCATGTTTTGGCTCTTTTGCCAAGGGAGAGGCCTCTTCTGTGGCACCCAAGCACAGCAGGGTGTCAGCTGGGACTTTCTTCCTCAATTTGCTCCAGGGAGTGAAATTCCAGGCACCCAAGCCTGTGTGCTGCGTGGAGGAGCACACAGGGACCTGTGCTAGGACAGGAGTGGCCGTGGAAAGGAAAAGAGGCTTGGGAAGAGCTGAGCTCCCTCCTGGGCTGATCCCTCAGATGCTGCTGGTGGTTCCTTCCCAGCTCTCGTGTGTGGACGCCGCTGCCACGGCCCGGCACTGAAACCTGAGCAGAAAAAACGAGATGTGCCGGAGCATGTGATGTTCCTCTTCACGGCAGAAACGCCCCCAGCAGCTCTGCCAGCCCTTTTTTTCCATTTTTTTTCCCTTCCCCTGAAGTTGTACCGTTCACCAGCTAATCCTCAAAATGCCAAGTCACGGCCCGCCAGGGTCACAGCTCGGGGACCTGGCTGTGGCAGCTCGTGCCAGCCAGGGCTCTGTCCCTGCACTGCCACCCCGCTGTCCCACCCAGGAGAGCTGTCCTGAGTGCCACAGCCCGTGCTGGTGATGGAGGGGCGTTCGGTGCCCCAGCCCGGGGGTCTCTCCCCTCTGCCTGCGCTTTTCCCAGCGCTGCCATCCCGTGGGACGGACGCGAGGCGCCCCAAATTCCCCCTGGTCTCGCCCCCCTGGAGTGGCGGCAGAAGCGGCGCAGATGTGCAGCGGTTGCAGCTTGCCTGCGTGACTGAATCCGCCTCCCGTGCAGTTCCAGCAGGGAGAGCGCGCCAGGAGCCCCTCCCTGCTCCAGCGCCTCCGGCCGCCTGCACCCGCCCCGGGGATGGGGTAACGTGTCCCCGGGCATGGGGGTCAGGGTGCCTCACGGTGCTGGGCTGGGCTGGGGGGAGGAAGGAGGGTTAGCCCCGGGTGCTTTCCGGCGGCTCTGACCTGCCCGGAGGCAGCGGGACCGGCTGGGAATTATCCCAAACATCAGCTGGGAGCTGTGGGAGGGGGACAGGGGAGAGCTGCAGCGGGCTCGGAGTGCCTCAGCCTGCCCTGTGGCCGTGTGGTGCTGGGGGCGTTGGAACAGCCCCTGACCCATCACCCTGCCCTTCCCCAGGTGGATTTGGCCGTGGGTTTGGGACGGGGCGAGCCTGACCATCCTGGTGATGGGGAGGGGAGCAGGATGGCTCCAGGCGATGGGGGAGAGAGAGAGAATTCACCCCAGGGCTCATGGGTCAGGGCTCACCCCTGGGCATCTGCCCGCTGTCTGTGGGCACTGGTGATGCCAGCATTGCTCAGCACTGAAATCAGGCAGGGGAGGATGAGAGCATTTCCACTCGGATCAATCCCCTGGGTCCCGTGGCTGTCAGCAATCCCATCTCTCTGCCCAAACAGCTGGGCTGGGAGGAAAGGCTCCCTAATCCCCTCCTGGGCGAGCATCAGCCGCCCCTGGGGGACCCCAGGGGCTCTGGGAGAGGGGGTGGCTCCCTCCCAGCTGGAATTGCATCCCCTGGATGCTCTGACGTTTGGCTGCAGGTGCAGTCCCAGCCGCTCCAGGGTTTATTTCCACAGTAACCTCTGGAGGCAGAGCAGAGATTGA
This sequence comes from Passer domesticus, assembly GCF_036417665.1. NCBI lineage: Eukaryota > Metazoa > Chordata > Aves > Passeriformes > Passeridae > Passer > Passer domesticus. The sequence goes on along the minus strand of NC_087497.1, from coordinate 6,760,000 downwards.
GCCCCGGCGGGGAGAGCAGCTGGGCTGTGCCAAGGGTCAAACGCAGAGCGAGGATTTGGGGAGCCCTGGGCTGGATTTCGGGGTGCAGAGCTGTGAACACAGCTCTGGGGTGAGGGATGAGCTGGTGCTGGGGTCCAGTGCTTTTAGTCTGTTTTTTTTGGCTGCTGCTTTATCCAGCTTTCACAACATTCCTCTTAATTCCTTGATGAAGTAAAGGAACCGATGTTCCAGAAATATTAAATTAGGGTTGGCTTTTTTCTTTTTTTCTTTTTTTTTCCCTCCTTTTTGATGCCAGCTTAGTCCAGCAGCAATGATTTCCTGAACTGGGGTGGGGGATAGTGATGTTAAAAATAAAGCTTTCAATGCTCACAGCTGCTTTGTAGCAGCAGCAAGTGCTTGTTGGGACTGGGGATTTGCCATGTGCAGGGCGAGCAGAGGGTGGAGGGGCTGGGCTGTGGTGGGGATCGTGCTCAGCTCCTTCATGGAAAGGGTTTTTAAGCACTGGGAGGAGTTCAAGAAACAACTGGACGTGGCACTCGGCGCTCTGGGCTGGTTGACAAGGTGGGGTTTGATCACAGGTTGGCTTTGCTGATCTTGGAGGGTTTTTCCAGCCTTAATAATCCCTTGATTCTGTGCTGGTGACATTTGATGCCACAGGGTGCACGTGAGCCCTCAAGGAAATGTGGGGCTGAGCTGTGGAATCTCCCTGGACAATTATTGCCTCCATCCTCTGCTGCCACGCACGGTTTGGTGTAAACACAGTTGAGCCCCGAGCTTGTCAGCTCAGAGGAGAGGGGAGAGGGTGGGGATTGCTCCGTGTGTGTGTGGGAATGAGTTTGTTCATCTGCCAGAGGCAGAGAGTGACACTTGAGCAATGTGAGCAGCAGGAATCCCCTGGCTGGCCTGGCCTGGCACGGGCAAACAAAGAGAGGTGTGTCTGCAGCCACAGCTATTCCACCTGGAGACAACTGGGAGGGCTTCTCCTGAGAATAACGTTCCATGAGATCCGATAAAACGATTGCACAGGGTCATATTTCCCCCATGGAAGGGAGGTCTGGTTTCATAAGACAATATCATCATTGAGTCGGGCCCCGGCAGCGCTGGGAACACAACCCGCTGGGAGGTGAGGAGCTGGGCAAGGATGAAGTGAAAAACCATTTCCCTGCCAAGCAGGAGCCAGAGCCTTGGGCTGGTCGTGCTGTGCAGGGGTGAAATGCACCTGAGCCTGAGCAGGGAGCTGCTCTCCCTGCACCTCGGGGCTGGAGCCGGACCTGTCATCGGCAGAGCCGGCCTGGACTCGGCTGCAGCAGGAAATCATTTGAAACCCTCCTGGTTATGTATTTCTGTTAATGATTGGGGATCTCAAGTGGGGTTTTTGTGTTACCTTTGCCTCGCTGAGCTTTACTTCCCCGTGAAGGGAACAAGGGCTGAATTCCTTTCTCGTTCAGGCAGCTCAGCTCCTGCTCTGTGTCTGCTGGGAGATGGGATCAGGGTCAGAAAACTCCAGAAGGAGTGGGGGAAACTGCAGGAGGGGTGGAGGGCACCAGGGGGGACAGATCTGCCCCCTGTGACTGCACAGAGGGTCCCATGCCTGGGCTGGCCTCTCTGACCAAGGGAATGTGTGACTTTGGCAGATCAGATGTGCTCGGGGCAGCCACGCTGTGCTGACCAGATCTCTATCTCAGGAGCAGCTCTTCTGCTGCTCCCAGCTCTTAGCAGAGTTCTCCCAGTGAGTCAAAGCAGGGATTTCTGGCCTGGAGAGCAGATTCTGCCTGGGATCAGCATCTCTGGCCCGCTGTGCTGGGGAGGCTGAGGATGCTTCCCCTCCTCGCCCTGCCCTCCCCTCACACGGAGCAGGGATTGGGGAGCTCAGCTGTCCCCACTCCTGAGCCAGAGCTCTGCTCACATCACCAGCTCTGGGACACACGATGAGAGCAGCCTGCCCTCAGCTTCCAGGGGGTTTGTGCCCTGAAGCAGCAGCGGGGCAGCTCAGTGGGGTCTGGGGGATGCTGGAGCCCCCCGTGCTGCTCCCAGCCCCCCAAATCCTACAGGGATGAACCAGGAGGAGCCGGGGCTGCTCGTGGCTGTGAGTTACCCATGGCAGTGGGTGCAGCTCAGAGAAGCCACTGGGTATTTTTGGCACCCGCGGCGTGCCCGGAGCTGGCTCCCTCCCGGAGCTCTGCCCGGGCTGTGCCGGGGGCGGAGGCGCCTCGGCGGCCGCGTTCCCTCAGCCAGCTTCGGGAGTGGAGGGGGAAGTGTCTCCCTGGATCTGGGGCAGGCTCCAGCCTCCCTGCTTCTCCCAGGGAGAGAAACGCGAGAGCCGCGCCGGGAGATTTGCTCTGGGTGGAAGAAATCTGCAGAGGAGCCCCTGGGGCGCTGGGGAGGGGTCTCGGCGGCACGGGGGTCCGCGGTTTGGGATGGAATCCCGGGGCTGCTGGGCAGTGGGAGGAGGACTCGTCCCAGCCCGGAGGTGCCCCTGGCTGAGCAGAGGAGGAACCCTCGTGTCCCGCAGTCCCTGGGCACAGACCGGTCACTGATCTGCTGCTCTTGTGGCCATCGTTTGTTCCCTTGTTTCACCCTCGCTGTCCTGTGAACGGGGCACAGCCAGCGGTGGAAAACAGGGAATGTTTTCCTCTGGATCCCCTCACCTCCCTAAAATGGGGCACAAACTCACGGGGACAGTCCCTGCCCAGCTGAGCGTGCCCTGGGCACCCAACCAAGCTGCTGAGGAGCTGAACCATCAATATTTCCATTGCTGGGGAGGACTGAAGTCCAAAGATTAATTCGGTGCCGATCACCTTGGGAGGTCAGGACAAAGCTGCTGGTTGATCTTTAATTTTTTCCTTTCTTTCTTGCGCCACCTCCCCGGTTTTGTGCCTTTCCCACAAAACCCTCCTTCCTATTTATCCCAGCCTTTGATGAATCACCTAAGGAACATAAACACTGCCAGCAGGAATTGCCCACCGCTGCCTGCCTGGCTGACCCCTCCCTGCCCTCGCAGCGTTTAACGCTCTCATTAAAAATCAGGAGGGGAAAGTGGCCGTGGGGAAGGGGCCGCGGAGGGGCTGCTCTGGGCGCTTTTGGAGCAGCGATTCCCGTGCCCTGCGCCCTGCCAGCCCTGGCTGCTGCTGGAGCGGGGGCTGGAGCAGGGAGAGGCCGGGGTACACCCGGGTACACCCGGGTACACCCGGCCAGGGCGCGGGAGCTGCCGCCGCTGTGAGCAACGTGCTCGTGACTCGGCCCTGGGGAGGGCACGGGGGTGCCACCCACGCCGGGCTGCGCGGGGCTGGCATGTGGCTGCTCGCCCCGGCTCTGGGCAGCGCCACGACCCAGCCCGCGGCCTCGGGCGCTTCGCTCCAGCCTTGCTAGTCCTGTCCTAACCTTGGCCGGGCTGGGCGAGGTCTCCCCAAACCCCACAAGGGGGAGAGTTGTAAAAACCCACCGGGGGCGGGGAGGGTTGTAGCGGCGGCTCTTTTGGGGCCAGCAGAAGTGGCGGCGTGGCGAGCTCCAGCGAGGGGCGAGCCCGGCTGGAGGCGACATCCCCGCGCTGCCCGGGGATGCTCGGTGCCCCTGTGCCGCCCGGGGATGCTCGGTGCCCCTGAGCCGCCCGGGGATGCTCGGTGCCCCTGAGCCGCCCGGGGATGCTCGGTGCCCCTGAGCCGCCCGGGGATGCTCGGTGCCCCTGAGCCTCTCGCTGTCTCCCAGGCATCCCGGGCGGAGGGACGGGGCTGGGAGGGCGCGGATGCTCCGGGCGCTGCCGGCTGGCCCCTCCTCTCTGCCCGTGCCATTGGCTCCGGCACGGAGCGCTCGGCTCCGCCGCGGCCGGGGCGATGGGAGCGGGCGGCTGAGAGCCCTCCGCTCCAGCGGGGCCGCCCCGGAGCCCGCCCGGCCCGGCCATGTAGCTCCGCGGTGCCCTCCACCCGGCCGCGGTGGAGGCGGCAGCGGCCTCATGGGCAACGCGCACCGCAAGAGGAGCCCCGCGGGCGCCAAGCCCGGCTCCCCCTGGCCCTTCGGCCGCTCCGGGAAGCCCAGGGCAGGTAGGAGCCGCGGGGGGACCGGGGGATGAGGCGCGGGGAGTCCCCGCTCGGGTGCCGGGGGATGGGGCTCGGGGGGTCCCCGCTCCGGGAGCTGGGAGGGGTCGCGCTCTCGGGAAAGTTCTGCTGGGCCGGGGAGGAGCGGGGGGCGAGGGGGGCTTTGCTGTGCTCTCCCTGTGCTGGGGGGCAGGATGGGCCCCCGAGCGCGGCGTGGGGCGGGGGGAGCCCCCCAGGCTGCGGGCGGGGCCGGCCGCGCTATCGGGACGGGATCAGCAGGGTGAGTTACTGATTTGTTTTCCGAGTGGGATCGCGGCGCTGCCAGCGTCGCCTTCCTCCCCGCCCCGTGCCTGGGTTTCTCTCGCTGTGCCGCGGGGGTCTGGGGGCGTTTGCAGGGGCTGCTCCCCCCCTCTCTGTGTCCGTCCGTCCGTCTGTCCACACACCGATTGCCCCGCTGCTTTGTGCTCCGTCTCCATGGATGCCGCTGGAAAGCCCCGCGGGAAGCAGGGACCGAGATCTTCCCTGCAGGGACGGGAGCAGGGAAAGGGTCCCAAGCTGGGCGGGACCCACGCGTGGAGCTGCGAGCCCCGAGGGTGCCTGGAGAGCTCCCTCCGAGCTTCCTCCGTCAGAGCAGGGTGATGCCAGCAGGGTGATGCCAGCAGGGAAGGTCCCTCGCAGTAACGTCGTCCCCATGCCGGGCTTGCTGATTCCCCCAGTGATGTCGTTAAACTGTCCCCGTGTCCCCAGCCCAGCCTGAGGCCAGGAGGGGCCTGGGGAGGCACGTGGGCAGGATCGCAGGAGCAGGCTGGCAGCACCCAGGGGTAGCTGGGGGGTTTTCCCCTGCCAGCCCTGTGGGGTCTGCTGTCCCTCCTGCCCTGTTTCCCTCACAGGCAGCAGCACCCAGGTGTGAGAGCCCAGGGTAAAAAGGGCCTGGAGTCAGCTCTGCACAGGCCTGGGGACACCGAGCAAAACCACCCCAGAGGTGGGGCCTGGGATGAGGAGACCCCTCAGCTGCACAGGGAGAGGGTGCAGGAATGTCCTGGCTGAGAACATTGCTCAGTGCATGGGGAAACTGAGGCAGGAGGTCACACATGGCCCATGGCCGTGCTGGGACAGCATCTCCTTCCCTGCAGGCTCTCCACATCCTCCCGCAGGCTCCTCTGGTCGTGCTCTCCGTGCAGGAGGGGCTCGGAGCCACGGGCCGGGCTGCCTGGAGCTGAATCCCCGGCACATCCTCCACGAGCCATTCCCGCTCAGACCTCCACCTCCTCTCCATGCCCGGCCAGCCTTGGCTGCCCCTCGTCAATCCCGAACCAGGACCGTGCCTCCCTTCCCAGGGCTGCCGGGGAAGCCCTGCTCCATCTCCTGGAGCGGGCGGGATGCGGGGCTGGCACATCCCGCGAGCCGAGGGCTGCCTCTGGGGCCGAAGGCCGTGGGGTGGAAGGTGCTGAGAAAACATGGGGCGAGTTGTGTTTGTTCTCTGCCACGGCTCCATGGCAACGGCGCGGCGGCCACAAAGCCAGAGAATTTGCATTGTGTCGCTTCAGCGTTTCGGAGGGCGCAGCCGGGATGGCCGGCTGGGGGCAGGGTGTGCCGGCACCCTCCAGGACCCGGGGTGCCTCTGCATTTTGGGCTGGAGAACGATTGCGCGTGGCGGGCTGCTGGAGCAGGGTCCCCAGCTCCTGGCTCTTTGGTGACTGGAACCTGAATTCGGCCCTGCCGTGCCCGGTGTCGGCGCACCCGGCCCGGGCAGGCACTGGCAGATGGTTTTGTGCCTGTGCCGTGTGTGCAGAGGGTGGGCACCGCCGCTGGGTGCTGAGGGGACACAGCAGGGGTGCCCAGGGACAGGGTGGGCACGGCCGAGGGCTCCGGGGTGGCTCTGGGCCGAGCCCACCCACTCTGCCCACCAGTGCCAGACCCACGCACCCCGTGCCAGCCCTGGCTTGCTCGGGGGGCATCCCCAGCCTCTCATCGCGGGCTCCTCCACGCCGGGGAAGGTCCTTGAGCCCCAGGGAGAGCGAAGCCCCTTATCGCCTCCTTATCGGGACTCCCCGCCGGGCCCTGCTGAGTCAGGGCGCAGGAACGTGGCCGCTGGCCAGGCTGCGCCCGCGGAGTCAGCGGGGATGGAGCGCTGGGTGCGGGGTCACCCGGGATGGAGCTCTGGGTGCGGGGTCACCCGGGATGGAGCTTTGGGTGGGGGGCACCCGGCTCCCGCATCCCCTCGGTGCCGTTGGGGCGGCTCACAGGAAAAAAAAACAGCCCAAAACACATGGAATTGTTGGATTTGGAAGGGACCTTGAAGCTCATCGCGTTCCACTCCACGGGCAGGGACATCTTCCACTATCCCAGGCTGCTCCAGCCTGGCCTGGAACACTTCCAGGGATGGGTACCCGTGTGTCCCAGGGTGGCTGTGGCTGTGAGCGTCCCCAGCAGCAGCGGCAGCAGCCGCGGAGCCTCTCGGCAGCACCGGCTCCTGCGGGGCAGCTCCGGTGTGGGCTGAGCCGTGTCCTTTGCAGCCGCTCCCCGTGCCAGCCCCACGCTGGGCCGGCTCCGCAAACACCCGGGGGGCGGATGAGAGCAGGGGCCGGTCCCGGCGGGGGACACGCCGAGATTTACACAGGCGCTTCCTCCAGGCACGGCCGGCCAGCATCCTGCTGCTGCCGGGACATCCGAGCCCTTCCCGGTGCCCCCTCCCGCTCCCGGCTGTCCCCGGCAGGCAGCTCGGCTCTGCCGTGCCGTGCCGTGCCGTGCCGTGCCGTGCCGTGCCGTGCCGTGCCGGCACCGAGAGGCGGGGATGGCACCTGCCCTGTGCCTCTGGCTTGTCCCCCACCCCGCCTTGGTGGCAGCCGCTGTCGCTGGTGGCACCGTGTCCCTCTCCGTGGGAGGATCGGCACCTCCGCAGCGTTTCCCTGGAAAAGCCCCCGGGCTTGGGCGCTGCCTGCAAGGACGGGGGATCCGTGCACGGAAAAAAACCTGCAACGTCTTGTCCTTAATCCGGCTCCTGCGGGGAGCCTGCTGTGACAGGCAGCGCCCGTGCCTGGCGAGAGCGCCCGGCCGGGCACAGCCAGCCCGGAGCGCCGGGGGCTGGGACACCGAGGAAGGGATGGAGGGAGGGACAAGGCTCTGGGGGACTGAAGGAGGAGGTGTTGTCGCTGGTCACAACGCCGCCGGTGTCACCCTCTGCGGCCCGTGCCTCTCTCCTGCCCTGCGCTCCCCACGGGGATGTTCCCGCCCGGATCCGGCTCCTGGCAGCAGGAGGGAAGGCTGTTATTTACCTTCAAACCTGTTTGGTGGCTTCTCCGGGAGGGACGAGCGCGGGGTGGGGCCGTGGTGGGATGGAGGGGGCCGGCTGGGCTGCGGCAGGGGCCGGGGGAGGCACAGCCACCAGCGGGGTCCTGCCCGGGACCCCCCTGCTCTGCTGCCTGGCCGGGGCTGGGGTCACCCAGGGAGCAGCAGGCACCTGTGTCACCTCAGGGCTGCTGTGGGGCAGCGCGGGACAGCAGCGAGGCCAGGGCCCCGCTGCACAAGCCCGAGTGCTCCTGTCCTGACAGCAGCCGTGCCTGGAGGCGCCGGAGCCACGGCTCTGCTCCAAGGGGGATTCTGCAGCAGCTCCTTCTCCAGGGCCTGCTGGCTCACCGAGGTGAGACCAGGCAGCTTTCTGCGCTGTGATTTAGAGGAAGAAAGAAAAAAAAAAACAAAAAACAATCCAAGTTTGTTTTCTCAGTTGAAATTAATTTTAGTTCGGGCTCTGCGTGGGATCGTGTTTGAGAGCCGAGCCCGCAGCGTGGATGGGCGGTGTTTATTTGCTTGGTGGAGATGTTTTCCTGGCTGGAGCAGCCCCCAGGTGTGGCCCAGGGCAGGCTGGCAGCAGGGGCTGTGTGGCCAGAGCCACTGTCAATATTATTGTGCTCTTACCCTGCCTGGAGTGCTCAGGGTCTCCCGGGGTGTCCCAGGGCGTGGATGCTGTGCTGAGACAAGGATTTGGGGAACGGGTTGGTTGCCTTTAGAGGCTCCCAGACACCCTAAAGAGTTGAAGGTTGCAAAGGGAGCAGAGGAACAGGATGCTGGAGCCGATGGGCTGGATGAGGTCCCTTCAGAATCAGAATATTGTGTGATGCTCTGTCAGGGTCCATCCATGTCCTGACAGCTCCATGGAGCTCTCAGGAATGGTGTTCGTGGTGTTATCCTTGCTCGTGGTGGCAGCTGGCAAGCAGAGCATCCCCAGGCCTGGATGGTGCTGGGAGGGACCCCCAGAGTGGTGGGGGAGCACCAACCCCGTGGGGCAGGGGAGGCTTCTCACTGCCCTGGCTGCCGGGAGAAGGAGGCAAGGCGAGAGCAGGACACAGGCGGGCTCCTCTGAGACCTCGCAGCCCCTTCCCGCCGGCCTGGCAGCTCCCCCTCCTCCCCATTTTTCGGCGGTGAGTCAGTGGCGGTGGAGGGGCGGGCACGGAGCCGCCGCAGGAGCCGCGCCGAGCGCGGAGCAGGCAAGTCGGGGCAGTGCCGAGCAGGCAGGGGTGGATGCCTGCAGCCCAGCCCGGCCCAGCCTGCTGCTCGCAGGAGGCACAGGCCTGCCGGGGAGGGGGACGGCAGCCGGGGCGTGCTCCCCTGGCTCTCTCCAGTGAAGAGCAGCAGCCAGCACCGAGTTCTCTGGGCAGCATCGGGCTGGCCGTGCTCCTGCGGGGTCTCAGCCCTTGCGGAGCCCTTCCCACTCCCACTCTGGGAGCTCCAGCCTGGCTCAGGCAGAGCTGAAGGCAGCGTGCTTGGGGCTCCCTGTCCCTTGCTGTGCCTGGTTCCGGGGATGCTCTGCTCCCTCCGGGGCAGCCTGGCCCTGGCAGCAGGTACCAGCTGGGGAGCCCATCCCCGAGAGGCTGCCTTACCCGGGAGCACGCGTGGCCAAGGCACGTGTGTCAGCAGAGCCCGGAGGGCACGGGGCGATCCGGGATGCACCGCGAGGAATGCACCGGGGCCGGGACACCGGCTCCAGCCGGGCGTGTTGCTGCCGGCAGCGGCTGCAGCTGCAGCGGCTTTCCCAGCCCAGCGGGACCTGCAGCCCCGGGGCTCTCCCCTTCCTGGATTCCCCCGGCCCCAGCAGCTTTGCTGTGTTGACAGAGCCGGGGTGAGGCCGGCCGGGTGAGGATGATGAGGTAGCGAAGGTCACAGGGAGTGGGAGAAGTGGAGGCTGCCACGAGGCCCCTCCTGGATTATCTTCTGGGAGGTTGCAGCTCCTCCTCGGCGGTGCCACACTGGAGAGGGACACGTCTTCAGCAGAGAGGGATGTTCTCCAGGTGCTCTGTGTGGGCAATGGGCCACAGGCAGCAAGGTGGAGCAGGGCCAGGCTGTCTGCCAGCACCTGGGAATGTCCTCACAGCGCTGGAAGCAGCTCCCACCTGTGCTGCCATCAGCAGATCCATGGGCTGCAGCTCAGCCGTGCCTGGGCCCTGCTCCAGCAGCTCAGGAGGGGCTGTCTCCCTTTGCTGGGGAGCTCCTGGTGCCATGGAGGGGGGCCTGCTGCAGTCCCATCCCCGTGGCAGAGCTGGAAGGCACACTTGGAGCAGTGTCCCTGCCAGCCACCACCACCCCTGGGCCTTCCTGGGCTCAGAGCTGCCCAGAGCAGAGGGCAGTGCTCGGCTCAGCACGTGGCTGCCTGCTCTGTGCATCCTCAGCCCTTTAATTATGTCCCTTTTCCACTTGTGCTGTGGAAAGAGCTGGGGAAGGTCTGCCCACCACCACCACCCCCTCCTGAGGGAGCGTGTGGGCAGCAGGGCCCATCCTGCCCCTGCTGCAGCAGCTGCTGCTCAGGCACAGCCAGGAGCTGCTGCTGTTTGGGGCCATGGCCATGTTGGCATTCCAGGGAAGAAATCCTCGCTGAGCCCAGAGCTGCCTGGCTGGGGACGCAGAGATGTCCTTCACAAGGTCAAAGTGTCCCTTGGGCTGTGCAGTCACTGCCTGGGGCCTGCTGGGACCCTGTGCTGGGTGAGCCCACGCTGGAATAAACCCTGGGCACAGCCCGTGGGGAGCTGCAGGGCACGGACAGAGGGTTTGGCACAAGGACACGGCTGCCTGCTGGGTAAACACTGCGTGCTGTTCACTTTTTGGGCTAAAACACCTGAAAATGGGGGGGATGGAGCTCCCAGAGGCGCTGGGCACCCACTGCCCTCCACGGTGGGGACAGCGACCGGCAGTGCCAGGGCAGTGCCACTGTGTGACCGCCTGGCATTTCTGCCCCTGCTTTCACCTGCCTCCGCAGCAGCAGCTGGAGCTACTGGTTAGACTGGTCCCAGACCTGGATTTCCCCGGTGCTGCCAGCCCTTGTGACCGTGTCCCTAAGGACAAACACCCTTTGCCCCGTCCTGGCTCGTGTTCCCTGCAGGGAATGGGGCTCCTGGCAGGTCCTGGGGGGCACTGGGCACAGGCTGGCATGGGGAACGTGACCCTGCTGCCTGTGCTGTGTCACAGCCAAGGTGCACAGTCCTCCCAGTTCCTCCCAGTTGGCCGCACTGTTCTGGACTGGTTTGCAGCGCTGCTGTGCCCAGCAGGGTCCTGGGCAGTCCCAGGGGTCCGAGAGGGAGGAGAAGGGGAAATGCTGGCCCCGAGCCTGGAAGAACAGATCCCCGTGGTCTGTGCCGTGCGTGGGAGGAGGCGGGAGGGCCGGAGGAGGGGCCCCTCTTCCCTTCTGCCGCGGCCGAGGAGCGCGGTGGGCGCAGCTGGGACTGTCCCCTCCCGCCGGGGACTGTCCCCTCCCGCCACCGCGCAGCCGTCCCCGGCTCAGGCTGCTCCCTGCTCGCAAGCAGCTGCGCCGGAGCGTCTTCGCCTGGCCGAGCATCCTCCCGCCCGTGCGGATGAGGACGGAGGGAGGGAGCTGGGGGCCGCCGGCATCCGCCCCGCCGGCACACGCCGGGTGAGAGCGGCCTCGGCACCACGGGCTGAGCATCCTCGGGGGGCGGCCGAGCCCCCCTTCCCTGGGGACCGGAGCCTCTCCCCGCTCCCCCACCATGGTGGTTTTCATGGGCAGGAACCTCTCCTCGCTCCTGGCTTTCTTCAAGAAGAAGGGTGAGTGAGCGGCGGGCAGGGAGAGGCAGGGAGCAGAGCCCTGTCCTCACGCGACCCCTGCCTGCCGGGACCCCCGGCCCGGCCCGGGGTGCTGGCAGCGGGCAGGGGGCCTGCCAGCCCCGGGGGAGGGCAGGGAAGGTCACCGCAGCCCCGGCCGCTCCAGCGCGAAGTTCCCGGGATAAATCCCTGCGCTCCAGCACGCCGGGGGGTGTCAGCCCCTGGGGGTGTCAGGCGAGGGGCTGCCGGAATTGGGGGGGAAAGCGGATTAGGGACGTGGCGGTGGGGGGGCCGCGGGTGTCTCGTGTCCCCCGCAGGGATGTGGCAGCAGCACGGGGGTCGGTGTGGCAGCAGCCGCCGTGCCGGCCGGGCCGTGCCCGGTGCCCGCTGGCTCGGCCGGCGCTGGCGGAGGCAGAGGCCGGCATGGCGGCAGGGCGGGCGGCTCCATTGTTCCAGGCCTCTCCTTTGTGTGCTGGAGACGAGCACGGCTGCCTCGCTGCCTGCCTGGGCTGGCCCTGAGGGGCCGGGAACACGGGGGGCACGGGGGACGGGGGGCGGTGTGTGGCGCTGGCCATGCCGAGCAGCAGGTGCCCGTGCCCCCGGGGTGCCAGCCCCGACAGTTCCTGCGCTCGCCCTCCCCTTCCCTTCCTCAAAATTGTTTTTCTTTCTGGGCAGGAAGAGTTTGAGGCTTGGCTCGGGAGCGGGCAGGGCTGTGCCACGGTGCTGCAGTGCCAGGGCTGGCTGATGCCAGGGCTGGCTGATGCCAGGGTGGGCACTGCAGGGTGCTGGTGGTGGCTGTGGGGAGGGGGCTGCCAGCCAGGGGGTGGAGGCTCCGCGCTGCCCCAGGCGTGGCAGATGGGGAATTCAGCATCCAGAGGGGTTCCCAGCAGGGATTTGGGATCTCTGCTGCTGGATGTGCCTCAGTTTCCCTCCTCTGTGCCTGCCGGGGCATGGGGGGAGTCCCTGCTCTTGGGGTGGTGAGCGAGGCCTGGGAATGACGCAATGCTCCGAGGGGAAGGGAAAGTCATCTCATCCTCATCCTCCTTCCATCCCCATTTCATCCCCTCCCGTGCTGCCCTTCCCTGCTCAGCTGCCCCCAGCCCCACACAATTCTACGCCTCGTTAGCTCCTAATGAAGGCCTTGGGGAAGGAGGGTGGACCCACATGGCCGGGACAAAGCCAGCAGAGACATCCTGACTCCGGAATATCGACCGCGCCGCGGGCTGGGGTTTCTCTCGGTGTTCCTGGTTTGGATAACATCACCTCGGGGTGGCTGTCACCGCCCGGGCTCGTCCCCTGTGGGGTGGCACGCCCTGGTGGCGGCGTGGCCGTGTCCCCCCGGCCCGGCTGACGCCGCTGTCCCCGCAGGCGCTGCCAAGGGCGAGGGCGAGAGGCGGCTGAGCGTGCAGTACACGGCGGGCGAGCCATGCCCCGACAACGTCTTCTTCCCCAGCACGCGGCCCCCGCACCTGGAGGAGCTGCACAACCAGGCCCAGCAGGGGCTGAAGTCCCTGCAGCACCAGGGTAGGTGGCCCCGAGCCTTGGTGGCCTCGGGGACACGGCCGAAGGGCTGTCCCAGCTCCTGGCTGGCCGGGCGGCGTGGGCGGCGCGGGGCTGACCGGAGTCCAGTGCTGCTGGCCGGGCTGTGCAGGGGGCACTGCCAGCTCGGCAGCTGCTTCCCCTGCGTGCCCTGGAGGGATTTACCTTCTGTCTTCCCTCCGCAGAGAAGCAGAAGCAGACCAAAAGTGCCTGGGACCACGGGGACACCAGCAGCCTCCAGGTGAGCCCTGCCCGGTGGTGCTGCTGGGTGAGGGGACGCAGGGTGGCTCTTCTGTCCTCTGGGTGGTGTGTGGGGGCAGACAGGTGACCAGCCGAGGTGGCAGGACCATGTCCAGGGGGGTTGTGGGGCTGGACTGGCCGTGTGTCCCTTGGTGGTGTCTCCTTTGCCCCATGATGAGCTGTGCTCCCCGTCCTCAGCCTTGGCACATCCTGCTCTGCCCTGTGGGGCTCTGCCAGGGCCCCCCTGTGCCTGCATCCCTCTGTCCCCCTGTCCCTTCCCCACCGGTGTCCCCTGGGGGCCCTGCCTGAGGAGGGGTGACGTGGTGGCACACAGGGACTGCTGGCCATATCCAGCCCGTGCCTGTGCCCCTCCCCAGCTGCTGACGAGGGGAAACTCCCCCTCCTTTGGCCAAGCTGAGCTTTGGCAATCCCTGCGCTCTGACCCCGCTGCCAGTGCCTCACCCTGCTTGTGTTTGCTCAAGCTGCTGCCTCTCATGGGCTCTCAGCCCCTTTAACCCCTTGCAAGTGGGGGACTGGGAACCCCAGCATGGGCAGAGCCTCGGGGACAGTGAGGTTCAGGGCTCAGGTGAACTCTGAAGTGTCTCATGCCAACCTCTGCCTGTGCCAGGGGTGCTTTGGAGGGATGGGGACACTGGGAGCTGTGCCCAGCATGGGGCTGTACTGGGGATCCTGCCTGTCCCTGTCCCACAGCCCCCTCCCAGCCGTGGCAGCCCTCCAGCCCTGGGCTCTGGGGCACAGCCGGGCTGGGAGCACCCAGGGAGTCACTTTGGACCTGGCAGCTCCTTCAGGTGCTCCTTGCACGCCCCAGCCCCTTCTCCCCTGCCCTCCGGGGGGCTGCAGGGCCCTGCAGGTCCCAGGGGCTGCTCCCAGCCCTGCTCCTGGTGGGAGGACTCTGGATGCCGGCGTGGCTGACTCAGCCTTTGGCCCTCGGAAGAGCTTTTGTCTGGGCTGCAGAGTCAGTCCGCGGCGGGGAAGGGGCCTGGCCGGGGCCGGGGCAGTTCTGTCCCCGCAGCCCCGGCTCTGCTGAGCCCGCTGTGTCCCCACAGTCCTGTGCGTCCTCGGAGGATGACAGCCTGTCCTTCCGGAGCCGGGCAGCCTCCTGTGCCACGGACAGCACCTCTGAGGATGCGCTCTCCATCCGCTCCGAGATGATCCAGCGCAAAGGTGCCCGGTGGGGCTCGGCACGGGGAGGGTGGCAGGGAGCTGGGCTCTGCCTTGCTGTGGCCACGAGCCAGCACAGGGATATTTGGGGGCTCTTGGGAGAGATGAGAGCAGCTCTGGCTGAGTCAGTGTTGGGGCTGGGCGAGGGGGATGGACAGACAGACAGACAGACAGCGTCTCCTCCCTGCTCAGACCGTTCGGTTGGTGCCTCTCTGGGCTGTTCCAGTGCCTGAGCCTGGCTTATCCTTTGGCAGTGGGAGGTGCTGGTGACACTGGGGACACCTGGCCAGGGCCCCCCTCACCAGCTGGACCCTCTCACACCTCTTGCAGGTTCCACCTTCCGACCACACGACTCCTTTCCCAAATCCTCAGAGAGGGCTGGCAAGAAGAGGAAGGACAGGAGGACAACAGTGCTGGGCATCCCCCAGCACGTCCACAAGGAGCTGGGTAAGCTTTGGGGGCGAGGGGGGATTTTTAGGACCCATTTGCCTTCCCTTGGGATCACGCTGAGCTCATCTCTCCCTGCTCCCAGGTCTCAGGAACAGCCATGGGGCCAAGGGCCATCCCGAGGCGGATGGGCGAGGGCCGGGGGGCCCTGGGGACAGGCAGGCAGCGCAGCCCCTGCTGAATGGGGGGCAGGTGTCCGGCGATGCCGTCCGCATCCCCACCATCGACGGCAAGCTGCAGCCTCTGCCCGCGGCCGGCGGCGCCCGCGTCTGCCTGGGGGTGCTGGAGGAGGCGGACGCAGCCCTGCAGAAGCACATCAACAGGGTTTACTACGACGACAGCCTGCTGGGGAGGAAGACGGCGGCCAAGCTGTCGCCCATGGTGAGGCCGAAGTCGCTGGCCGTGCCGGGCATGACCACCTACGCCAACCCCCCGGAGATGCTGGTGGGCCCCGTCATGTCCATCTCGCCACAGGGCACCTACATGTCCAAGATCATCCCCAACGCCATCCTGCCGCCCATGGTGGACGTGGTGGCCCTGACGAGCAGCAGCGTGCGGACGCTGAGCCGCTGCAGCCTGGTGTCGTCCAGCCCGGCCTCGGTGCGCTCCCTGTCCCGCTTCTCGGAGCGCAGCCCCCGCAGCCGCGAGCCCTCCTCCTCCAGCGACAACTGGAGCCACTCGCAGTCCACGGAGACCATCGTCTCCAACAGCTCCACCATCTCCTCCCAGGGCGGCTGCGACCACCGGCAGCCCGAGGCGGGGCCGCACGGTGAGGCGGACGCGGCGGCTCGCTCCGACACCGACCAGATCAGCATCTACAGCTCCATCAGCTTCGCCAGCTCCTGCTCCAAGCCCGCTGCCGGCCTCGCTCCCGCCACCGCCGGGCTCCCGGGCGCGGGCAGCGGCCGCGCGTCCCCCGCCTACAGCACGAGCAGCCAGGCGGAGGGCTCGGACACGGCCAGCCTGGCCAGCGAGCGCTCCTCCGCCCGCAGCGTCTCCCTCAGGAAGATGAAGAAGCCCCCGGCCCCTCCCCGCAGGACCTACTCGCTGCACCAGAAGGCTGACGGGGAGCCCAAGGTGCTGGGGCTGCCCCCCAGGCCCGAGCGGCGGCCGCAGCGGGAGAGCAGCGCGCCCTGGTCCCCGCGGCCCGAGCCCTTCAGCCCCACGGGCGAGGATGAGGTGTTCTCCCCGTCGCTGAGCGAGACCAGCAGCCTCCGCTCCGAGAGCCTGGCGGGCGCCAGCTCCCCCGAGGCCCCTCGGGGCCGCCCCGGTGTGACGGTGGTGCTGAGGGAGCCTCAAGCTCAGGCCAAGTGGAGCTGCCCCGACGGCTCTGACCGCACCATGTCCCCCTCCAGCGGCTACTCCAGCCAGAGCGGGACGCCCACACTGCCCACCAAGGGGTTGGGACCCCCAGCTGTGTCCCCGGGCAAGTCTCAGCCCCAGAAGCCGGACCGGGTGTGCTCCCTGCAGTCTCCTGCGCTCTCCGTGTCCTCCTCCCTCACCTCCATCTCCTCCTCGGCCTCGGACCCGACCCCGCCCGAGGTGCTGAGCAGTCGCTCAGACCGGTTCATCATCCCGCCGCACCCCAAGGTTCCTGCTCCCTTCTCCCCGCCACCCACCAAGCCCCAGCAGCCCCCGGCCCCCAGCGGCCCCCTCCAGCCCTCACAAAGCCCCCCAGCGCCCAGCACTGCCAGCCAGGAGCCCCCGGCCAAGCCCAGCGGCAAGTCCCCACCGCCGTCACCGCCGCCCGCCTACCACCCGCCTCCCCCGCCGGCCAAGAAGGTGGAGGGGAGCCCCCAGACCAGCAGTGAGCCCCCCACCGACACCGCCTGGCCCCCACCGCCACCGCCAGCCCCCGAGGAGCACGACCTGTCCATGGCAGACTTCCCCCCTCCGGATGAATCCTATCTCTCCAGCCTGCCCGACGCCACCTCGGCCCCGGCGGACGGGCAGGTGGCCACACCGAGCCCAGGGGCTTCATCTTCATCATGTCAGCAGCAAGAGCCACCCACCGAGGTTCCACAGCCTCCACACCCCGCTGAGCCCCTTCCCACGGCCTCCGTGCCCCCGCCGCCGCCGCCTCTCCCGCCGCCCTCGGCTCCGGCCCTGCCGCCCCAAATCAGCCTTAAGAGAGCGGCCAACGGCCCCCGGGCGGAGGCCAAGAAGGAGCCGGTGTCGCGGAGCAAGAGCGGCCCGGCGGCCAAGGAGGACGCCAGCCTGCCCATCGTCACGCCCTCGCTGCTGCAGATGGTGCGGCTGCGCTCCGTCAGCGTGGAGCCCGCCGCCGGGCCCGGGCCCGGGGCCGAGGAGCGCCCGGCCCCCCAGAAGCCCGTCCGGCGCTCGCTGTCCACGCGGCAGCCGCCTCCCGCCCACGACGCGGTGCCTTCCAAGCAGCTCCACCACGCCGTGCACCTCAAGGCCGCCGCCTTGGCCGCCGGAGAGGCCGCGGAGAAGCCGCCGGGAGGCCGAGCGGCCCAGCCCGGCCCCGAGGGGCCCCCCGGCGACGGGCAGCTGTCCCCCAGGAACAAATCGCCGGCCTCCACCGCCAGCTTCATCTTTGCCAAGAGCTCCAGGAAGGTGGTGATCGAGACGGCCTCGTCCCCAGAGGCACAGGCCGACCTGAAGAGGAACTTGGTGGCCGAGCTGATGAATTTCTCGGGGCAGCGCGCGGCAGCCCCGGCTGCTGCCGCCCCGCAGGGCCCCGGCAAGGCGCAAGCCCAGCGGAAACCCGGCAAGATCCCCCCTCCAGTAGCCAAGAAGCCTTCGCTTGGCTCGGGGCCGGCTCCTTCCCCGAAGGCACCGGGGGCAGAGGTGGTGCTGGACGGGGATGCCAAGGTGGAGGAGAGCAGGACTAAGAGCGAGCTGGCGGGGACGGAGGGCAGGAAGGGCGCGGAGCCGCCGCCTCAGAGCCTCCCTGCACAAGGTACGTGGGGTGGTGCTGCTCTCTTTCCCCGGCTAGCTGATGACAAGAGGGGGGTGGCAGGTTCCCCCTGGAGCTCTGTTGAATCCCAGCTGTCATTTGTTTTGGCGCAATATAAAACACAGGCAGCGCACACGGGTCCCAGGGAAACTTTATTTGATGGTGAACTTCCCCTTTTCCTCTCCCGGGACCCCGATCAAGGGGCAAACAAAGACTTATAAGTGTGTGCAGGTCTCAGGGGAAGGCACAACGTTCAACAAATCAGGGGAGTTGGGAGTAAAAATTCTAGGTGGAGATAACAGCAGTGACCCAATACCATTCCAAGGGAGGAAAAGCGGTTTCAATAAACGGGTAAAGTTTGGAGAAATAGAAACTAGAAACTGGCTGACGAAATAACTGGGAAAAGGCAGAGACAAAAGGAAAACAGCACCAAGGAAAACCACCGAATCACAAATCAAACCATAAACCTACTAATAAACCAAAAAGCACGATACAACAGGGTGGGAGCCACGGGGTGATGCTGCTGGAGGTTCAGGATCCTGAGCTATGCATTCCCAAGTGATAAATCCCCAAGCTGGACGCTCAGCACGGCTCCTGGGTTGTGTTCCAGCTGGGGGGAACTGGGCCAGCAGGGGCAGAGCCTGTAGGGCTGTGGGAAGCTGGGATTTGGGGTGGCTGATGGGCTTTTTCCTCCTGCCTTGCAGACAGACGGGGAGAGACGGCCTGAAGGATGACACTGCAGGACTGGAGCCCCCACGGACAGGAATCCAAATCTCTCAGGGACCTGGGCAGGTCAACGGACGAGTGTGGAACTGGCAACTAACTTAATACAGGAAGCAAACAGCCTTAGCCTCCACGGCCTTGATGATATTTATGCAAAAATGGTGTTGGTTTCACTTTCCTAAGTACTACAGCTTTATTTTGCTTTTTTTTTTACTGGACTCGAGGCCCGTGCCCAGAGCCAGCACCTCCTCCCTGCCAAGCTGATGCTTGGTGTGGGTGTGTGGAGCTGAGCAGCCACACCCAGAGGAGTTTGGGGGCCAAAGACACCGGAGCTGGGGCCGAAGACGCCAGAGCTGGGGCAGAAATCCTGGAGCTGGAGCCACTGCTGCTGGCCAGACAGGCTGTGAGGAATGGAAGCACTTTGGACAAGGAGTGGGAAGGCTTTGGCCACGACAGTGCCTGGGGGAGTGCAAACAGGAACAGGAGGGGACGGAGGTGCTGGCTGGGAGGGGTCAGAGCTTTGGCTCTTGATGGAAAGGCAAGAGGGGCTCGTGGCCAGCACCAGCTCTGGCCACTCGCCACTGCCCAGCAGGAGGAAGGGCCTGGCTCTGGCCCTGGGCTCTGGGGTAGAGCCTTGATTCTGTTTCTGTAAACTCGGGTCACATTTTGATTTCTTTGATTGTAAAAAAAATGAAACAAAAACCAAACAAAACAACAAACCCAACCAAACCAAACCAAACCAAAAGCAACTGACCCTCTGCCGCCGAGTAGCTGCTCAGAGCTCTGTACTGGCTGGTAAAAATGATGACCGAAGCTTGCTGCCTCCTGTTCTTGCTGCTTTATGGTTGCAGGTCCCTTCTGGTGCTGCTGAGCTCCAGGGACACCCTTGGGCTGGCTCCCAGCAGCACTGCCCAGTACAACTCTGGCTGCCAGCTCCCCTGGACAGACGGGCACAGCCACGTGCAGTCAGCTCGACATTTTATTGGGTTTTATGACAGACAGATGGTTCCCGAGTCAGTGTTTAAGGCCCACACCCCCCAGGGGCTCAGGACACCCCATGTGCTGCCTGGGCTCCCGGCCAAAGAGCAGCACCAGGGCTGGGTGGGCTGGGGGTGAGCAGGGACAGGGCCTGCCAGGCTGTCCCCAGCTCTGGTAGCAGCAGCACGAGGTTGGAGAAGCAGCTTTTCCCTTCTGCCCTCAGCACAGCACCCACACCCCCGCGGGCAGCGAGTCCAGTGTGGAGCCATGGCCCCAAAGCCATGGGGATGAGTCACAGGAGTCCCTTGGGTGTGGTGGCACCTCCAGTCCCCAGAGGTGGCCCAGGAGGGTGAGAGGCTGCAATTCAGTCCCAGAGCCCCCAGGGCTGAGCCCCTGACCCGGGGCACTGGTGGGGAGATGGCTGGGGTGCAGGAGTCAGGCAGGAGGCACCAGAGCAGCCCTGGCACTTGTTAGCTGATGCTGCCACCCCTCAGGCTTTTACAGGAGACAGTCCCCAGCTTGGTCAGGAAGTTTCTCTGCTTCCACTGCGCGACACAATCCTCAGAGATGTGGAAATCAGCCTGGGGAGCACAACAGGGAACAGGGTCAACCCTGGCAAGGTTCATCTCTCCACAGCTCTGCTGCCAGGAACACCCAGGGGGCAAACAGCCCATTTCACCCAGGGGTGGGGACAGTGTGGAACTCCAGCCACTCCCAGCTGTTCCCAGGCCTCACCTGCAGCTTCTCAAAGACCTTTTTCTTGGGTTTGAGCTCCTCATCAGGCTCCCCACCCTCGTAGCCCTCCACGTAGACGCGCTCCCCGGCGCAGCACCCAGCTGGGGGGTCCAGGGGCTCCACTTGACGGGGCTCCCCCACACTAAGGAGAGGTGTGGAGACACCAGAGTCACCCCAGGGTGCTGCCCAGCTGCCCCGCAGCACCCTGAGGCAGGAGGGGTGGCCCAGCCCCGGTGTCCCCTGTGTCCTCACCTGGAGGCACACAGCACCATGCCCTGCGACTCCACCCCCCTCATCTTCTGGGGTTTGAGGTTGCAGAGCAGCACCACGAGCCTGTCCTGCAGCTGCTCCTTGGGGACAAAGTGCACCAGGCCGCTGACCACGGTGCGGGGCTCGGCCTCGCCCACGTCGATCTTCTCCACATACAGGCTGTCGGCATCTGGGTGCTGCCAGGGGAGCAGGGATGGCAATGGGGGGCAGAAAAGGTGGTACACCCCCCAGGCACACCCCAAACGTCACCACCTGGGAGGGTTCCCCCCCTCTCCCCATACCTTTTCCACGCTGATCACTTTGCCCACGCGGATGTCCAGCCGGGATGGGATCACGTCCTCCGGCTCCGAGTTCTTGGTGCCCTTCTCTCCAGGCTCTGCAGGGTGAAGGGAATGGTCACAACACTCAGCACAAACCCAGGCAGGCGGTCAGCCCCAAATGCAGACCCTGGGGTTAATTCCCTGCAGGGAATTCCATCCTTGTCCATCCATCCATCCATCCATCCATCCATCCATCCATCCATCCATCCATCCATCCATCCACCCATCCATCCACCCATCCATCCATCCATCCATCCATCCATCCATCCACCCATCCACCCATCCATCCATCCATCCATCCATCCATCCATCCATCCATCCATCCATCCATCCATCCATCCATCCATCCATCCATCCATCCCATGAAGTCCCTCCTGTGCTGGCTTTCCTCACCTTTTCCCAATGTTCTCCATGGCTGGTTTTGACTCTGGAGGTTCAGAACTTTTCTCTGACCTCAGATCCTGGAGGGAGCTGTCCCACTCAGCCCTGCAAGGCCAGGGCCCCATTTCCCTGAGCTCCCAGGGCCCCACCTCCCCAGGCTCCCAGCCCCTCCTTACTGGCTTTGGATGGGGTGGGGTACGCGGCGCTGCTCAGCTTCTTCAGCTCTGGGCAGTTGAATTTCTCTCTGATGGGGTCCAGCAGTTTGTTCAGGGCCACTTCCACAGAGTTCTTCAGGTCTCCAGGGTGCACAACCTGTGTCAGGACAAAGATGTTCCTGTCTTGAGGCCACGGGTGGGAACTGGAGACCAAACAGGGTGGGAAGATGAATCCCAAACCCGTGACCTGATTCCCCTTGCACATCAGAAGTTTCTGGACACTTCTGCCTCCAGCCTCTGCTGGGAACAGCTGGGAAGGGTTAAACTGCTGCTCTGCTGCAGGATGTGGCTGATCTGGTGCTGTCCTGACCTCACACCCCTCACTCATGCTCTCTCCTCTGGGCTCTCCTGCCTGGGAGCATCCCACACTGCCAGGCCACAATCCACACCTCCTCCCAGTGCAGATTTCCATCTCCCAGTGCTCCCAGATTACTCCCAGGAACCTCAGGCAGAAGGTTCAGCCCCTCCCAGCACTCACCTGCTCAGCAAAGTCCTTCTCCAGGGCCTCGTAGGCCGTGTAGGTTTTGTTTCCTCCCCATTTTTCCTCTCGCAGGACCACAAACTCTGGGACAAAACAGGTTTTAAAGCTCACATTAACTCAAGGCTCAGCCGAACCACTGACCCCATCCAGGTGGCACTCAGGGACAGCCTTGTCTCAGGGGACACACTCCTGTCCCCTCCTCCTATCCACACCCCAGCGTGGCGAGCCCCTCACCTGACTTGAGGGGGAAGAGGACGTGCTTGATGAAGGAGAGGACACCGTTGTTCTCCACGTTCCCTGGCTCACAGAAAGCCTTCTTCAGCTTCTTCTTCACGTCCTCCTTGCGGTCCAGGAGATCAATCTTGGAGTCCTGCAGCAAGAGATTCCCTCAGCCAAGCTTTTACCCAAACTCATGCTGGAGCTGCTGCACCTTCTTAGAACCCATGGGAGTGGGGAGGGACAGCTCACCTCCCCTGGGGTGGTCCCCTCTCAGCCCCCTGCCACCAAGCTGTCCCCCCCGAGCCCCCTGAGCACAGCCAGATCCAGCACCAACCTCTTCTGACGAGCTCATTTTGCTGCCTGTCAGCCCAGGAACCATGGGGTTCATCAAATGGACACGCTTGGCATAGCCCAGGGAGGGGAGGTACTGGGAAAACACAAGGAGGCAAGTGAGAGACAATCCTGGTTCAGCCTGAAGTCACAATCCCTGTTTGCTCCTGGCTCCAGGTGACTTTGGGATCTGGGCTAATCCAGAGTCACAGCCAGGGATGTGTGGCTGCACAGAGCACAGGAGCAGCACAGGGAGCTGGGACAACCACCAAAACCCCACACACTTCTCCCAGAGGACTGGGGAGTGGCCCAGCCCTCCCTCAGGCCTGGCAGAAACCCCCCCATTCCTGACCTTCTCTGCAAAGGTGAAGATCTTCCTCTGATCCACCCCTCCAAACTGCGCGTCCACCTTGAGATACTCCTCATCCAACGCCTGTGGAGAGACACAGAACAGTCCTGCCTGTCCCCCAGCCCCTCCTGGGGCACTCCCAGCCAGGCAAGCTCAGGAACATTCCAGGCTGTTTGCTGGAACAGCCGCTCCGTGCTCAGGCCAGCCTGTGTGCCACCGCCAGCTGTGACATTGGGGTGACAACCACGACCTTGGCACTCAGCCCCAAACACCCCCGTGGGCCTGGCACTGCCAGCACCGCCCTGGCCACCACCCCTGCCTCACCTGCAGGCCTGGGTAGAGCAAACCACTCAGCAAGGGGTGCTCCACCTGCTTCACCACCTCTGCCCCGGCCTTCTTGGCGTCGTGCTGCGTCACCACCGAGGAGAGGCGGTACACGTCCAGGGTGTACTCCCTGTGGGGACAGCTCTGTCACCAGGGGCATGGGACAGCCCTAGAGTGCTCCTGCCCACAGCACTGTCACAGGGACAGCCCTGAGAGCTGCTCCTGCCCACAGCTCTGTCACAGGGACAGTCCTGAGAGCTGCTCCTGCCCACAGCACTGTCACCATGGGCATGGCACAGCCCTGAGAGCTGCTCCTGCCCACAGCTCTGTCACCACGGGCATGGGGACAGTCCTGAGAGCTGCTCCTGCCCACAGCTCTGTCACCACGGGCATGGGGACAGCCCTGAGAGCTGCTCCTGCCTACAGAACTGTCACCATGGGCATGGGACAGCCCTGAGAGCTGCTCCTGCCCACAGCACTGCCACAGGGACAGCCCTGAGAGCTGCTCCTGCCCACAGCTCTGTCACCACGGGCATGGGGACAGTCCTGAGAGTGCTCCTGCCCACAGCTCTGTCACAGGGACAGCCCTGAGAGCTGCTCCTGCCCACAGGTGACAGAGAGAGGGACAGCCCTGAGAGCTGCTCCTGCCCACAGGTGACAGAGAGAGGGACAGCCCAGAGAGCTGCTCTGTCACCACGGGCATGGGGACAGCCCTCACAGCTGCTCCTGGCCACACTGACAGGGTACAAAGCCTGCAGGCGCCTCCTGGATATTATATATTTTAGGGATAATACTAAATTATACATAATAGTATTAGATACCTATATACATCTGTAAAAATATGTAATATGCAATAAACATTATATAATATATTAACTTTATATTACATTTTATATACAATATAATTTAATAGAATTATATTATTACATATTATATTACATACACTATTATTATATAATACTATATTATATATTATAATATACTAATATATAATATCTATTATATAATGTGATATAATATATAATGATATCTTATATATTATATACATTATATATTACATATATTACTATAGGTTTTAATTTATATCATACTTTATATAATATGATATAATATGATATAATATGATATGATATAATATAATATAATATAACATGATAAATATTATATTATATTATATTATATTATATTATATTATATTATATTAGTGTATATATACACACACACACACACACACACACACACACACACAATATTAGATACTCCTAATAAATCCCTACTTTTTTCTCCAACTCCCCCAGCCTGTGCCCCAGCTCGGCCCTAAGGCCCCCTCCCTGCCCGGGGCTCACTTGCTGAGCTGGTAATCCGTGCCGCGGACGAATCTGAGCTTGTCCAGGGGCACGCCGATGCTCTCCAGCATGGCCTTGATGACGTGCTCGTAGTAGCGCGTCCGCAGCTCCAGCAGCTCCCACGGAGCCTTCATGTTGTCCAGGTAGGCGTGCAGGTCGGCGAAGAGGATTGTCACCTAGCAGGGGGACAGCGCGTCAGGGAGCCGTCCCTGCAGGGTGGGACCGGGGGGCCCGGCACGGCGGCCCTGCCCCACCTCGCAGCCGGCCTTGAGGAAATCCGCGATCTTGGACATGGGCACGAAGTAAGCCACGTGCGGCTTGCCGGTGGTGGCGGTGCCCCAGTAGATCCGCAGCTCGCGCTCCTGCAGGATGGACAGCAGCTTGTCCTCGCCCAGCACCTCCTGGCAGGGGACAGAACACGGGGAGCTGCAGGGACACACACCGAGGGACAATCCCGAGGGACAATCCCGAGGGTCACATCTCCAGGGACACACACCGAGGGACACACCGGGAGGGACACATCTTGAAGGTCACATCCCAGTGGGTCACATCCCCAGGGACACATCCCGAGGGACACATCCCGAGGGTCACACCGTGAGGAACACATCCCGAGGGACACATCCCAGTGGGACAATCCCGAGGGTCACATCCCCAGGGACACATCTCGAGGGTCACATCCCGAGGGTCACATCCCCAGGGACACATCCCGAGGGTCACATCTCGAGGGTCACATCCCGAGGGTCACATCCCGGTGGGACAATCCCGAGGGTCACATCCCCAGGGACACATCTCGAGGGTCACATCTCGAGGGTCATATCCCCAGGGACACATCCCGAGGGTCACTCCCCGCGGGTCACATCCCCAGGGACACATCCCAGTGGGTCACATCTCGAGGGTCACATCTCGAGGGTCACATCCCGAGGCTCACATCCCGAGGCTCACATCCCGGTGGGACAATCCCCGCGGGTCACATCCCGAGGGTCACATCCCCAGGGACACATCCCGGTGGGTCACATCCCCAGGGACACATCCCGAGGGTCACATCCCGAGGGTCACTCCCCGAGGGTCACATCCCCAGGGACACATCCCGGTGGGACAATCCCGAGGGTCACTCCCCGCGAGTCACATCCCGAGGGTCACACCGTGAGGAACACATCCCGAGGGTCACTCCCCGCGGGTCACATCCCGGCCTTGCCCCCTCAGATCCCCATCCCGGCCCCGGTCCTGCCCCGTTCCCCCTCTCCCACCCCAACCGCCCCCGCCCAGCCTTAACCATCCCGCCCACCCCCAGTTCCTCCGCCGGAGCCCGACCCAGCCCCGCTCGTCCCCCCGGGCCCAGCCCCGCCGCCGCCGCCCCGGCCCCATCGGCCTCCCGGTACCTGCAGGTTCCGCGTGATGAGCTGATATTTCTCCTGCGGGCCGGGCGCGGTCTCCATGGCGGCGGCTGCAGGGCAGGACAGGCGGTTACCGGAGCCCTGTTCCCCCCGGTTCTCCCCGTTCCCCGGTTCCCGGTTCCCCGTTCCCCGCCCGGCCCCACCGACCTGCCCCGGGTTGCATCAGCCCCGCTCGGCGCTCCCCTGCCGCGCCTGGGCCTGCCGAGCGCCGAGCTGCCGATGCAACCAGAGGGGGAAGCAAGGGGGGCGCGCTCCTCCAATCAGAGAGCGCCTCGCGCGGCGAGGGGCCCGCGCTGCACCAATCAGAGGGCGCCTCGCGCTCGCGGGGGCGTGGCCTTGGCGCCGTTAAGATGGCGGCGGGTGAGCGCCTTTCCCGCCAGGCCCGGCCGGGCCGCGGCCGCTGCTGCTCTCAGCGGGATTTAATCCCCCCTCGTTTATCTGGGCCGGTTTTACCCCTTTCTTCCCGCGGCTCGGGGAGCTCCCTGCGGTCGGGCGGGCCGGGAGGAGGAGCCGGGGCGGGGCGGGGCCCGCCTTGGGGCGGTGCCGTTGAGGCGCCGGTTGGGCGGTGCCCGCTGAGGGACGCGGCCGGTGTGGGATGCAAACCCTCGGTGAGGGCAGAGCGGGGCGATGCCGCCTCCTGAGGTTTAGATCTGCACGGGGAAAGGCTCCGGGGTGAGCCAGGTGCGGGTTTCGGTGTCTAAGGGGGCTCCCCTGAGGGGACAGGACACGGGAGATGGGATATCGGGAAAAATCCCTCTCTGTGAGGTCCTGGCATAGATTGTTCCCAGAAGCTGATGCCTTGTGAAGGCTGAGCTAAAACACAGGCTAGGCAAAATTAAAGAATAAAGTAGGGATTTATTAAAAGGCCTCAGTGGATCCACCTTGGGCAGCACAAGAGCCCAGGCAGGGCTGCACCCAAATGAAGGATTTTGTGTGAGTGTCTCAATGACTGATTCCCTGACAGGGCTCCTCTTCCTTTGCTCCGTTTTTCCCAACCCAAAACTATTTCTTTTTTAAATGTGTTTATTTGTATCTCTGAAGGGCGGAGGTGGGGGTTGAGACACTTGGAGGATTTATTTAACTGCTCTGCAGCTGAAGGCTGTGGTTTGGGATTCCTGGGGTCCGCTGTGGGGGACTGGCAGCAGTTTGGGGGGAGAGGGCACAGCCTGAGGGGGTTTCCACTGCTGGGACCTAAACCAGTCAAGAACAGAGATCAAATTGTGGTGGTGTTGCCTTCCCTGTTAAATTCCAGGGTTTTTGTGGCCCAGCTGAGTTCCTTTCACCGAGCATGTCGCTTCTGCTGGCAGGTTGGAGCTGACTCCTGATTCCTCCTCGGGAAGGGCTGACCAAGGGCCGGCGGCAGCAGCAGCAGAGCCCGTGGAGCTGGAAGCAGAGCTGCAGGAAGGCATGGCAGAGAGCTGCCCTCCGTGGCCCGGGCTGTGCCAGGGCCCCAGGCAGGAGCCAGCCCCCAGGGCCAAGAGGCTCTCGGACTCCGCGGCGCAGCCGCAGGCCCTGCAGTCAGCCAAGAAGGCCTGCGTGCTCAGCCCTGACTGCAGCACCCCCAGCCCAGCAGGGAACCCCCTGCTGCCTTCCCCAGGCTCTGGCTGCTCCCTTCTCCTGGACGAGAGCGGGCAGGAGGAGCTGGGGGCAGGTTTTGCTGTGCCCAGGTACGACGACGTGGCCATTTCCCTGGACATCAGCCGCTGCTTCGACGACAGCGAGCTGGATGATTCCCTGCTGGAGCTGTCAGGCAGCGAGAAAGGGAATTCTCCCTTTGACTACACCGAGGAGGAGATCCAGGAAATCCTGGCGGATGATTCCATGGAGGCTGAGCAGCAGCAGCTGGCTGCTGAAAGCCACCTGAGCCAAAGTGAGAGTGGGAAGAGCGAGCAGGCGCAGAGCGGCGGCTGTGAGGCCTCGGAGCTCACACAGGAAGCAAAGGAGCCCCAGGAGCATCCCTCAGGCAGCTCGGGGTGTGATCCTGGATTTCTGGGTGGCGCTGCTGCTCTGGATGGAGCTCAGAGGCTGCAGCAGGAGCTGGACCTTGACCTGCAGGAGCTGCTGAGCCTGAGCCCCTTCGCCGCCGCCGGCGCCGATGAGGCTCTGGAGGAACACAGCCTGGAAAGAGAAACTTTGGATGCCATGATAGATGATTGCTTGGGATATTCCACAGCTGCTGGGAGCTGCGTTCCTGAAATATCTTCAGAAAGGGTGATGCCTAAAGGCCAGGAGGGCCTGGCTCAGGGTTGCCTGGGAAAATCCCTGCTCTCATCCGGCCTTCCCTGTGGCCAGAGCAGAGGGGATGAGAGTCCAGCATTTGTGTTGCCACTCAAAAAAGAACTTCCCAAAGCAACAGTGAGCTGTTTGTCACGGAAATCAGGCTCTCCAGAGGATGCTGAAGGGGAATTCAGAGGAGCTGAGCAGCCTCCAGGCAGCACTAAAGTAAACTCACATCTTCATTCTTGGAACTTGAATGTTTTTAATCCCATCCCTTTGGATTTTTCCATGTGCACACAAGTGCTGTGTTGATACAGGGGAGGTTTTTCAAGTAAATTTTTATATAACTCTATAAGTAAAACTTACATGGGAAAGTTTTATTACATGTTAATCCCCTTTTTCCTTCCCTTTCCAGTTAAGGGACACAGCTGTAGGCCAGAGTGGGCAGGAAGAGCCACCCACTTGGAAGAAAAGTGGCAAAGTAATTCCTGTCCCACAGGAGGAGGAAGAAAGGTAATTTCTTAGGAAATCTGCACTTTAAAAACCATCCCAGCTGTTTCCTCCACCACTTTGAGGAACACCACGTGTGTTGCTGAGTTTATTTCTATTTTTAAATTAAATCCCACTGAAATAGCGGTGAAAACAAGAAACATTTCACCCTGTAAGACACTGGAAGAGGGGAAAGAATATCGGGGAGTGGGAAAGGAGGTGGGTCGGGCAGTTTTGGGCCGTGCTCTGCAGGCAGGAGAGGGGATGGGACGTTGGTGCCTCCCTGGCTGCTCCTCCCGGCGCCGCTCCCTGCAGGTGGCAGCAGCAGAGCGGCTCGGGGGTTGCTCCTGCTCTTCCCCGCTCCTGGATCTGCACATCGGGGCTTCCCCCCTCATTCTGAGCCTTGCTGTTGTGTGAAAAAGAGCCGTTTTCTGCTTTCGAGAGCTCCCTGCGGGTTGCCCTTGTGGTCAGCAGGGCAGTGAGCGGCTGGGTGGCTCAGCTGCTTTGCTCTCGGCGTGGTTGATCTTTGGCAGCTTTGCTCAAATAAATACTTTCATTCTTTCAATCCCGGAACAGTGCTACAAGAATGCCACATCTGCCATAGTTCTGCAGGGCTCTTTGCCCTCTCTGTGAACTGTAACCTAATTTAACAAATAACCTAAAAAAAAAAATTAACACAATTTATTATTTTCAAGGCCAAAACAACGGACCTGCATTTCAGAAGCACAGCCTGAGCAAAAGAGACGTTTCTCTCCAGGCTGTGCCAATCCAAGTGAGGAAAGGTGTGGCTATTACCTCAGGTAACCCCCAGGTGGGATGGGAGAGGCTGGTGGGGAGGGAAAAATTCATCTCCTGGCTGGACTGGAGTTCTTTATTTGGAGTGTGTTTGTTTTCAGAAGGGAATAAAAAGTGCCTGTGACACTTTTGTGCACTGCCATGCACAAAATTCCTGCACAGGAATCAGCCTGGCTCCAGGGCTGGCTCAGAGGAGTTTTACAGATATCTGGGAAATATTTTGAAGGGGGTTTGGTGTGAAAAAATCAAGGATGCTACCAAAAGCAGGTTTGTATTCCATGGGAAAAGCTGAGCTGAGCCCTGCCTTGTTCTGTTGGGGATTAACTTGGTCTTGTCAGTTGACAACTGTCCCAGAATCATCAACATTGGAAAACACCTCCAAGAACATCGAGTTCACACCTCATCACCAGCCCAGAGCACTGAGTGCCACCACCAGGACTCCCTGAAACCTCACACTGGGGGAATCTTGAGCCCAAGTGCTGAGATTTGGATTCAGACTGGGGAATCTTGAGTTCCAATGCTGAGATTTGGACTCACACTGGGGGAAATGAACTCAAATGTTGAGATTTGGACTCACACTGGGGGAATTGGGTTCAAATGCTGAGATTTGGACTCACACTGGGGGAATTGGGTTCAAATGCTGAGATTTGGACTCACACTGGGGGAAATGAACTCAAATGTTGAGATTTGGACTCACACTGGGGGAATTGGGTTCAAATGCTGAGATTTGGACTCACACTGGGGGAATCTTGAGCTCAAGTGCTGAGATTTGGATTCAAACTGGAGGAACTGAGCTCAAGTTTTTAGACTCAGACTGTGGGAATCTTGAGCTCAAGTGCTGAGATTTGGGTTTATTTTTGACACCTTCTGTGTTGGCTCAGTGGTGTCATCCAAGAGCCACTG